>NC_022029.1:32167913-32175884 GCF_000317375.1 Microtus ochrogaster
CTTTCTGTCTCTCTCTTCTTTCTCTTTCTTTTTTTTCTCTCTCTCTCTACACACACACACTCACACACACACACGCATGCATGCACATACTCATGCACAAGCCAGGTGGTGTCTTTTATTTCAGCATGCAGGACATAGAGGCAGGCAGATCTCTATGAGTTCCAGGCCATCCAAGGCTACATATCCAGACCTTGTCTCAAAAACAACAAAAGCAGCAACAAACCACACATATGCACAATTAATATTTTTTTAAAGCAACAGTGGACAGGAGAGATGGCTCAGTGGTTAAGAGCACTGGCTGCTCTTCCAGAGGATCCAGGTTCAATTCCCAGCACCCCTAAAGGAGTTTACAACATTTGTAACTACAGTTCCAGGGGTCTGAAGCTTCTTCTGACCTCCACAGCTGCAAGGCACACACGTGGTGTGCGGACAAACATTCAAGCAAAAACTCATACACATGAAGATTTATTCATTTTATCTATCTATTTATTTATTTAAAATCTGAGAGAGAGTCTTACTATGTAGTTCTGGGCTGTCCTGGAACTCACTTATGTAGACCAGGCTGGCCTCGAACTCGTGAAATCCTCCTGCCTCTGTCTACCAAGCGCTGCAATTAAAGGCATGTGTCACTACTCCCAGCAAAATCAAGAGATCTTAAAATAAAAGTACAAGGTCATACTCAGCTACATTTGAGGCCAATCTAGACTATATGAAGACCCTGTCTCCAAAATAAACAAACATAAATAAAATAAGGGAAATAAGAAAGAAAGTATAAACTTAGGAGCTCATCTGCCCGTGGTTCTACCACTTAGGTAGGGTTAGGGGGACAGCTCATCCTGTCTGTACATGGCAGTGTGCCTCAGAAAGTCTGATGGGGCAGGGGAGGGCAGGCCCCGAGGGACACCTGTTCCCAGTCTCACTGTCTTCTGTTCTTCCTCAGCTAAGGGTAGGGGGAGCAGGTAGAAGGTGTGGAAGATGAGAACAGGCCAGGCCAGGAGTCAGTGTGGCTCGGCCACCCCAGCAGCTGGATGTCACTGTGGTGGTCCCAGAGGATGGCCATGTTCTTGCATCTAAGACCGTCGCTGGGCCAGGCCCGTAACTCCCAGCTCTTGGGGAGGCTGAGTTAGGAAACCTGCCTAGGTTAAAGAGTGAGCTAAACAGTGGGGCATGTAGGGAGACCCTGCCTCAAAATGTATGAGTACATGGTGTGTGTATGTGAGCATGCCTGTGAATATTTGTGTGTGTAGTGTGTGTGAGCATGTGTGTATGTGTGTAAGCATGAGTATGAGTGTGTGTATGTGAGCATGTGTGTGTGAGTGTGAGTGGTGTATGTATCTATTTGGGTGTGTATGTGAGCATGTGTGTGTGTGAATGTGAGTGGTGTATGTATCTATTTGGGTGTGTGAGTGTGTGAGAGTGCATGTGTATGTGAGTGTGTGGTGTGTGTATATTTGTGTGGGGGCTTGGTTTTACACCCTGCAAACTGAGTGGCTGGCGTCACTTTTACCATAATCTGGTGGTCACAGCAAGTCACAGGGCAGCCCTGAGCTTTGTAGTGGGGATGGGGAAAAAGAGTCTTCCTCACAGAGAGGGGAGGAGGGCTGGGACAGCCCAGTCACCTAGGTGACCTCTGTGATCCTTAGGCTTCTTATCTGTAAAATGATAACAATTCTTACCTCCCAGAGGTACAGTGTGTGAAGGTGAAGAGATGTTGGGACACACCAGAATGATGCCTTGTTCCGCCTGGGTTCTGCTCCCATCCTCCAGTCTGGTTTTATAGATGATTACCTGTTTGCTGTTCCACACATCCATCCACCCACCGATCCATCCATCCATCTGTCTGTCCATCCGTCCGTCCATCCATCCATCCTCCAGCTCTCAGATCCTTTGACCCAGGTGCCATTCCAGAAGCCAGGGATCATAGCAGAGACTATGACCATCTCTGCTGTCCCCAGAGTTCATATTAAGAGAAACAGTCGATGGGCAGGAAGTAAGGGCTGAGATGAAGGAAGTCAAAAAGGAAAAAACATGGGCTGCAGTTGATTGGGGTGGCTTGGATATCTTGTTTAGAGATTGTTCCTTAAGTCAGTTTTAGAGGAGGAACCAGAAGGGTGACATCGGTGCTGGGAGACCACTGGGGCCCTCAGGAGCCGGTGAGAGGGAGGGAAAGGAGGGAAGAAAAGGGTGGTGCAGAGCACAGGCTTGGAGGAACACCCTCTCCAGACCCTGTGTGGCTTCCTCCGCTAGGGTATTGAGATGGGGCTGCATGGGAGGACCACCTGGGGCTACTGCTGACTGCTGGCTGCTCTTATCTCTGCTTGGTTAGACTGTATCTCACATAAATAGGACCTGAGTGCAGGGGGCGTTGCTGTTCCCTGGTGTCTCCAGGTGCCTAGAATCTCGTTGGGCCATGGAAGATTTTCCAGCATCTGCTGCTGCCTAGACAGGAGACAAGAAGGGAGAGGCCCCAATATAGAAATGAGGGCTTTCCCTCCCCAATGCCCTGGCTAAACTTTAGACAGGACAAAAGAAGGGGAGTGTGACCGACCTGCATGCCACCCGGTACACACATGTTGGTGCCAAGCTATGAACCCTGTGGTGGTGCCCCCCCAGCCTCTTCGCATGTGGTTTGAGCCCCTAGTGTAGACCAGAGACAGCGTCCTGTCCTTTGAGGCTGTGGTACAGGTGGGGGTAAAAGCAGATCCTGGCCACACAAGTGTGCACACACACATGCAGTAGCCCCTCCTCCTGCCCTTCCTGCACTTCCCAGCATGCGCACGTGAACAGACAACTGCTCTGGCTAGGCAGCCCCTAGACCTTAGACTCAGGTACACCACCCTGCATGCTGCCCTGCCAAGGACAGAGAGGTGGAGGAAGCGGTGAGGGCACCTTCCTGCCTCTGAACTTCCACCTTTACCTCTCTGTGCCGCACAGAGGGCACCCAGCTGTTTATCAGTCTTTGTCTTGGGGGGGGGGGGAGAAGCATGGTTCTTTCACCTTCTCATATCAAAACCACTTCCCCATGGGCCAGCTTTCAGACTCAGCCCTCAGTGGGGCCCCTCTTGCCTATTCTGTGCCCAGTATGGACACCCATGTTGGCCAGACTTGCTCATTCCGAGAAATCCAGTGGCTTCTGGGAGAATGACCCGCTCCAGCCCACGCCAGGTTGGAGCCCACCCCCAGTGCAGTTTCTATTTCAGGCTTCCTGGCTTTAAGGGGGTCTTTGGAAACAGGGTTCAGGTTTGGTACCAGCCCTGTAGGACCCGAAGCAGGCACACGGTCTCTCCATATCATTTGTTTTTGCAGAGCTCTGTGAATTCCTTCAAGTCTACTGTGATCAGCAAAGGCAGGTCACCATTGCTAGGGGTCCTTGCCTCAGAAGGGGCCAGTATTGACCTGACAGATCTGGCCTAGCAGGCCCAGCCCACCAATCTCCAGGACACAGAGGGCCCCATGGAGGCTCTAGCACCCCATAGGGTCCTGATGCTGCAGGAGTGGGATCTCCATCTCCAGTCTTCCGTGGGACAGGAACCACTTACAAATCTCCACCCAGCCTCGGTCTACTTCCATAGCCCCAGCTTGTACCCCACTCCAAGCCTCTGCCCTGCCAGGTTTCTCTACTGCTATCTAGAACCCTGCAGCTTTATACAACTTGAAGGCCTGGGTCCCTCCAGTGTGAAGGATCTGAGAATCCCCACTGCACAGGTGACACCAGATGACCATACCGTGGCTGTCACTGTCTGCCGCCAACACCAGGGCATACTGCTACTATTTTCTCGCCCTGGATCCTGGGAGCCAAACCTCAGATGGTGGGTAGCTCTCTCCAAATGCAGAAGGAAGGAAGAGAAGCTGCGTGCTAAGTGCCCTGCCGGGAGGAAGTCAGAACTGGGCTGTGGTAGGACAGTTCCAGGGCCTCACGCATCTCCGGCCTGACTCCAACCCTGCTGATGTCATGGGGAGTGCCTCCTCACCCCACCCCCGCCCCTGGTGGCCCGGCCCTGGCGGGTAGTGGCAGGGCACCAGGTTGCAGTGACTGAGACTTTGGATGACCAGCAGGCTCACTGTTACCCAACCCCATCATGACCACCCTCCCCCAAGGGCTAACCTAGGAAAGACAGCTTAGCACCCACTGTGGGCTGGATAATCTCATAGCCACACCTTCACTCGAGCCTCTATGCCACCCTGTCCTTTATGGGCGAGGAAGCCATTTCAGTGAGACCAGGGAACCTGCCTGAGATGATGCAGCTTATGGTGGCAGAGCAGGCCTTCCCGCCTGCCCGCCCGCTCACCCTCCTGCTAGCTGGGATGTGTGGAGGGGTGGTCGAGTTCATACATCCTGGAGGAGTCTTCAGAGGCTGCCTGTTTCTTAAGAAGGAAGCGAGTGCCCCAGGCCATGCCATGGGCTCCTGGCAGTACCTCGCTGGGGTGGATAATGTTCCTTGGCAAGGGAACCTGGTGGGCGGGGCTTTGCTGGGAAAGCTCCTCCATCACTACCTCCAGGGCTCGCCTCAGAAAACCCCAGCTGCAGCAGGCCCTTCCTCCTCCGGCCTCTCCCTGGCTTTTACCATAACCTACTGTTCTTGGTCCGGTTTGCTCTCTTCAGTACTGGGAACCGCATTCAGGGTCTCTCTCATGCTAGGCCAGGGAGCACTCTGCCATTAAGCAATATTCTCTCATTGGAAACTCATTATGTTTGTTTGTTTATTTATTTATTTTTTTGTTGTTGTTGCTTTTCCTTTTGAGGCAGGGTCTCACTGTATAACCCCAGCTAACCTGGAAATCGTGATTGAAATTTGTCTGTGTCCAACATGCAGACATCAGGGGGCCTCTGCCTCGCAAGCACAGGGATTAAAGCTAGGAGCCATCATACTTGTATACAAGTTTATTCTCGATAGGTTGCCCAGACTGGCCTTGAACTCACTCTATAGGCCTGGCACCACCTGAATTTTCCACTCTCTTGCCTCGGCTTCCCGGATAGCGGGGATCACCTGCCTGGGCCCCGGGACAGCCTACTTAGTTTCTGCATCCAGTTAATCTGCTTATTTTTCATGCCCCAGCTAGAACGTGACCTTCAGAGGCCTGCGTCTGTCTGGTCCCTTGCTTAGAAGAGCATCCAGCAGAAACTCAGGCGTTCTTTCATGGGATGGGTAAAGGAATGAATGAAGAAAGTCAGGCCATGGAAGAAGGCTGAGTGGGGGAAAGTTCAGTGGGAGGGCAAAGTTACTAAAGGCAAGCCAAAGAGATAATTCTAGGCAGCTGAAGGGAACAAGAAGTACTGTAGAAAAGAGAAGGAACAGGGCCACCGCGTAGAGTCATGTGATCTGACACCAGAGACCTCAAGGATGAGCAGTGTCTTCTCCTTGTTGTGGTACCCCCACAGGTGGGGGAGGACAGAGCTTTGGCCTCGGCAGGCTCAGAGGTGGCGTGAGTGTATGGATTGGAGGCAGGCTTCGGGTGTCTTCAGCAGGAGGAACAGACTGTACCCTCCACGAGGGTGCCATGCGGTCGTGGTTAGCAGTTTGCCATCCGGTGTTGTCTCCAAAGACAGTTGTCCAACCCAGGGAGAGCCACTGGCGTGCTGTTAGCGATCTCTGGTACCTGTTGTGCTCAGCGGTTGGGTAGGGAAATCACCCAGCACACCCCACAGACACCCACCAAATGCTGGGGACCAAGATAATGGCAACCGCTGTGGGGAGGGTTGTTTCCTGAGGTGGTAGGGTGCTGGAGGCTGGGGACACTGTGTTCTGAGGTCTCACTAAACAGAGGCCTCAGTGGGGACCTGTCCCGGCTGCGGGAGCCACCCCTCCCAGTTCCACTGCCTGGGCACAGCAACAATAGCCCGGTGGCTGTCTCTGATGAGTCACCTTGCCCACAGTGAGCCTGGCTGGCGATGTTATCAGTGGCCTTGCTTGCTTCATTCCTGGGTGACATCACCCACCTCTGTCTTCTCCTTCTCGACTCTGTAGCCTAATGCCCTGGCAGGTCCTGGAGCACTGGCCTATAAGGCTCTTGCCAGAGGTCACCAGGGCAGGTCACCAGGGCAGCTCCCCAGGGCCTCAGGAGGCTCAGCTTCTTACTGCTGGTTTTGCTGTATGGGTCCCCAGTCTACCTACAGGGATATGCAACCAAGATGGAAGTGAGCGCAGTGGGCCCTTTTCCACCCTGACCCAAGCTTGCTCCCTTTCTTTCCTCAACCAGAAATCTCCTAGGAAGGATGCCCACTTGCATTGTTGGATGGAAGCCCTGAATTCCATACCTTGTGGCCTGGGCCTGGGCTCTCTAAGTTCTGCCTATTGCTGGCCTGGTAGCCCTGGAGCATCTGGGATGTAGTCACAGGGCCTCCCAGCTCACGAAGGCCCAGACTGGCACTGTACTGGCTTTTGTGCACCTTTGCACAATCACCCTGCCAGGGACCCACTGTTGCCTCTTCTGCCCATGTGTACCTGGCAGCCTCTGGGGAGCTGAGCTCAGCCCTGCAAGATCTCTTTCCTCCTTCCGCTTGTTACTATTCTCAATGCTGACCTGTGGTCAGTGCCATATGGAAGGTGCCAGAGGCTCAGTAGAGCAGGGATTGGAGTGACCAGGAGCTTATGGGGCTCCACTGCAGAGGCAAGAGAGAAGGGCAGCCGTCTTCCCTGTCCTTTGAGCTTCATGAAAGGCTGGCCCCTTTGCAAGGAGGCAGAGGGAACATGAGAGGACAGGCAGGGAGAAACAGCAGCCCACCAAGCTGTCCTCTGGGACCCCATGAGACAGCTCCTCGAGTACAGGCTTTTAAGCAGCGTCCACTTTTCCTCTAGTTATCTGACCAAAAGAAATTGTTCCTGAGACAAAAAAAAAAAAAAAAAAGAAAGAAAAGCACAAAATCAAGAGAGCCTAACACTAAGGTCGCATCTTCACCATCTGTTGAGAAACAGAGCCCAAGAGAAGCCTGGTGCATCCATGCCAGACCCTTGGAGCCTTCGGCTGTGCCCAGCACCCTGGCTCTCCTCCTGTCTCTCCTGGGACATTGGCCCCACTCACTGTAGCCTCCCTGACTTCAGCGCTTGCTTGTCACAGAGAGCCGCTGCTAAGCAAGCACTGCGATGATACAGAGGTTGAGTCCTGGGGCACAGGAAGAGGGTGGCAGGAGGAGTTTCAGAGGACAAAGAGCCTACTCCTTAGTTGGGTTAAGGCCAGCTGAGTAGGCCTGGTCTCAGAGCTCTTGGGTCCCCTTTCTGCCCGGAGTTGAATTCTCATTCATGATGCTGGAGAGGTAGACACCTTCAGATTTTGTCAACACGGCCTAGCCAGGTCTCCTGGGGGTCGTACCGTTGTACTTCCTTCCTTGGTTGCAGACCCAGTTCCAATTCCACTCAACCCTGATTGTCTTTGTTGGAGAGAGTTCGCCATGGCTTTACCTGGTCTTTTGAATTCATCCCCCCCACCCCACTTAGGAAACAAACAAACAAATATTTGTCTTATTGTGCATGTGTGTGTGTGTGTGTGTATGGGTGTGTGTGTGAGTGCACAAGCCATGGTGGTTGTGTGGAGGTCAGAGGACAACTTGTGTGAGTTGGCTCTTTCCTTCTTTCCAAGGTGGGTTCTGGGGAATCGAACTCAGGTCGCTAGGCTTGGCAGCGAGCACCTTTACATCCAATGTGCCACCCTCACCAGCCCAGCCCTCTTCATCCCTGTGTTCAATGCTCACCACTGCTTTCAAAATCCGCACATATTTTATTCGAGGCTTCCAGACTGCATTTGGCAATCTCTTTCCAGCTCATTCCTCTACTTGGATGCTAGGTCTCGGTTCAAAGTCACATTCTTCCATTCCTCAAGCTAGCAGCTGTTACTCTTGCCTCATCTTCCACCTGCCACACTATTAGCCATATACTGGGGAAGACAGTGTCTCACCCAATAGTCCACCTGCCACACTATTAGCCATATACTGGGGGGAGACAGTGTCTCACCCAATAGTCCACCTGCCACACTATT
>NC_022029.1:32175984-32176616 GCF_000317375.1 Microtus ochrogaster
GGGGGAGACAGTGTCTCACCCAATAGTCCACCTGCCACACTATTAGCCATATACTGGGGGGAGACAGTGTCTCACCGAATAGTCCACCTGCCACACTATTAGCCATATACTGGGGGAAGACAGTGTCTCACCGAATAGTCCACCTGCCACACTATTAGCCATATACTGGGGGAAGACAGTGTCTCACCCAATAGTCCACCTGCCACACTATTAGCCATATACTGGGGGAAGACAGTGTCTCACCCAATAGTCCAAGCTTGCCTGGAATTTGCAGTGTCAGTGTGTCAGCCTTCCCAGAGTTGGGATTACAGGCCAATTAACCATTTCTTCTGACAGTTTAATGTCTAGTGGCTTTGTCCTTCTTTCTCATCCCCGTTATCTTTGTTTACCTACCATACCCACTACCCTGAACATGTCAGGCAAGAACCCATAGCTCCCTTTTGGTTGTGTTGGTTTTGTTCATTGATCTTCTGAAGCAGGGTTTCATATAGCCCAGGCTGTCCCTCCCGAGTAAGGAAAAAAAATAGGTGTGTGCAGCCAGGCCCAGCCCTCTGTCCTCCCCAGGCCCAGCCCTCTGTCCTCCCCAGGCCCAGCCCTCTGTCCTCCCCAGGCCCAGCCCTCTGTCCTCCCCA
>NC_022029.1:32176716-32181378 GCF_000317375.1 Microtus ochrogaster
AGGCCCAGCCCTCTGTCCTCCCCAGGCCCAGCCCTCTGTCTTCCCCAGGCCCACCCCTCTGTCCTCCCCAGGCCCAGCCCTCTGTCCTCCCCAGGTCCGTGTCTACCAAGAAGGGCCAGTGGAATCCACTCATCTCCCGGCTTCACTTTCCCAGGCACGTGGTACTCCTGCCTTCCTCTCTAGCTGGACTTTGATGCTGCTGGCCACAGGCAAGCCAGGTGCACCATGGAAATGGCCGGTGTGACTGGTTCTTTGCCTTTGTACAGGCTGCTGGAGAAGCACACATACCGTCCCAAGGGAGGGTCTCTGTGTAGAGACAGTCAGCTGGCCTGCTAGGCTCCTTTCTTCAGTCTCCAGGAAGTCCCACCCTCTCCCTTCCATCCTCAGTGGCACCCTCCGCAGCCACAAACTCTGCCTTGACTTTGGCCACAGACCACAGGCTCCACTGTCTCCTCACCTAAACCCCTAGGCTCACCAAGAACGTGGTGGTGAACAGGTAAGTGCCAGGCAGGCCACTTCCCTACTGGGACCCTCAGAGCAGGCCTCCAAGGCCACTTTAATTGAGCTTTCATTTTCTCATCTGTCAAATGGGCTCGTAGCCACATCTGCTTCTCAGATGGGTACCAGACAGACATGGTACCCAGCAGCCACAGGGGTGCCAATAACACCATGGTAGCATCCATGGCTCTTTGGCATCAATGCTAGCAGCTGGGAGAGAGTGCAGATAGGTTAGTGCCCTGTCACCCTCTTCCCGCTGTGCTGGTCACACCCTGCTCCACCAGACTTGAGCCTGGGCAAGCACTTCTTTCCCTTGGCCAGCACTTCCAATCAGGACGTGGGGTTGTCCACATTATCCTGTAGCGTGCAGTGTCAGCCTGAGGACAGGGTAGGCTGTCACTTCCATGGCTTGCCAACAAGGCTGAAAGGTTGTCCCAGCCACGAGGTCCTGGAGGCATGCTGGTTAAGCTGCTTCTGTGCAGGCTGTGGTGTCCCCCATTATTTTTTTGCACTCACTGACCATCTGCCAAGTGGGCACCACACTTGCTTCTCCTTCTTTGGATGGTGGGGGGGAGGGAAGGTAGGGATGGGTGAGTCTGGGAAGCTGTGGGGAGGTGGACACCTTGCTGAGCACCTGCTCTGGTAGAGAGAGGCTAGCAGCCTTGAGGCTTCACCACGTGGCCGTCGCCTCTGTCCCCCAGGCTGGGCTGTGTCCACAGCCTGAGTCCACAGCGCCCCCTGCTGGCGAATTCTCTCAGAGGCTCCCTGTGGGCAGTAACCCACATTCCTCTGCTGTCACCCCCCCCCCCCCAGTAGGGGTCTGTCACTCTGGAAACCCACTTTGAGTAAAAAGTACACCTAGGCAGCAAGAAATTCAGGTTGATGGTAGAGTTGGGGAGCTGGGCTCTCAGGACAAAGTTTTCTAGGCTCCCGGGCCTTTGGAAGCTCTGCAAGCCCGGAAGAGTTCCCTTGATGGGGACTTTGGCCCTAAGCCCTCACGGGCTTTTAGAAACATCAGACAGCAGCAAGCTTGCCTACCCTGGGCTTGCTCCTTGTATAAAGGTCAGGCGGTCTTCAGCCCTGCCTGCGAGTCTCCTCTGTCAGGGTCTAGTCACAGCTGCGGCTTTACCAAGTGCCTCTGGGGAAACTGGCAAGCCCATCCCCACCACGAGCACCATTTACTGCTCTTGAGCCTTCCCCCACACATATGTCCTTCCCAGGACACCTGTATCTGAACGAATCCCTCCCCACCAAGCCTTCACGGATGGCCCCAGGCTTGAATGATTTTCTCTGGCTCCAGGGTTTTTCATGACTTTGCACACACGCTCCCGTGTCCTGAGCACAGGTGTGATCATCTTACCCCATCTTTCTTTAGAAACTGGGACTGTAGGAGGCCAGGCTTATGCTGCCTCTTCTCCTGGACCTCTGCAAATGTCCAGGGGACACATCATACATCTTGTTGTTTTGTTTTGGACATGGTCTCACCTAGCCCAGGCTGGCCTCACATTCACTAGGTAACCCAGGCTAGCCTTGAACTTATTGTTTCAGCTTCACAGGTGCTGGGACTAAAGTCATTTTAAAATCAGCTGGACTCACCTGGTGTGTGGTTTTGCCCCTGGGGGTCAGGGTGGGGGCTGGGTGTCACTGGCATCTTAAGAATAAATGTCAGGGATGCAGTAACTGTCACACAGAGTCCTCTCCTCTGAGAGGGACAGATCAAGGAACTCTGGGTAGACTCTAACTGCCCCTTCTCCATCCTTTAGCGTACTGGGGTGCCCCTGAAATACTTTTTTTTTTTTGGATTTTCGAGACAGGGTTTCTCCGTAGCTTTTGGTTCCTGTCCTGGAACTAGCTCTTGTAGACCAGGCTGGTCTCGAACTCACAGAGCTCTGCCTTCCTCTGCCTCCCGAGTGCTGGGATTAAAGGCGTGCGCCACCACAGCCCGGCTTGAAATACTTAAATACTTTTCTGAACTGATAGGGTCTGTGCAAGTGGAGGTGGCCTGAGTCAAGGAGGAGAATCCAGACCTGGGTTAAAATCCTTGAGGTCGTGTAGCCAGCTGCCTGGCCTCATCTATAAATGGGGATGGACGTGACCCCTTTTAGTCCCAATGGGATGAGGTCCTCCACTGTCCCTGTGGGCTAAGTGTGTCTGTCTGCTGATGGGCTGGACACCTAGTCTCAGTCCCGTAGCCAGATGTGGGAGGTGACTGTGGCAGTAACTGCCCCCCCTGGGAAACAGCTGTCAGAACAAGAATGCTTTGACAGGCGCATCAAAGCTGCATGTCTCCTAGGAACCAACTGGGTGGATGGGACAGCTGTTGGCCAGGCCCCAGTGCAGCCATGGAGGCCCCAGGAGGCGTCCCCTTTAGCTGGGGTTAGGAATGTCCCAGGGTCTGGTCACCCAGACACAGCCTTCCTCTGCACAACTGTAGGTGGGCTTGGGCAATTCAGGGTTCTTGGTGCCCACATGAAGGCCTCCTGTGGAGAACGCTGTGAGGGCCTGGGCTCTCATTCTCCTGGGGATGGGGCTCTTGGAGCCTCTCTCACCCTCTCAAGCCATGACCATCCGAAGCACCTCTCTATGAGGGCCTCACGCCTCTCTTTGCTTTCAAAGTGCGGTCTCCTAGTTCACACCAAAACCCAAACCTGACTATGCGAAGGACAAGCAGGGCTTCAAGGAGAACAGGAAGCCAAACTCCCCTGACATTCCACTGTTCTCACGTTCTCCAGGGCTAAGCCCCACCCACAGCCTCCTGAGGGCCAGGAGTGTGCGTGTACAGGAGGAATGGGAACAGGCCCAATGTCCTTGGGTCTTACCCCATGACCTTGTGGGTCAGGGTGTGTTCTGGAGTCAGCCCTGAAGCCAGATGCTACAATATGCAGGAGACAAGAGCCTTGGTTTGCTCTTTCGTAAATGGGCTTAGTGACACTCCTTCCTGTGCTGTTCTAGGAGGGAAGGACTTAGCAGAGTTTCTGTGTGTGTGTCTGTAGTCGGTGCTCAATAAATGCTGCCAAATGTGAGCTTTGCTTCTGCTGCAGTGATTGTGTCTGTTGATACAATCTTCACCTTTGCCCTTTTGGTTCCTAGAATGAAGTTTTAAGGTAATCTATCGCTTTAGCTTAGAGTGGAAACAAGGCTTCCGAAAGACTCCACATGATATATTTTTTTCAGTATAATCATGTCTTGAATAGTACATGGAGATATTTACATTAAAGGCTATTTATTACTTGCTAAAAATCTATACAACTGTTCTATGCATCTGCTTAATCCAGGCAATATTCCTCACAGGTTCCCCACACCTAAGTGAGGTTAGGGGGTTCATGGAGAACTGGAGAGGCTCAAGCTGTGTTCCAGCCAGAGACAGCCAAGCCAGATCACCCCCATTTGGTGTGTACTGGTTGTCTGTGTCTCCTGAGGCTCAAGCTGGATTTGGCTCACACTGAGGCCCATGGCCTCTACCAGGTGGATTCACATAATCCTAACTTCATGAACCCAAGCAGTGGTCGGGGTCTCTCCCAGAAGCTCTGGAAGCAGCTTGGCCTGGTTTACAAAGACCAAGAGATAGGGTTATAGGGAACTGAACGCATATTTGTGCTGAGGCAGCATTATGTAATAGTTCTCGGCTCCCAAGGCTTGTCATCCATCAGGCGAACATCAGAAATGCAAAGCTAGCAGAGGGCACTTCTGGTGTGTGTGTGTGTGCGCGCGCGCATGCACGCGCACGCGTGTGTGGTTTTTCATGCGAGGGTGAGAATCCTAGCACTTGACCTCTGTGTACCCTGGGCCGTATGGCATTGGGGAAAGTTGTGGGTCCTTTGCTGAGGAGTTTCAAATATGCAGACCCAAGTCAGGACTATAACAATGACGCACAGACCTCCAAACGGGAGCCAGCTCTGAGAGTAGCTGCGGTACTTCTTAAAAGGCTTGTCTTTATTTTCATATGTGTCTGGGTGTTTTTCCTGCATGTATATCTACATACTACACGCATACAGTGCCTGTGGAGCCTAGAAGAGGCCACGGAATCCCTGGGACTAGCATTGCAGGTGTTTGTGAGCTGCTGTGTAGGTGCTAGGAATTGAACCCATGTCATCTGCAAGAGCAGCCATGCACTTACCTGCTGAGCCATCTCTCCAGCCCCTGTCCCCTGAGGTGCGTTTTGAT
>NC_022029.1:32182149-32187095 GCF_000317375.1 Microtus ochrogaster
TCTCTGTAGCTTTGGAGCCTGTCCTGGAACTAGCTCTTGTAGACCAGGCTGGCCTCGAACTCACAGAGATCCACCTACCTGCCTCTGCCCCTGCTGGGATTAAAGGCGTGCACCACCACTGCCTGTCTGCGGCGGGGACTCTCTAGCTTCTGTGGATGCTCTTTGTTCTCCAGGGCAAAGGCCCACAGACTTCCAGGTGGTTCTCTGGTTCCCATCTCATCAGAGGAGTGCTGAGATTTCAGATTTAAGCAGCCACACCCAGCTTTTAGGAAGACTGCAGGGATCTGACCCTGGTTATCAGCTCATTACCGATGGAGCCATTTCCCCTCACCTTAGCAGCACTAACAGGTGGTTGTTTTGCAATGGTGATGCATATCTGTTGCATCTTCAAGGATCTGCAGCCAGTCTAAAGTGATCTAAACCTGATGGCTTCTGGTGACAGAATCTCAGTGTCTGATACTACTGGAGATCTTCCCTACCCTGGAAAGGAAGTGCAGACTTCAGTTAAAGGCTAGTGAAAATGCGCACCCACAGCTCCCCTGCTCCCCAGCGCCCTTATCCAAATTCATGGAGCTTTGGGTTTTCCTCACAGACTTCTGAGGATGGGAAGCTGTGGATCCCAGGCGAAGAGGCCCAGAGGTTCTGAGAGGAGGAAAGAATGAGGCCAGGGCTGTCCATGCTGAAACATGCAGGAGAGTCAAGGGTGGCCTGAGAGCATGGGTCAGTGTGGGTGCTGGGAGCACCTAGTCTGTGGGCCTCACCAGCACGGGCTAGCCTGCTACAGTGGGCTCTAAGCTGAGCTGTGCCTTCCGAGGTCCTTGTCCTGCAGTGTGGAGAGTGTGTCAGACTCCTCTGTTCTCCCTTAGCAACCTGCCCAGCATCCCTGAGGCTGAGGCCTGCAATATGGAAGGAGAGAGAAGGGCCTCATGAAGTGCGATGCACTCGGGCAAGCCAAAGCCCCGCTTCTAAAGTGGGGGAAGAGGGAGGCATGGAAGGAGAAAACTGTGGGCAGAAGAAGGGTAGGCATAGACACTGAGGAGGGAGCAATGAGGAAGTTTCTAGAAATCTGTGCCTCTCTTCTTTTTCCTGAACTTCCTCTCCCTTCTGCTTCCTCCCACTAGGAAGCAGAATCCAATTTCCTCTTTCTTTTTCTTTTTTTTCAAAGCAGGGCTCATAATTCTCAGTCTTTAGGCATCTTCTCCCACAAGTGTGTACAAATAGCAACGTTTTCTTTGGACAGTTATTCTAAGGCCCGTGAGCGAGCTCAGCAGGTCAAGTCCTTGCTTCCTGATGATCCGAGTTCAGTACCTGAACTCCATGCACAGGTGGAACTAGGAAACTGATATTGTCCTCTGACCTCAAGACATGTGATGTGTCATGACATGAACCATACTCCCACCATATGCACACACTATAAACAACAATAATAATAAAATTAAATTAAGCTGTGTATGGTGGTGCATGCCTTTAATCCCAGCACTGGAGAGGCAGAGGCAGGCAGATCTCTGAGTTTGAAGCCAGCCTGGTCTACAGAGGGAGTTCCAGGACAGCAGCGTTACACAGAGAAACTCTGTCTCAAAAACCAAAAACAAAACAGCAACAACAAAACAAAGTCAGAGCCATCAGAACATGTCAGGAAGTCATAAGGACTTGCTCGATGCATGAGTAATACTGATCTTCACTCGGAGTCCAGATTCTTGGGGAACAGGAGGAAGGATGGAGTCCCTTGTATCTTGTGGTAGATAGCTGTATTGGGGCCCCCAGTGAACCACACATATTGGTACAAATGTCTCATATAGTTCTATTCCTCCATGATTGTGGGAATATGGCTTGCTATTAATAACGTGACATCAGGACCGGGCAGTGGTGGTGCACACCTTTGATCCCAGCACTCTGGAAGAAGAGGCAGGAGGATCTATCTCTGTGAGTCTGATACCACCCTGGTCTACAGAAGGAGTTCCAAGACAGCCAGAGTGACACGAGAAACCCTTGAAAAACCAACACCAACCCCCAACAAAACAAAATATGACATCAAACTATGGCTGACCATAGTTCTGATGAACCTTGCCTCTTCTCATCCCTGCCCTGGAACATTCTCAAGGACGACAGCCACTGATCTGGAAAGAGATTAAGGTCTAGATTTGTGAGTGAACAATCACCCAGCACACAGTGTGGTCACTAGACAATTTGCTATGGCTTGTGTGCACTTTTCAAGCTAACTGAAGCTGCCTGAGACAGAAGACAAGCTGAGCCCTTCCCCAATTATTGACCTATAAAATCATAAACAAATAAAGCCTTGTTCTTTTAAGCCATTAGGTTTAGGAGTGGTTTGTTACACAGCAGAAAGAAGCAGGAGTTTTGTCACAGGTGTGTGAGTAATGTTTCTGGAATGAGCGGATGACTAAGCACCACGCTAGTGCTCTTGCTCACTTGTTCATTGGCCTTGGATACTTATCCAGCTTTGATCACAGCTACTTTCTTATAGGATTCCTGTGATGTCCAATTTTATCTGTCAACTTGACTGGGTCACTGGGTACTGAGTTATTTGGTCAAATATCTTGGCTGTTTCTATAAAGGTGTTTTTTTTAATAGGATTAACATTTAAACCTTTACAAGCAGATTATTCTGCAAAATGTGGGTGGGGCTTATCCAATCAGTGGGGGGACTGAATAGAACAGAAGGTTAACCCCGAATAAGAGAATTCCCCCATCTGAGAGCCTTTAATTGACAGCTCTTCCTGGTTCTGTTCTGTAGCAGTCTGCTACTCTGTACTGAAACAGATATTAGCCCTGCAGATTTTAGACTTGTCTGCCTCCATAACTGCTATCAAAACCTTATGATTCGGGGCTGGAGAGATGGCTCAGCGGTTAAGAGCATTGCCTGCTCTTCCAAAAGTCCTGAGTTCAATTCCCAGCAACCACATAGTGGCTCACAACCATCTGTAATGAGGCCTGCAGGAAGAATACTGTATACATAATAAACAAATAAGTAAATATTAAAAAAACAAACAAAAACCAAAAACCTTATGATTCATTCTCTCTCTCTCTCTCTCTCTCTCTCTCTCTCTCTCTCTCTCTCTGACACACACACACACACACACACAATGAACACAATCATAGTATTGGGCTAATAGCTGGCTTGTGAAGATTAACTGGGGACCGTGACATAGTGTCTGGTCACACAGTAAAATGAGGGTGTCTCATGACATCCCCAAGTGAGGTGGAGCCTCAGAGCTGGGTCTGGACCCAAAGCCCCCACTGGGTCTCAATCTTCTTTCTGTTTCTCCCAACCACTTCACCAGAGCCTTTCAGGGAGTCTGTGACTAGCTCAATTCATGAATTCACTTCGGCAGGTGCCAGGTGCCAGGATCCCGCGGCTCCACCCTGCCCCATGCCAGTGTCCTGAAGCCAGACCATGCCAGCAGTTACAACCTCCATCTGCCTCCTGCTGCTTGAGTTGTATCAAAAGCTCAGTTGAGGGAAATAAAGTTCAAGGGGGGGTCACTTAAAGGCCACGCATTCCATCCATCCTTCCAGATACTTATCCCCAACTAGTCAGAGGGTCAGGAAATGAAGCAGTCTTGGTCATCACAGAATCTTTATTTTTATCCGCCTCTCCCTTGTGACTTGGGAAGAGGAGGTCCCCAAGTGGTGTACACTTTGGGGCATTTTTGTCCAGTTGGTCCTTTCCTCAGACACCAGGCAGAAGACATTTTAGGCTCTGGATTCCATCAAAAAACCAAATCCGCTGATGAATTGTGGGCAAGGAATTCTGATGTCAGGACTCCAAGACTTGTATGATAGATGCCCAACTTTTTCTCATCTCGGTTGCCAGAAAACTACAGGCGAATTTGAGGTTACCTTTAAGACTCTTGGTGGACCTTGTGGGCTGTCATTTGAGAGAGGTGGCTTCTTTCCATATCCTGGGCCATAATATATACATCATTATAGTGATCGTTTCATGTGTAAATTGTTTCGGGGTCCAGTGAGGCCAGAGTGTGGGGGGTCAGTAAGTACAATAATTGGTAATCCCGAGAAGCTTAGTCAGGGTGAAGTATTGGCCTGGGTGTGTGGGAGGGCAGAGGGCCTGGTGGCACGGGACAAATGTCCTTTTCTCACCACTGTGGTGGTAATGAAGGGTCTGGCTTCACTAGAGCAGGGGGGCGGTCTAATGAAAAGAGAATTTTCCATGGATCAGAAACAGCAGTACAGCTGTTGCTCAACTTGAACTTCTCCCCATGGCCCCAAGGCTGTCTGGTATTTTTGTCTCATTGTGAAACACTGAAACTTGCAGCATCCTTTCTCTTCCTCTTCCCCTGGCCCCAGTCACTCTCACCCACCCTTTCTCTCCCTGAGTACATCTCATTCGGTCCCTGCCCTCCATCTGCTTGCCGAGGCAGCTGCTGAGCTGCGTACCAAAACCGTTCCTCCCTCTCTGGGTAAAACTGGGGTCCCTCTGGGCCGAGGCTCCACACTGGTCCTGGAGCCCACAAGAAGACGCTGAGATGATTTGAGACGAGAGGCCATGGATCCAAAGATGACAATCACATACACGGTGGCCGCTTACACACCTGCCGCTGTTGCTCTTCCATTTTGTTTGTTTACATTAATTCTGGCTCGGCTCCTGATGCACTTTCATCAGGCGCCGGGCAAGACTCTAGCTTCTTAAAAATCCTTTTGGCCAGGTATGTCAGTGCACTCCTCTAATCCCGGTAATTCGGAGGCAGAGGCAGGAGGATCTCTGAGTTTGAGACCAGCCTGGTCTACATAGCAAGTTCCCAGAAAGTCAGGGATACATAGAGAGACCCTGTCTGAAAACAAAACAAAAATCAAACAAACCAAACCAAAACCAAAACAACAACAAAAAGTTTAGTTTGTATGTATACACACACAGCGCCAAGGTGTGTGTGGTGTGTGGTGTGTGTGGTGTGTGGTGTGTGTGGTGTG
>NC_022029.1:32187412-32194412 GCF_000317375.1 Microtus ochrogaster
GTGTGTGTGTGTGTGTGTGTGTGTGTAGGTCAGAGGACAACTTTTAGGAGCAAGTTCTCTCCTTTTATCCTAAGGATTTGAACTCAGGTCATCAAGCTTGGTACCAAGTACCTTTTCCCCCATGGAGACTACTAGAAATGAATTCTGACATTGCCAAACATCCTCTGAGGAGAGGGAAATAAAAGCCCCCTAGACTCAGAACCAGCATCCCTGATGCCCCCACTCCACACTGACGGAGGCCTCTTGGGTGAACTTACTCCATATCCTCCTAGCTGCACACACCCCTACAGCTCTGATAATTGCTCGTTCACACCCTTTGCTCAGTTCTCTCTCTGCCTCTCCCTCCCTCCTTGTGGTGCAGAGGATAAAACCTCGTGCATGCTAATCAAGTACTCTGCCCCTGAGCTACACTCTGCACGTATTTTCTGTCGAGGTTGCATCTATTTTTCGTTTGTCAAGGGCAGCCCTGTGTCGTCGGAATAAATGCCACACTTTGGGGGCGGGTCTTCTGTGGTCCCTTCTGTCTGTTCGATGCACTGTACAGGTACAGGGAACAGGTACGGAGCTGACTGGCAGCGGAGTCCACAGCCTGCCTTTCCTGCCGGTATGTCATTGCAGAAGGCAGCTGAAGCAAGAGGTAGGAGAGAGATGTCTCCCAGGGAGGGTCACAGGGCTTAGCCACAGCTGCATTTGGGTCCCCTGATTCCAGTGTCTCTGGAACCCGATTTAACATTCCCTTTAGCCTAGGGATGACCAAGTTATTTTGCTTCTATATCTGCAAGAGACCATGGTTCTGGTGTACTGAGGAGAGGGGGAGCTGGTCGCATCTCTGTGTCTCTATATATGGGGGCTCTTGGCTTAGAGGGGACACATAGAGCTCTCAGGCTCAGAGGTGGCAATGTCTCCTTTAGATTGTCTGTCCTGGACCCTGTGGGGTGTTGTGTCCTGTACTCTGTGCCCTGCTAGCAGAGTGTTTTTTTTTTTTCCCCTGGCCTAGGGAATGATTAATGGAGGAGAGGCTGTGGGATAGGATGGAGAGGTTTGCTGTGCACATGCTGTTCACGTGACTCTCCGACTCTAGCTCTTCTCCTTTCTCTTGTCCTTATCTCCTTCGCAGCACTTCGCCCCTCTCTGGTTTCTCTTCTCTATTTTTCCTTTCTCAGTCTGTGTGAAGCCCTCCCTGCTGACCACAGCCTGAAGGCTGGCCTTGGATCACATCCTTAGAGCAGGGCCTCTGGGCCTCCACGGTTAGGTGGCAAATATACAGCCCAGACCCACCTCACCTCTCATGACAGACATGTATCTTATGCTAGGGCTCTTTGCATAGCCCCAAACCCTTGCTGAGCGGAGAAGGTGGATGGATGTTACCATTGGCTGACAGCACCGGGAGCCTTTCTGCCTCTGGGAACCTTCACAGTGGCCTTCACCGGGACTGCTCAGTCAGAGTAACCTGGTCACCTCCTAGATGCTTCTTTGATGTGAAGTAGTATACCTAAGACAGCCGGGGATGCTTATCAAGTCTCCCCAGGAGGATTCTCCTGTGACTCTGTGACCAGGCTGGAGAGAACTGTTTCCCTGAGGAAAGTATCACAGAAAGAGCCCTGGGCACAGCACAGGAGACCTGGGCTGGAATGGTGACTACCGTGAGGTAGTGGAGTAATTCCGGGCTCAGCGATCTCCAGTCACTGGACAAGAGCACCCTGGGGAGAAATGGCTGAGTAAGGGAATCAGAGATTGGAAAATCTACTAAACTAACCCTTCATTTGAGAAATAAGGGGACTTTTGAAGGGTCTGGTAACCATCCAGGGCCTCCCAACATGAGGACAGGGCCAGGCAGAAGCCAGGCTAAGTTTTTTTTTTTTTTGGCTTCACCTTCTGATTCAAGATTAACTTTATTAACACATTCTGAGGGTGTCACAGTGTGATGAAATATCCCACAACACTTCTTATGTTCTCCCCCACCCCTCACCCTTGGTCATTTATGTGGTGTCTGCCCTTTATTTCTGTACTCTCCATACAGTCAAACTAATGGACAGGCTAAGTTTTGAGCTGCTTTTCTACACAGCCCAGTCATGCTGGGCCCTCAGCGAGTTGGTTTGTAAATTTTACCCACTCCTCTCAGGACAAAGTGGGCAGAGGGTAGGGGGACTGCGCACGCGCCTCTCTCCACTTTAGGAGGGCATAGTTTCTTCTGGAGTCTGGGTGGGGAAACAGCGCCTAAGCTGAAGGGCATGGGACTTAGGCAAACTTGGCAAGAAAACCTTTGCCGAGGTGCCGGACTTCTGCGGCTACTTCGTAGGCCCTCTGGGCAGAAAGGGGAAGTTTTGGCTGTATTTAGAAAGCTGCTCATAAATAGGAACGGAGGGGGTGGAGGTGAGGATGAGGAAGGCGGCTGGCTAGAGGAGCTGGGGGAGGAAGGCAGGCTGTCATCCAGAAGGGATCCAGCAGGGGCCTGAGGATAAAGGTTTGATTTGAATCCGCACATCGTCACTTGGGAAGCTCTTGGAGCTAGAGGATGGGGGTGAGGCAGAATGAAGAGGAGGAAGGAAAAGGGCAGGGGAGGAGAAAGAATTCTCAGCCAGCACGCCTGGCTTTTTTAATGCTGGAAGCAAAGGGTAAACGTGTCGGCCACATGCCAAGCCTCCCCAGAGGCCCAGGTAGTGACTGTCCCTTAGGGGGCAGAGAGGTAGGACAGAGGCTGGGAAAGAGAAAGCTTTGAGTGCTCAGTCCCAAATCCGAGGTCAAGGGAAGAACGTTTGTTCTTGCAAGTCACCATCATAAGATGCCCTAACTTGGATGGTTGATTGACAGCAGACATTCACTGCTCAAGCGCTGGAGGCTGGCAGTGATGGGTGGTGATGGAGGAACCATGACTTCAACCTAGAACTCTCTTCCAGAAGGTCTCGCCCCTACCTACAATGTACTTGAGCACAGCTGCTCTTCCAGGGGTGTCCCTATGCCCGGGAGAGGACCCCATCCCGACATGGGGCACGGTATGCTGGCCATAGGAACCGTGCTGCAGTCTTTCTCTAAGCCGTAGCAGAAGGACCTGCTCTGAGGATGGGAGTTAATGTCAGGCTTCACTCCTGCTGACTCCACCGTGGATCATCCACGTTCAAACAGCCAGCTCAGTGTGCCCTGGTGAGGACAGCTGCTCACCTCAGCCCAGCTTAGGACTCTGCCCGAGCGCCAGCTGTGTGTCAACAGCTATGCTAAGTGCCAGAGGTTAGATAACAACGTGGTTCCTTTCCTCATGGAATTGGAGTCCAGTGAGGGTTCCTCGTGGGTCAGCGTTTCTCCCAAACTGTGAGGATGGCCAGGCGAAGGCAGGAGCGCCGTGGGTCTTCTATCTTTGATCTCATCGAGGAGAAGATAATCGTAAACTTGAAACGCTGAGAGAATGAGGCAAGGATGAAGACGTGCGTTGTTGAGAGCTAAGAACCTGTTGATTCAGGCTTGGTGGTCCTGTAAGTGGGCCTGACTGCCCGTCCACTAACTAGCCTTGGCAAACAGAAAGACCCTCCAGTTCCAGCATGAGTGTATAGGGCTGGAAAACCTGTGTGGGCTCCGCTGTCTTTTTCTTTTCTTTTTGAGAAAAGTTCTCTTGTAGCTCAGGCTGGCCTCTAACTTGCTATGTAGCCAAAGCTATCCTTTAAATTCTGCTCTCTCTGCCCTCGCACCCCAAGTCCTGGGATTAGAGGGCTACACCACCACACTTGTTTTTATCTCTGATCATTTCTCTCTCCTCCTTCCTCCTCCCTCAGCACTAGACTCTGTCCCTGGGCAAATGTCTGGGTCCAGGTCTGGGCAGTGCTCGGCATCCCTGCACGATGTTGGCTAAATTGAGATTCAGAGGCCAGTAACGCAGGGCATTCCTTTGAGGATTGTCAAAGCAATTTGGGGTTCATAGAATGCTTTCACGGAAGACAGTGGGAGGTGCTTCTTCTGAGCGGGAGTGTGTTAGGGCACGGGGCTGCAGGCAGCAGCAGGACTGCGGTACCGTGCCTGGGCGTGGGAATGCTGATACTGTGGTGTGCATGTGTGCCCAGCTGCTACGGAAGACTGGAAGGCTAGTGTTAGGGATCGCAGTGTAGCCTTTCCCCCAGAGTCACCCTCTGCATTTCTGAAACCATCTGAGAAAAGGGTTAGGCACCTTGACCTTTCGGCTTTAATTACGTCAGGGGAGATTTTCAAGGCTATCCTGTAACATCGCTCGCTTGCTTTCCTTTCTGCCAAGCCTTACTCCAGCCTCCTGTGGATATTCCAGATGATAAATAAAGCTTCTTTATTTATCACTCTGGGTGATGTTCTGCTGGTGTCCTGGCCACTGGGGCCTGCCTAGGCCCCAAGTCTCCTCAAAACTGTGTTGGCCTTAGAAGCCGTGTTTGAGTTAGCTTTTTTACTGGACAGCTAGTCTGCTTCCTTAGAGGCTTTGGCTGGGCCTTGGCTGAACTCTGTTTCACTTTGTTTTCCTCCACTTTGTTCTAGAATTTTCTGTGCATTTTCCCACCCACAGATGTGGCTGTCATATGACATTGGCTTTCCAGTGTCCGGCATGGTATGCTGGACGCAGAGTGAGTCTGGTCAGGCACCCTCTGTGCCTTGGAGGCAAGACTAGGTTCCTCGGCAAACAAGGAAGGCTTCCCGTCTCCATTTGGCCAGGAGGATGGGGCTCTGTGGCGGTCTGGCCTGTTGTCCTGTGGTCCTGCTCAAGACTAGAAGTCTTAGGCAAAGGGAACATTTTCCAGAGCTGAGGGACAGAACGTCTCAGGGAAATGGACTGGTCTGGGCAGGCAGGGTTTTGGAAAACCCCTGCTTGTTCTGGGAGGTATTCAGAATGCTGAGGTTTTGGAAAACCATGGTGGTTCTTCACAGCTGTTGCTGCTTTGGGGAGGATTGGATGGATGCCTAATGTTTTGGGTTCAGCAGTAAAGGTGAAGGCCAGCCCTGCCAGCCTGGAACCCGGGCCTCTGTTAGGCCTGCAGGATGGGGGGGCACTGGACTTTGAAGAGGAATGGAACACAGGCCTGGCCCTGTGAACAGTGAGAGGCTGGTGTCACCATCAGCCATGACTGAGGTTGGTGGGTAGTGGCCTTGCTTGACACAAAACCATGAAGCCTTTGGGCCTGATCTCCAAGGCACCTCTGATGAAGCGGGTAGGAGAACCCCCAGTGACCCCACGAACAGAACATGCCAGTCTTCTGATCAGCTAGAGCAATTTCAGTGAGGGACTGAGACACCCAGCCCACTACTGAGCAACTGGGGAAGGCTTAGGCTTCAGAAGGCCAGAGCCTTCTCCTCTAGCAGCTTCTACCCTCCTCTGCTTTTGCTCACAATCAGAACGCCCGGGGTCCACTTTCAGCTCTGCGATCCAGGCCAAGTCAATTCACCTCTGTTGACTGTCTCTTTACCCCTGAACTGTAGAGCACTGAGCCATTGTCGTCGTCGGCTGTAGGGCTTGAAGAACAAATAAGAAAATACAGATGTCTAGACCTCCACCTTATTTTGTTTAAAAAAATGATTTTAAACCTTTACCATGGGGTAGGTGGGTGGGTGGGGAAGTGCTTGCGGGGAGATGCGGAGATGCATGCATCTCTTCTTCCGTGCTTAATGTGGGTTACAGGGATTGTGGTCTCCAGGCTCAATAGCAAGCCCCGTTATCCACCGAGCCGTCTCATGTATCAGACTCCCACTTTAGAGCTAGATTTGGTAAGGGTACAGTGAGGCCCAGGCAAGTCCCCCATACTCCTTTGAGGTCCTGACTTTAACTGTTGATCCCTTAGACCCATGCTTCTTGGTGTTGGGGAGGGCCTGATCCTGGTAGGGCCCTAGCCTGGGCTGGCAACGTCCATCTATGCTCTGCTAAAAGCCATTCCCATTTCCATGGCTTCAGCTCCTGGGGGTCCGACGGAAATCACGAGGCTTTCAGGCGTCTTGCAGCCTGCAGAAGATACTCGGGTCCTGCTCATCCCAGCTCCCGGCCACCCTGATCCCTCGAGGGACTCGGGAGAAGAGAGAACTCAACTTCGGGTCTCCTCGCCCCGGTTCTCCCACAGCGCTGACGTTGCCCTGCGGCCCAGCTGGCTGCAGTTTTTTCGCAATAACAATATCCCGGGGAGGGTTGGAGCGGCGGGGTGAATGGGCGCCTTTGTCCCCGACTCTGAAGGCCGATTAATTATGCGCCGCGGAGCGCGGGAGCGCGGCCGCCCGGCCCCCTACGAGCCTGAAAGGCCGGGGCTTGGGAGCGCGGCCGCCGGCTCTGCGCCGCCGCACAAAGAGCCGCGCATTAGGAGCCCGGCAATTACCCCACAGTTTGGATGTGTCCTTGTCTCGCTGACACCGCGCCGCCCCTCTCCGGGCGGCTGCACTTTGAGGATTTACAAGTCCTTTCTTGGTTGCTAGGGGCGACTGGGCGGAGGGGTTGGGAGCTTGGGGTGGAAAGGGGTGGGGGCGTGCCAAGCCTGTCCAGTTGGAAGCGGTCCGGACCGGGGTGGGGGAAGGGCGGGAGGGTGTCACCCCTGGGGACCAGGACCTTAGGGTTGATGTTTTCTCTAAAGCTGGAGCCTTGTTCAGAGTGCATATTCCTGGGCCTCACCCAGAGGACTCCCCGATTTAGTCGGTGTTGGTGTGCCCTTTAAGCCCCACAGGTATTATTTTTAAAACTTAGTGTGGAATAGTGAACATAATGTATAGAAAGTATTTACATTTATTATCCTTTTGTGTGCGCACATACACACTGGCCCACACTTGCCTCGTCGCACATCGCACACGCGGAGGTCAGAAGACCGTTTGTGGAAGTCTGCTTTTGCTTTCTACCATGTGACTCCTGGGCTACAGTCTTGAGATCTGCAGCAAATGTCTACCTGCAGAACCTTCTTAAAGGCCCTCTAACGCACAGCGTGTGCACATGTGTGCTCTGTGTCGCCTATATCACACTGACATTCGGAACAATCCCATCAGTCCAGAAGGTTCCCTGAATCCTTTCCACTCCCTGCTCTCC
>NC_022029.1:32194512-32196559 GCF_000317375.1 Microtus ochrogaster
GCCCCCAGGCTCTGCTGTTCTGAATGTTGACACGTCCCTTAAACTTCATCTGGCTTTGGATTTGAAGATCAATGGAGTCACACAGTGTGTCCTGTTTTAGCTCTGATTTCTCAGCAGTGTTTTGGGAATCCATACACAGTGTGTATTCGTAGCGTGATCTGTTCGCCCGTTAGTGGACCTCCAGAGTGCTTCTACGTTGTGCGGTTGGAAGGAAAGCGGCTGCGATTGTTTTGTATAGATCTTTTTATGAGTGCCTTTGGGTGAGTATCTAGGAGGGGAGTTGCTGGGTCACAGGGAAGTCATTTCGTTTTAAGAGAAAGTGGCTGACTGCTTTTCTTAAGCATCTGTGATCTGTGCATCTTTATACTGCATGGAAAGCGTACTAGGTGATCCAGTTACTCCATATCCTTGTCAGCACTTGGTGTTGTCGATGGTTTTGAGTTTAGCTGTTCTAACATGGGATCTCACTGTTGTTTTTTTTCTTCTTTGGGAGGGCAGGTGCCTGAGCTCCAAGGACTATACAGTACCGTGTGTGTGTGTGTGTATGTTCATATGTGTGTGTATGTTCATATGTATGTGCAAGTGCACATGCCCAGATGGAAGCCAGAGGACATTAGTGTCTTCCGTTATCACTCTTTGTCTTAGTGCCTTGAGACAGGGTCTTTCACTGACTGAAGCTTGTCATTTGGGTCAGGCTGCACAGCCTGTGGGATCTTCTCCACAAACACCCTCACTTGTCTGATTTATTCCTTTAAATATCCCCCTCCCATTCTTCGATTACCATCCCTGTCCCTAAGTTAAAAACATGAACGTGTTTGACATCACAACTTTGGGTGTTGTCTTGGTGACTTCTCCTGTGGCCCTGATAAAATACCCTGACAGTACAACTTAAGGAAGGAAGGGTTTGTCCAGAGGTGGGGTGGGCTGTGGTGGGGAGCTCCTGGAGGCAGGAGCCTGAGGCAATTGGCTACTTTGCATCTACACTCTGGAAACAGAGAGTAATAAATGCCCTTGTGTAGCTATTTTCTCCTTTTTATGCATCCTAAGATCCAAGTCTAAGGAATGGTGCTGCCCACTGTTAGGCCCGACTCCTCACCTCAGTTAACCTGACCCCTCACAGGTGTGCCCAGAGGCTGACCTGAGTAATACTGCACCATGTTTTTAGGGTTCAATACCTTGCTGGGTGTGCTTTTTAGTTAATTATACATCCACTTGGTTTTATCCACCCTGCTCATTCCATTCCATTCCTTTTGTTTTGTTTTCGAGACAGGGTTTCCTCTGTGTAGCCCTGGCTATCCTGGAACTTGTTCTGTAAACCAAGCTGGCCTCGAACTCAGAGCTCTGTCTGCCTCTGCCTCCCATGTGCAGAGATTAAAGGTGTGCACCACAATTGCCTGGCTTCATTCTGTATCTAAGTAAAAGAGAAAGGCAAGCCAAAGAGATGCCAAGAACAGGACTCGTCCTTAAGAACCAAGAGATAGAGATGGAGATGGAGGTGCCCCACCCCTTTATAAAAGCACTACTGTACATATGTTCTTCACTTGAGGAGAAGCGGCAAGCTAGGAGCTAGAGTTACAGGCAATTGTGAACTGCCCAATGTAGGTGCTGGCAACCTGGAAAACCAGCAAGCATGCCCAACTGTGGAGTCATTTCTCTAGGCCCTCTTCTCTAAACTTCAAAGAATCTCACACATTAAGTGCTGAAAAGTAGCTTGTTGGTTTGGGAGATGACCGGGTGGGTAAAGGTGATCGCTGCCAAACCTGATGATCTGAGTTTGAGCCCTGGGATCCACATGGTGAGAGCTAGCTCCTGGAAGTTGTACTGTCTTACAGACAGACAGATAGACAGACAGACAGACACACAGACACACAGAATAAAAAATAAGTAAGTGTAATTTTAAAAAACAACTAGGGATAGTTTCCCCTACACTGTGGTTTCAACATGACTTAAGGAGACTAACAAAGACTCGAATTAGATATAATTAACCCAGCATGCCTTCAATTCCAGCGCTCTGGAGGCAGAAGCAGGCAAGACTTCTGTGAGCTCA
>NC_022029.1:32196959-32209127 GCF_000317375.1 Microtus ochrogaster
CAGAGAGGACTGCAGGAGTGAGCAGGGAGGACTGCAGGAGTGAGCAGGGAGGACTGCAGGAGTGAGCAGGGAGGACTGCAGGAGTGAGCAGGGAGAACTGCAGGAGTGAGCAGGGAGAACTGCAGGAGTGAGCAGGGAGGACTCCAGGGGTGATCAGGGAGGACTCCTGGAGAAGGCAAAGACCAGGACTGAATAGCAAGAGAACTCCAGGGCAAGCCCCCTGAAAGAACTCCTTACGGGTGTCAGGGTGGCCCCCACAGGAAAGGTCCCAACTGTGAGCCATGCAGCCCTCCAAGAGCTGCCTACAGAAGTCCCATGCCATGTTTAGGATTTTGTCTTCAGGAAGGCCAATAGGTCGTTAGATGGCTTTCCCACAACCTCCTGAGAGGCCAACCTGATGTAACCATCCACAAAGGACATCCCTCCCTCCAGATACAGCAACACAAGACAGCTGCCAGTCTCCAAAGCTCTTGGGTACCAGCATTGTTAGCACTCACAGAGACTCAGATTCCTATTCTTCCCTTAGGAGGACTGCCACTGAAGACAAGAGACGTCAGTCCTTCTCTGTGGCACCTTGCAGAGGCTGTGAGACGATCAAAGTGAGGCAAAGTCACATTGGCTTGCAGTATTGTGTGTGTTCATGCACATGCGTGTGTGTGTGTGTCTATATGTACCATGGCACATATGTGAAGGAGAGGACAACCTCAGGTGTAAGTCTTCGCTTCCACCTTGCTCCAGGCAGCGCCTCTTGTTTCCAGCACACACTGCCTGGCCTTTACCGGCCAGTGTGCTGTGGTATTATGAGTACCCCACCCCCCAAGATCTTCCTCTCCAGACTGGAATGTTGACCTGAGGTGGAGCCTGGGAAATGCTGGCCTGTTTGCTTTAGGGGGAATGTTCTAGTGAGGAGAGGTATTTAACTCCTTGGACCAGCCATGGCTTTGCCTTCCCAGGGGATCAATTGTTCAATTTTTTACCCCTGGAAATTTAATAAATCTGTTATTATGGTTTGTCAGGTTGACTTCTATGGCTTTGGTTATGAAGTAGGTTAAAATATTATTTTGTTACCTTCCAGCCCTCCCCTGCTGCTGCTCAGAATACGGTGTCTTCATCACGTTAGAGAAAGGAGCCCCCTTTCTGGGTAGGCAAATTAGAAAAAGCTGCGCTTTCCCTGTGGCAGACAGAGTCTCTCGTCAGGGCACAGTGCTGGGTGGGTGGAATGTGAGGCTGGGTTTCAGGCTTCCCTCCAGTCCCGTCTGTGGTCAGGTCCCTCTGTGCAGCACACAGGCTACATAGTCATTGCAATGGTCCTGCCTGCCCACACGTGTTTCCTGGACCATTTGTCGTCTGTCTCCAAGTGTCATTCGTAATGTGAAGTATTGGTCCAGGTTTTTTGAGATAGGGTCTCTTGTAGAGATTGGCTTTGATCCTTCTGCCTCAGCCTCCCAAGTGCTCCGAACCATCTGGTGGACAACTTTTGGGTTTTGGAGGAAACATCTCCTGAGCACATTTCCACGCCAGTGCTGGGATTGAGCCCATGGCCTCACAAGGGCCTGGTACACACTCTACACTGAGCTTCACCCCCAGCCTGACAGACAGACACTCCTAAAAGGTCCTGCGGATACTTTTTCCTCTTACACGAAGACAAAACTAGTTGGGAAAGCACAAGCAAAATCCTAGGGGTGAGTTGACAAGATAGTGCCTGCAGGCAATGGGGACAGTGACATGGAGATCACCCCCAAGGGACTGGTGACTGTAGGAAGAAGAGGAAGGCTCACCAGCTGCTTCCACAGCCAGGCAGCCACACCGTACCAGAGCACGACTCTCTCCTCTTGTGAGCTGTGCTGCTTTCAGTGAGGTAGCTGAATAGATAAGTCATGACTGTGTCACGTCAGGGGACATCGGGTAGGCTGTCTGCCTCTGTCACTGCGGAAGGCCGTGTGGGGATCTGGAAGGACGGACTCAGTGGTGCCAGCCCAGCCCAGCACTGTGAACTGAGAGCGCATTTGAGGATATGAGTCTAGCAAGGTACATCTGGGTTCAAATCTCAACTTTGCCCCTTTCTAACTCTGTGGCCTGGACATTTTAACCTCTTATGGCTTCTTATTTATTTGTTTATTTAGGGTTTTAAAGACATGTTCTCACCGTGAAACCTTGGCTGGCCTCAAACTCACTATTTAGACCAGGCCAGCTTTGAACTCAGAGAGAGAGAGAGAGAGAGAGAGAGAGAGAGAGAGAGAGAGAGAGAGAGAGAGTGTTCTGGAATTAAAGGTGTGCACCATCATGCCTGGCTTCTTATGGACTTTAAAACATTTACATTATTCTTTGGCTCTCCGACCATCAAGAAATTAGGTCTAGGCCTGGAGGGAAGACCCCAGGTTTGATTCTCAGTATCCATGCTGCATGGCTCACAACTGCCTGTTAGTCCAGATCCAGGTTATCGATGTCTTATTCTGGGATTTGTGGTCACCCACATGCACACACACACACACACACACACACACACACACACACACACACACACCATACATGATTTTAAAAAAAAAGGAAAGAAAGAAAGAAACCATGTCTCTCCTCTCCTTTTCAACCTGGATGGGGATTTGGGAGCACACGACATTCCCCGAATATAGCAAATGACTTAGTGACTTTTAAGTCTCAACTGGAAAAGCTCATTTAGCTTCCAGTGCTCTTTTTAGGACAATCATGCTGGGATTCTTCAGTTGCCATGAAAGAAAGCCAGCTATCCAGAATCTTAGGGAGACACCTGAGTGGCCTTGGCCACCACCCAGCCTGAGTTGCCTGTGTTATCTTTGTTGGAGCCTCTATTGTGTGGGGATGAAGCCCTGCAGCTTCCTCTGCCCCTGATGAACTGCAAACTCAAGGCCCCGAGGAGAACCACTGTGCTAGCCCAGTCACTCAAATCCATACCCAAGAGAAACGGTCGCCATTGTTCTAAGCCCACTGCTTGGGTTGGTCTATTAGGACGCCTCAGACATTGATGCAGACCTGGAAGTAAATTGCCCCATAACAAAACCTAATTATGGCTTCGGGCCTGGATATGAGTAGACATTCTCCGGGCTTTGAGTGTCTGTTACTACTCTTGGAACCTGATGGTCTTCAAGGAGCCTGCTGACAGGACTTAGAGGAAAATGGGGGAGATGTTATTAGAAGTAGGGTACAGTGGGGGAGCATTAATTAAATAGTAAAGGAAGATTTTTTCTGTTGCTTGCTTTTTTATTTTTCTCTCATATGTTCCATCTCCACTGCAGTTTCTCCTCTCCTCCCAGTCCTTCCAACCCACCTCCCCTCTGAGACTCCAGGTCCTCTCCTGCTTCATGTCCCTTCAGAAAGGGGCCTGCCTCCCAGGGCTATCAGCCAAACACAGCCTATCGAGTATCAAGCTGCAATAAGACCAGGCACCTCCCTCATATTAAGGCTGCACAAGGCACAGTAGGAGGAAAAGGGTCCCCAAAGCAGACAAAAGAGTCAGAAACGGCACCCATTCCCTGTGTTCGGAGTCCCGCAAGGACAACACTACACAGGTATAGCAGGTATGAAGAGGACCTAGGTCACACCTATGTAGCTGCCCTGATTGTCGATCAGTCTCTGTGAGCCCCTATGAGCCCTGCTTAGTTGATTCTGTGGATTTGTAGGAGAAAGGTGAACTGACTTGTCGCTGGAAGTGATGTGGATCATAGGAAAGGTACCCGAGAAATTAATGGTTTAGGCTAAGGAGATGGTTTTGCTGGCCTTAAACTCCTGACCTTCCTGCCTCAGCCTCCTGAGTACTTGGCATCACAAGTGTGCACCATGCCCGACTTGACTAACGGGACTTTAAGATGAGCTTTTGGAAGTGTCAGTTGCATGATTGAGTTGCATGTGAGAAGGATGGAGAAGAATGAATTAAAAAAGAAACTAACTTTCAAATAAAATTTGTAGAAATTCTAACAGAGTCAAGGACTTGTGGGGGTTTAAAAACGAATCTGTTTCTCATTTTCAGCCTCCACAAATGGAAAAACATGTCCAAAACAGAAAAAAAGCTCAGGGTCAAAAATAAAACCCAGAACTAAATGATAAAATTTGTGTAAACCTCAGAAAGAGCCAGGTGTAGGGATTACAGGTATTATAGCATGCAGAACACGAAGACAGGGGGATGTCTGTGAGTTTGAAGCCAGTCTGGACTACATGAAACCTGACCTCAAAAACAAACAACCCTGTGGCTGCTATGTAGGCGAATTCATGGGAAATGGCATTTAGTTAAAGTATACTCTATTTAAGAAGGAACTTGGCATATTATATGGCATATGGCACATACCTATTAGCCAAGTACTTGGAAAACTTGGGGCTAGCCTGGGTTACCCAGCAAGCACCAGTTCTTAAAAAGGTAGAGATGGGTGTGGTGGTACACATCTATAATCCCACTACTGAGGAGATGAAGGCTGGAGGGATAGGGGGATTCAAGGTCAGCTTTGGCTATGTATCAAGTTTGAAGTCAGCCTGTGCTATGTAAGACCCTGCTTCAGGAAACCAAAAGGGAAAAAAGGTGGGAGGGAGTGATAACTAGTCTCCAAAGATACCAGCCACTCAACTCTTGATGCCCTTCCCCCAACCTCTCAATTGATTTGGGCTTGTTCACCTGACCTAACAGAATGCAACCCATAGGGCCATCCCGGTGACACTTTTGGAGCCATGAGGCGTCTGGTTACTTTCCTGGAGAAATCCACACAGAAAAGAGACTGAGAATTAGTATAGGAGGTCATTCTGTCTATGTGTTACTTTTATTGATTAATGAATAAAGAAACTTCTTTGGGCCTATAGCAGAGCTATATGGGAACAGAGCTAGGTGGGGAAAACTAAGCTGAATGCTGGGAGAAAGAGGGCGGAGTCAGAGAGATGCTATGTGGCCCAGCCAGAGACAGATACTGGAACTTTACCTGGTAATCCACAGCCAGGTGGAGATACACAGATTAATAGAAATGGGTTAAATTAATATGTAAGAGTTAGCCAATAAGAAGCTACAGCTAATGGGCCAAGCAGTGATTTAATTAATACAGTTTCTGTGTGATTATTTTGTTCTGGGTGGCCGGGACGAACAAGCGGTCTCCTATTACAGAGAATATCTAGTGAGGAGAAGGAGCTGCAGTAACCTAACCTCTCACCTAGGCTCAGCCTGACTTTCCAGAGTCCTGGCCAGCATGCCAAACTTAAGGGTGGGCCATCTTGACTCCATGAGCCCAGCCAAGTTTCTAGATAGCTGCAGCTGCTGCTGTCCAAATGAAAGACTTTGTCTGCCTCCAGTGAGATCTGTAGATGAACTGCTCAGCCACTCAGCAAGTCATGAGAGAAAAATGCATGTTTATGGCTAATTTTAAAACACTGAATCTAGCGCGCGCATGCGCGCTCGTGTGTGTGTGTCTGTCTGTGTGTGTGTATGTGTGCTTGTGTGTGTGTGTGCTTGTGTGTGTGTGTATGTGTGCTTGTGTGTGTATGTGTGCTTGTGTGCGTGTGTGTATGTGTGTGTGTATGTGTGTGTGCATGTGTGTGCGTGTGTGTCTGTGTGTGTGTCTGTGTGTGTGTATGTGTGCTTGTGTGTGTGTATGTGTGCTTGTGTGTGTGTGTGTGCGTGCGTGCGTGTGTGTATGATACATATGGAGCTCAGAGGACAACTCTTTTGGGAATTCATTTTCTCTTGCCACCTTGTGAGATTGGGGGACTAAACAAAGGTTGCCAGGCCTGCCTATTTGTGCTTTTACCCACTGAACCATCTTGCTTGCCCAAGTGTGTCTTAAACATCAAATAGTAGATTATTAAGAAGCAAGTGCTGGGCTTGGGTCATGACTTAGAGAGTAAAAGTGCTTGCTATGAACATCTGTATACATCTGCAGTCCCAGCATTCCTACAGCGAGATGGGAGGTGGTCACAGGAAAGTCAGCCAGTGGCCAGCTAGCCTCGAGTAGGCAACTCCATATAAACATAGAGAGACCCTGCCTTAAACAAGGCGGAAGGAAAGAACCAATTTCCAAAGTGTTATACTGTGACCTCCATGTGTATGCAATGCTCCCTTCCCCCATAAATGCCGAGGACAGAGCTTGGTATATGGGAGACATTTGATAAGTATTCTAATTAGATGAATGAATCTCTTCTCCCCACTCCTCCTTCCCCTAGCTTAGTGCTCCTGAGCTGATGTGCCCATGCCCTGGTCATGTGACAGCAAACTTCTGATTTAACTAACTCCCTCATCATTCCAATGGACAAGAAGTGGATGGCATATATAGATCTGGGGCAGAGCAGGTGCTAAGGGTTCTTAAAATGTGTCTGCCAGGAAGGAAGTAAGTGAGTGACAATGGCCACAAGGTCACGTAGACTCACCGTGTCCAGGGAACGTGAGGGAAGGACAGAGCCCAGGCAGGGACCTGGGGATGCTGTGGCTGCTTTCCTGGAAGGAAGTCATAATGAACAGGAGGCAGTGTCCCAGGGTTGCAGAGGCAGGGGACTCACTCAGGCACAGGAGCCATAGACGGTCCCCAGTCCCACGTGAATAAGATTCAAGCTAGGCAGAGTTATTTGATGGCAAGAGAAATTTTTACATGTGGCTATTTAATTAGATGGATGATCCCTGTAGGAAGGGACTCCATGGAACCTTCTGGGACATTCTGGAAATATTCTGTACTTGATGCAGATGGGGTATACATCTATCCAAGTTCATGGGACTATACCATCAAGACCAGTGTGTATCTCGACTTTGCCCACAGACGCTGGAAGCATGTTAGTGTACCCTCCCTTCAAGCAGGAAGTTCCTTCAGGAATTTCCCAGCTGCCAGCCTTCTACCCCCCATGAAAGTCTCTCCTGCACCCCACACCCCTAGACCTTGCTGAGTTGCAGCATGGGCACCTGCCCCTGAGATGACAGAGAGGGAGATCTGGAAATGCTCTTTGAGGCTGGTGAGCATCTGAGAGTGTCTCTCTCTTTGCCTCTCAACCACCTAAAGAGCCGGGCTGTTGGGAGCTGGGGAGCATTTAGATAAGACCAGCAGAAACATGCGCTTGGTGTGTCGGATCTGGTTCCTCAATGGTGAGCGGGCAGGACAGGCATTTTAGCTTAGTTCCAAGTCAAGAGCTTGCTTGCTTTGCTCGTAGCTCTGCTTGGAGTCCGGTGGCATCCCTTGGCAGGGAGCAGCTTCTTGTCTCAACTGCAGCTGTGGGTTACATGTTTCATTCAGAATGCCCAGCAGGAAGCAACAGGCTCTACATTCCAGGGCTTTTAGTCATTCTCTTGCTCTCTCAGTGCTTTGGAGCGGGATTAGGATGTTCTTCAAACCTCACTGTCTTCAGCTGGCCTCCCAAGAGGAAGTGGGTGGGTCACTGGGGGAGAGAACACAGGCCCAAATTCAGGGATAGATCAAGACCAGCAGACCAAATCCATAGAGGTCAGTTGAAGGTGTCCCAGGTATGTCAAAGGGACGCAAGCTGTGGGTGGTAGCTCTTGCCTTCCTAGACACAGGCCAAGGAGAACACAGGGTCCCTCTCTGTGTGGTGTGTGGTGTCTCTGCAGGTGAGATGCTCACTGGGGACAGGCAGGTATGTGGCAACATTTCATCCCACTGGACTGCACATGCAAGCTTTGCTTTGTTCCTAGTCTGAGGGGGAAGACGGAGACTTTCCACCCTTAGAGGTCAGTGGTGACAAATATTCAGGTTTGGGTCAGGGAGTCGATGGACCCCACAGATAACCCAGGGAAACCACAAAGTAAGTCTGTTAGAATGTCTGCTAGACTCCTGGCACTGTACCAGGCGTTGGGAATAGAACAGCAAGAGAGACTCCATCCCAGTTGTCACCATAGCGCCTGGGACATGTGACCTGGCAGGCGCCCACTAGGGTAAGGGAGAGAGCAGGTAAGGGCAGAGAATTGGTAGGTAACAGATGCCAGCAGTGGGAAGGGAGAAGGCACAGAGCTGTAAGGTGTCGAGGGAAAGCAACGAAAGGGCAGAGCCCAGGCAGGAGCTTGGGGATTGACATACCACCACTCGGAAAGAAAGACCTGATACATGGGAGGCCAAGGCCCCGGGTGCTGAGGCAGGGTTCCTTCTGGAGTCACAGAAAGCCCAGAGCCAGGCCCTTCCCTGGGTGGCGGGGAGGAAAGGCAGTCACAGTCTTGCCCCAGTGCTGCAGCCATGACAGCGCTCTGGTTCCCTCTGAGGAGGAATTCTAACCAGATTCCCAAGACTTCCCAGCAGCTCCCAGACGAGGCTGAGATCTCAGACTCATTCAGGGACTCTCAGAAGGCAAAACAAATCCCAAGATGTAATTAAGGTTACAGATTAGCAACTGAGCTCACGAAAGGATGGAGAATCTCTTCCCATTGACCTCTTGGAAGCAGAGGTCTCCAGGTGACATCAGGACATGACATCATCGGTTGCCAGCTTAGATGTCTGCTGGTGAAGACCGGGGTCCACATGGAAGAAAGAACCTCAGAGAGGCAGCAGAAGGCTGTGACCTTTCGTCCTATAGCCAAAGGAACTGAATTTTGCCACAGGCGAGAACTGTTTAGCTCGGAGTTTCTAGAAACCAGCCCAGCCAGCTGAATCTTTGGTTGTTTGGACATCCGAGCTGACAGCCCAGCTGGGCCCACCTGGACTACTGATCTGCAGAGCTGGGGATAGTGAACAGGTGTTGTAAGCGGCTAACTTGTAGGCGATTTGCTGTATAGCCACAGAAGCGGAGCGTTCTCGCACTTTCTCACTGTCCCCTAGAAGAGTTCTGTGCCTCTCTGTCTGAGCCCAGCTGCCTCCAGCATGCTTTGTATCACCAACACTCGACCACAGATGAGCCACAACCACTGGCTCTAGGCAAGGGTGCCTTGGCCACTGCCCCAAGGTGTGAGGCCCTCAGCACCTCAGAGTCCCCCTTTTTAAGAACCACCCTGCAGCTGTTCCCAGACCACAGCCTACAGGGTACAAGTCTGCCCCAACCCAGCTATGTCCCTGGGGGTAGGGGGGAGTGCAGGGCTCTGAATAGAAACAGGAGAAGGGTAGTGACCTCAGCCTCCCCCTTCCTCTCAGATGACAAGTCTGGGCTCTGTGAAGGCAAGAGACAGGAACTGTGATCCAAAGCTCAGTAAAGTTCACCCTTCCTCCACCCTGGCTCAAAGAGTTCTCTGATTGGGCAGGACAGGTGATGTTTATAATCCTGAGCTTGGGCCAGGGAAGATGCTCAGAGGGAAAAGGCCGATGTTGCCATGGCTGACTCTTGAAGTTCGATCCCTGGAATGGTGTGGTGGGAGGAGAGAACTGACGTACACAGGTTGCCCTCTGACCTCTTCACAAGTGTTGTGGATTCCCCCCCGCCCCCACCTCTGCCCTCTCACACACACGAAAAATAATTCAAAAAATTGTGTGCCTGCGTCCTTAACAAACTGCTGGGTACGTGGTCAGGTGTCTCCTGGGAATCCAGGATTATTCACAAGGGAGCAGTTTATGTCTCTGTTTTCCTGATTGGAAGGCTCTAATAAAGGTTTTCTTATTCCCGTGTCAAACCCTTTCTGGAACTCTCTAACACGTCCCAGATGGTGAAGAGTTTCTCTCCCTGCAGCTCCGAGCAGAGTGCGGATTCAGAAAGAGGGTTTGGGTTGGCCACACTTGGCACCTCCCCCTGCAGTTTTCCTCTGGGGGAGGTCGCGTGGTTGTCTCCAGATAGATGGTTCCAGAGACACACGAGCCAACAGGCACACAGAACTGCCTGGCAGGCAAGAAGATGGCAGGCCTCACCCTCTGCCTTGATCACCCCAGGCTTTGTTTTGTTTTGTTTTCGTTCTGACAGGCTTTTGCTAAGTACCCCAGGCTAGCCTGTCACTATGCTTCCTACCCCAGCCTCCTGAGTGCTGGGATTGTGGTCTGTACTACCACTCAGGGACATTTATTTAGTTTTTTGACAAGCAGACAATACTTTTTGTTCTCACGAGAGGCAGGCCTGGTCAGTCATAAGCAAATTGTCGAGTCAGCTTGTGCCTCTGTTGTCTTTCCCGGCCCCCACAAAGCCACTTCTTCTATCTGTAGCTGGTTCCTTCTTTTAGGACTCTGGCATGATCCCAAGACCCTTGGGTTGGACCTGGGGAGAAAGCCCTGGAAGACTCTCATAGTACAAAGGGTTACCCAGGGCTGACGCTAGTGTCCTATACACTGGGACATGTCTAGGTACAGGAGAGGAAGGTAAGGCTTCAGGGATCCCCTGTAGGGTCCATCAGCACCCCTATGCAGGTCCTGCTCTTGCCTTTGGTTTCTGTCATCTTGACTGTCTATCCCTAGCCTAAATATAGTCTCAGATACAGTTTTTACTGTCAAAGTCTCTCTCAGGCGGGGAATTAACTTTATTTATGCTTTCCCTAGTTTCCAAGGTGAAGGCTGGGCTAGGTAGATCCCAGGGACAGAGTTTAGGGTTGCCAGTAAACCCTGAGAGTTGTCATGTATTTGGAGAGTGAAGGTTAAGAGGGGCGGGCGTCTGGTCCCTTGTGACAAGGATGAAGAGTGGGGGTATGTATGGCTGCTCTTCTAGCCTTTTACCGCTGGAAGAGGCATTTAAAGGTAAAGAGGGTATTTAAGGGTAACTACATGTCCCTGGGGGTTGGGAGCAAAGTTGCTTCCTCCCAGGGTTCCCCTGAGGGCTGAGTCTGAGTTGTGCTGGTTCATGTCCACAGTGGAATCTTTTTTTCAGGCTGGGACTCGGAGGCCAGGGCCAGGCATTGCCCTCAGCTGTGGCCCCCACCCCCAATTCTGGGCTCAGAGCTGAACCAAGTCTGAAACAGACAGCCTCTCTCTGCTCCTCTGACTCCACCCCCATCCTGCCGGAGTCTGCTTTTCATCACCCATTAATCACTGGTGCTTCCCACAGCCTGTGTCTGTCTGTCCACACTCAACAACCCCTGGGCCCTGGCAGGGGTAAGGGCGCTGGACAGACAGGCAGGCAGGTGGGCTGTTGACCTGGGGAAACACTATGTCACAGTAGGGGCTGCTCCCTACTCCAAGATAGGGGAGAAGAATGATTCTGGGCTCATTCGAGGTCACTCCCACCCCCAACTCAGCCTGGAGCAGCCAGCCCGGCCTATCTCACCCTGGCAGCAGGCGACAGAAGCCATTAGCTGTCCTGTATGCCAGGAAGGAAATGGGTTGGAGGGCTGAGGAATTCTAATTAAGCTTCCCCAGCTGGCAGGCCGGCTGGCTGGTGAGAGCTGGCATCTCTACCCCTACTCGTGTTGGTGCCAGCCCTATCCGGCCTGGCCTGCTTGGTGCCCACCTGCCACTGTGGGAACCCCGTTGGTAGACTGCCTTGCAAAGCCGCTTGAAGATTCCCAGGCGCCGGGGCTTTCCACTTGGCTCCTGTCCTCCCTCTCTCCTCCTTCTACCTACCATGACTCTGAAGAAGTAGCCTTCATCTACAAGTGAACTGGTTTCATCCGGATCCATTCTCAGTTCTGAACTACAATCTCCTTGAACTTTAGTTTCCTTGACAGCACAGTGGGATAAAGATCCTGGTTTGTGTCCCCGTCTCAGGACCACCCACCTATAGAAAGCTATAGAATAACTCATATTCATCTGGTCTCTGTTGGGTGTGAAAAGTGAGGTAGGACTGGCTGGAAAGAGCACAAGGTGCCCTGGGAAGATCTTTGTCTCCCACAATGTCATTTCAAGCCACAAGATTGCTGAATGATGACTCGGTTCGCCTGCTAAGCCCCAGACCGCTCTGTGTACATGTTACCGTGCTGCCTGCAGGCCACCAGGAGCCCCCTGCTGACCTGGGTCTCTTGTCTTACAGTAGCATTTCTGTTTTAATATAGGAGCGCACCGAAAGCAATAGCTTGTTCCAAAGGAATGAGGCTCTGATGCCTGGATTTAGTGGAGAGTCTTGGCTAGAGGATGGGCCCTTTCATGCTTGCCAACTGATCTCACATGGAGGGGTCTCCAGTCCCTGCACCGAACTTGGCTCCCTCCCTGGTGGGCTGCCATTGGGACTGTGTGTCTAGTGTCTGTTAAGGGACTCGTGAGAGGCAAGAATTAGTAAAGAGGGCCTTTTTTGAAGTGTGACAGGTTTGGTGTGGTTTTTAAAGTAGCTTATGTGTGTGTGTGTGTGTGTGCACGCGCGCGTGTGTGCACGCGCATGCACAGATACTATACATAT
>NC_022029.1:32209227-32246531 GCF_000317375.1 Microtus ochrogaster
AGAGAGAGAGAGAGAGAGAGAGAGAGAGAGAGGCCAGGGGAGAAACCGAGAAGAATCGGTTCTCCTACCTTGTGGGTCCTGGGAATTAAACTTGGGCTGTCAGGTTTGGTGACAGTGCTTTTACCTCTAGAGCCATCATAGCAGCCCAGCTTCTCTGATTTTTGAGACAGGGTCTCACTCTACAGCTCAGTTTGACCTGGAAATCACAACATAGTCAGTCCATCACAGCCATTCATTTGCCTCAGGCTCTAGAGTCCTTGGCCTTAGAAGGATTTGAGCCACCATGTCCAGTCAGGCTGAAACCTGGAGTCCAGTGCCATGATGCTGAGTGACCGTGGCCTCTATATCTTCATAATTAAGTGGGAATCCTACCAGTACTGCCTAGACCTGCTGGGGATGAGATGATACAACAGACTGAAGTACCTGGACAGATAGGGTGCCCCACATGTGGTGGTCATCAGTGGGAAAGCCCCTGGCTATTCTGGCTGTTGTGGCCCATTGCCCTTTCGGGGCACAGGACTGGTGGGCAGCATGGCATAGTGTTGGCCGTGCTGGTTACAGGAACTATCTGAAAACCTAGAAGGAGCCGAGGAATGGTCTTTACTTTGCCCAAGAACTATGTCTCTAGAACTCAGAAGTCCCCAGCTCTGACTATGCCCAACTCCTCATTCAAGGCAGGCCTCTGTCCTCAGCCTCTGTCTCGGACCTCTGACCTGGTGGGCGGGAGCAACTTCGCAGAGTATCCAGAAGACATGGCTCCCCAACGGTTTCTACTGGCGCCAGGATGCCGCGTGGTGGCCGTCTCCGGGTTGTTGCCACATGAGATTGTAAAGTCTCCAGGAGGCAGACTTCCTCAGAGGGCAAAGCCCACCAGAACCAGAACAGTGAAGTCACGGGACTCCTTTGCACAAATCCAGCGTGCACATCTGCATATCATTGCACAGTGGTTGGCATACATTTGTCTCCATTCCGCAGCCCTCATACTGCTCCTTCTCCTCCTCTATGAAAGCCAAATATTAAAGTTGTAACACTGAAGCCTTTAAACCAAATCCCATTCATTTCAGGGTGGTTTGAAGGCCTGATGGGGAAGCAGCCTGTGACAGGGGCCTCCAGAGAGACCTGGCTGTGGTTCCTAGGGAACTTGCAGTCTAAAGGGGGAAAGAAAACTCGTGCCTGAGATCCAGAGACTCTGCTTGAGTATACTCAAGGGTACGGTAGAAGCATGTAGTGGGAATGGCAGGGTGGGAGTTCAGAGTGAGCCAGCAGAGCAGAAGCTGTGACCTTCGGAGTCCTCAGAGTTGGCTACTGCTGCAAAGAGGCGGGGCTGTGACATTAACTCCCTTGGTCCCATGGCTCTCTTTGGAGCATGTGCCGTGAATGCTTACCTTCCCTCATACATGTGGCTAGCTCCAGACTGGGCCATGTGTAGAGCGTCTGGTGATTTTAATACCCTCAAGAACTTGTGTGAGCAGCAATGAAGGCCTCATCCTATGCCAGCCCATTTGGATGGTGTGGATGAGGGGACAGAGGGGTTGTTAGGGGCTTGAGAGTCTCCTCAGGCAGGGAAGGGTCTGGGATCATGAGCTCAGGTCTCCAGGCCCTCCGCTTGTATCTAGGTCAATACCGCAGGGAGTGGGAGCCGCTATGGCAGGCTACAGAGCAGGACCAGCTAGGAGTTGGCAGAGGCGGTGGCTGCTGGGTTCAAATCTTGACGCCACTGATTACCAGCTGTGCTCTTTCAGGGACGCCAGCTGATTTCCCAGCCCAGATTTCTTCACCTGGGGAATGAGCACAGATGGGCAGCTCCTTGGGGAAACTGACTCACCTGGCACCGGGGTTGGTTGTATGTAACAAAGGTCTATGCTGGGTGGGGCGGGGAGAGGCAGGCATGGGAGTGGCTTACTGAAGGCTTCATGAGATAGACCAGCCTAGCTGGAAAAGGGGCTGTCCAGGGAGGAGGGGAGGACAAGCCTGAGTCTGGCTGTAGAGTCCCAGTGCCCTGACGTTGGCTTCAGTGTCCTCCATGTGGAAGATGTGTTCACGGTCTCCCATAGCTTGGCAAATTCATACAGGTACAGAGAGCGTGGTAATTCTGCCCTCCATTGGACTCCAGGTTTCTGGTTATGAGCTGATAGCCTACTGTTAGCCATGGCCACACTTTAGGATGAACAGTGTGATCAGATTTAGAGTTGACCACCTGGATACTTGAAGGCAATGCCTCAAGTTTGACTTCACTTTCTCTGAGTTCTTAAAAAAAAAATCTAGCAAGGACAGGCATTGGTCTCTCCATATTGTTGTAGAAAGGTTACTCAGACTCAAGGACCAAAACAAGGAAGTCGAGGGACAGTGAGAAGCCTAGGTTATGATGGAATGGGTCAGGGATGCTGAACAAGAGCAGGTCGGGATGAGGAGCAGCTGGTCAGAGAACTCCAAAGTAAGCAAACAGTGTACACAGGAGACAAACACCTAGACATTTGTTCTTCCATTTACAGCCCCAAAACTACCTTCCTCAGAGCTCAGAGAATGGCAGGCTCCCTTCAGTTTTCCAGAATATTCTCTAATTACAGATTTCCCAGGAGTCTAGTTTGAAACAAAACACACATTCCCTCCTTATGTTGGTCTGTCTATCTCTCTATCTCTATCTATCTATCTATCTATCTATCTATCTATCTATCTATCTATCTATCTATCTATCTATCTATCTATCTATCTATCTGTCTATCTACTATAGGTAGCAGGGTCTTGGATAGCTCAGGCTGGCTTCAAACTTACTATGAAGCTGAAGATGATCTTGATCTTCTTAAACATTTTAACTATCTTTATCTTATGTGTGTGAGTATCTTGTCTGCATGTATGTCTTTGTTCCATGTGTGTGCAGTGCTTGAGGAGGCTAGAAGAGGGAGTCTGATTCTCGGCATGTGGAGTTAGAGATGGTTGCTAACTGCACACTCAGGTGCTTTCAAGAACAGCAAGTGCTCTTAACTGCTGCACCTTGTCTAGCTTCTTTCTTTCTTTCTTTCTTTCTTTCTTTCTTTCTTTCTTTCTTTCCTTCCTTCCTTCCTTCCTTCCTTCCTTCCTTTATCCCTTCCTTCCTTCCTTTCTTTCTTTTTTGTTTGTTTCTCAAGACAGGGTTTCTCTGTAGCTTTGGAGCCTATCCTGGCCTTGAATTCACAGAGATCCGCCCGCCTCTGCCTCTCAAGTGCTGGGATTAAAGGCGTGAGCCACCACTACTCAGCCGGTTTATTTTCTTGTCTCCACCTCCCGAGTGCTGAAGTTACAGCATACTCCCCCATGCCTGGTTTATGTGGTGCTGGAAATCAAACCCAAGTCTTTGTGCATCCCAGGCAAGTTCTCCACTAGCCACATCAGACTCTCAAACCCTTCTTTACCTTTTTTTTTTTTATTCAAGCTCATTTGGGCAAATTAAGTTTGGCTATCACTTGGAACAAAAAAGACAGATATGGAGTTCAGTCTTTTCTTTGTTCTATAACTGTAGGTAGGGAGAATAAAGGGAGGGTTGGTACAGACAGTGTGCACTTAAGAGGGCTACCACTATGGCTCCTAATCCCGAAATGTCAGCCCTGTGCAGGAGAGCCACTGAAGGGATTTGACTAGGTCCTTGTACTTCTGGCTGCCCCTCCCCGGTGAAGCCACTCAGCTCTTCTAGGCTGACCTGCTCCGGATCTTACTTCTCTAGCTCTTTTCCCTTCCCTGTTGTTTTTCCCCTTGACTCCTTTCTGTTTGCTTAGATCCTCTGTGACTTGGGTCCATTCCTCATGATAATTTACACACAATTGAGCTTATTGAACATCGCTTCACATCTGGCTTGGTTGTCATTCATGTGTCTCTGCCCATGTAACCACAGACTAAGGCATCACATGTTTCAAGACCACCCCCCACCCCGTGCTCCTCTCCAGAGAAGACCACCCGAGAGTCTGACTTTTACCATCATAGGTTGTTGACCTTCATACAAATGGTATCAGATGGTGCTTTGTGTGTGGTTTATTTTATCCAACACAATGCCTTGGAGACTCACGCTGATGTATTTTGTTGTTTTAATCACCATGTTCGAGTATATGAGAGCATCGCAGTTGGCTTAACCACCCACTGTGCACAGGTATTTGGGTTGCTCCAGTTTGAGCCTCCTGGTAAAAACATGTGTGTCCACACCTACTTCCGGACATGCACATTTGTTTCTCTAGGGTACAGGATTCGTAGAACAGAATCCTTGCTGGCTTGGCTCAGGACTAGATGGCTTTAGCAAAACAAGTTGGCCCTGTCCTCAGTGTCCACCAGATACAGCTTCTGGTGGGTCAGTTAGCAACTTCGCATTGTTGGAGGCAAAGAACTGGGTGGCAAGGCCAGAGCACTTGCGTCTTTTTAAGGGGCCACGAGACAGGGCTTGAGATGCGCTGGGAGAAGCTGTGACTTCTTTCATCATTTCTGGGATGGAAAGAGGGTCAGAGAGCAGTGGGGTCTAAGATGGGGAAGCATCCTAGACAGAAAGATGAAACTGTCCAAGGTATGAAGGCATCTGGAGCTCCAGCGCCACTGACCTGTCTGAAGTCATGTGACTCCTATCTGAAGTCATATGACCTGTCTGAAGTCATGTGGCCGACAGGGATGTCACCTTAGTCACAGCAGGTTGACCCTTATAGGGGAGGCACTTAGGGATAGCCAGAGGTGCTGTCCTGGATTAGATGGGAGCTCTGCCTGCGGATTAGCCTCCAGGCAACTCTTTTATAGGCTGCTCTCCCATGCCTGGCCTCTTGCTCTGCATCTGGCTCCGTCTGCTCCCAGGGAGAAAGTCATAAGCCATGAAAAGCTTGGGTCATAACTGTGAGCTGGATGAGTAGGGGAGTGAGCCTGAGTCTGGGGCGGGGGGAGGCTGATATTGCCTAAGACCCCATAACAAGACCTGCTCGTGATCCAGTCATGCATGGGTAAGAGGGGGCAGCTCTCGAGAGCATTCCTGGAAAAATAGTTTGCCTTTAGTAACACCCCCCCCCCTGCTTTCTTGGTAAGACTGACTATTTGATCTTAGGTTGGGAGGTTCTGTGTTGACTTTGAAGTTGTAGGGAATGTTTAGTGGGTCAGGGGAAACACTACCTTGGCCTCCTAGCAACTGACAGTGGACATCTTTACTGGAAGATTCTGCATGGTTCATTCTAAATTCATAACAGCTGTGTTAATGGTGTGAAGACTCCGGGCTGTGGAATTAGGGATCCTCTGGCTTTGTTCCTGGAAGGGAGAGAGGCTGGGCGTGCATGTCTGTAAGTGCGTGTCTGAATAATGTCTCTGTGTACATAAGCATCTATTACTTAGCTATTTGTTCATTCATTCTGAAAGTATTTACTAATTGCCTATTATGTACCACTGGGGTTTCCACAGTGGATAAATGAGACAAAGTCCTTGACCTCAGAGGAGGTTATTGTGTGCCAGAACACATCTCCACATGATATCTGTACATTTGATGATAGCCTCTTGCTGGAGCATGCAGCTGTTTTCTCCCCCATACCTGTGTGTGTGTGTGTGTGTGTGTGTGCGCGCGCGCGCGCACGCACGCACATGTGCATCTGTGTGTGTATGTAGGAGTACCCATGTGCATGTACAAAGAGGGCTCTGAACAGCTGAAGTTCTTGATGTGTGCGTATCTGTATGCCAGCGAAAGGGAGAGAATTACTCATCCACTCAGAGAACTTTTCAAGAAAGGCCTCTCTCCCAGGGCAGTTATATTTTCATAAATAAAAATAATCAGATAATGAGTTCATTTCCGATCTCGAGTTTGATGCCAACATTCCATTGAAATAAGACCCGCTGGCTGGCGGGCTGGCGGCGAGCTGTGTGGCTTGGAGTAGCTGGGGAAAATGCAGAGGAGGGAGAGCCCTGCCACTTGCAGACTGCAGGAAGTAAGGAAATCTGTGGCCAAAGAAACTGCTGTGTCTGGGGTCTGGGAGTATCGCACCCTTAACACAGATTCTAGTAGAGTCCAGACTGGGGTGTCCAAGGTCTGTGTTTCTCCACTTTTCCTTTCTAACTAGTGATGGTTTATACAACTTTATAAATATTGACAGTTGCCAAAAAGCACAGCCCACCATGATGCTCTTAAGTTTTGGAGACCCAGTGAATAACCCCTTCCACTCAGCCTAAAGCTCAGCAATGTCTGCTGGGAAAGGGGAGAGGGGGATCAGAACGAGATTGTGGTTAGAGACTTGAGGGGAGTGTGAGAGACCAGACGTGGACCTTGGACCCTGTCTCTGAGTTCTCATCTAGAAAATCTTGGTTTTACATTCCCCACTTTTTTGCCATAGCCTCCCCAAGACATGCCTCTTCTCATCCGCTTTCCCTACCCTGTACTCCTACCAGATGTAATCACTCCATTCGCTGGGCGGTGCTGGAGCGCACATTTAATCCCAGCACTCAGGAGGCAGAGGCAGTGGGTCTCCAAGTAGTCCTAGGCCAGCCTGGACTACAGAGTGAGTTCTAGAACAGCCAGGGCTACACAGAGAAACCCGGTCTGGAAAACCAGAAACCAATAACCAAAATCATTCCATTCCACCCTTTCTGCCCTTCGTAGGTGATGTCCTCTCTTCGCATGCTTCCTTCTCTTCCAACTCTGATACTCCAAATCCACCTGTTCTTGAGGACGGAGAGTTCTCCCCTTTAGGAGTGCTTTCTCATGCTTAGCAATGACCACCTGCCTGCTAAGTGTCTTCTATCTTTTTCTTCCTGGACTCTGAATCCTAAGACCCAAGATCTGCACCTCACCCATACAGCTGACTTTCCTCTACCAGGCCCAGAGACAGGCCTGTGCCTCGATGCTGGCCGGAAAGGTGTCCTGAGCTCAGCCAGTAGTTTGCTGCTGTGTTCTGATAGATGTGTACTCTGCACGGGGGAATCCTGGTCCCAGACAAGAATGCCTTGACATCAGCATGGTGGCTAAGAGAGCAACAGGGAAAGAAATGAGGTTTTCACTAGGAGATATGATGGGTACCCCAAATTGGGACGTCTGCTAGATGTCAGAGAATCGATTCAGAGACACACGCTGATTGCTTGCAAGAAAGGTGAAATGGCCTGTCCCCCAACCTCCCACCTCCCTACTCTCACCCCCACCCATCTACCCCCTCCACCCCCTCATCCAGCCAGCCACCTACCCATCCATTCATCTGCTTTTTAAATTTTTATTTTGTGGTATGTGTGAGTGCCCACACGTTTCTGTCTTACATGCATACCTGGTGCCCTTAGAGGCCAGAAGAGGACACTGGCTCTCTACTGGGACTATAGCGAACTGCCGTGTGGGTGCTGGGAGCCAAACTGGGGTCCTCTGCAAGAGCATCGAGCACTCTTAACCGGCGAGCCATCTCCGCAGGCTCCTTCCACGCTTTTTCACTTAGCCATGCACACATTCAACAAGCAGCCTAGAGCATCCCTCACATTATTGCAGCTACTCTTCACAGCAGCTGCGTGAGGAATGCTCCCTGTATGTGTGTATGGGGTGGGGGAATGAGGGCTGGTGAGCCTTAGAGAAGACGGAGTCAGTGTTCAAGGTCATACAGCTGATGAGGCCTAAGTAGGGACTTACACTCTAACCAGGCTGCCTCTCCAACCAGGGATCTTCCCACGCCAGAGAGGAACAAATGGCTTATTTCTCACTCTCTTCAAGGCTTTGGGCAGAGCTGGATCATAGCCCTTGGGCAATATGATTAAGCCTTGTTCTTTGTCTGGGAAGTTCAGCCTGTGTCCTCACCCAGTGCCCCCAATGCAATTTTGCTATAAGCTAGCTTGTCTTTCTCCTCTGAGAAATCCTCTCTGACAAGGCCATTTATAGGAGCAGGGTCTTCGCCCACGGGAAGAAAGTTGGGAGAGTGAGGTTTCTGGCAGGGAGAGTTGTTGGCTTTGTTGTTGTTGTTGTTGTTGTTTGTTTGTTTTTGCCAGGTGTCGGCCCTGCTAGGAGGGTTTAGCATGGGAAGGAGACCAGAGGGTGCTTCCACAATCATGTTCAACTCTACTCAAAATGCTTGTTCTGGAGCCACATTTTGTAGAGTCTCCCTGGGGCGGGGAGAGGGGAGCTCAGGACTCTGATTCTTCAGCAAGACCCAAAGGCTTTGGATGTGGGTGGCCAGAAGATGGATAAGAAATGAATATAAGTCAGGCCTGGAAGCATGCACCTGTACTCCTAGCTACCCAGGAAGTTGAGGCAGGAGGAAGCAAATTCAAGGCCTATCTGAACTATAGAGTTACTTGAGAACCAGCCTGGGTAACTTAAGTGAGACCCTGTCTCAAACTAAAAAGTATTTTAAAAAATAGGGGTGAGGAAGAGGCTTATGGGAATATAAATCAGTGACAGTGTGTTTGCCTGACATGTTCGAGAACTTGGTTTCAATTCCCAATATTATATAAAACAACATGGACACAAAATAAAACTTCCTTTAATATGCCCAGAAATGACTGACATTTGGGCAGAGTCAGCATGGGGGTAGCCAGTCCTGGACTGAATCCCTGCGACCATCTGTTCTCTCTCTCTCTCTCTCTCTCTCTCTCTCTCTCTCTCTCTCTCTGCCTCCAAGAGTGTGCTGCATTTGTGAGGGTCAGAAGACAACATTATGTGTGGGTCCTACTTTGAGACAGGGTCTCTCTTGTTACATTCTGCTGTGTTATCCCAGGCTATCCAGCTGCAAATGATGGGTATTCTCCTGCCTCTGCTCCCATCTCTGTTTAGAGGTGTGCTGGGGTTAAAGAGACATGCACTACAAGTATGATTTGTTAGTTTTGAAATAATGTCTCACTATGTAGCCCTCTAGCTGTCCTGGACCTCACTTTGTAGACCAGGCTAGCCCCAAACACACAGAACTCTTCCTGCTTCTGCCTCTCCCTCCCAAGTGCTGGGATTATTACGTGTATATATGTGTGAGTCTTTTGGCAGATAGCTTGTGCTTATGAATGCAGTGTCCTCGGAGGAGGTCAGATCCCGTGGAGCTAGAGTTACAGGCAGTTGGAAAACACACTGCATGGGTACTGGAAAGTGAACTCTGGCCCGGTAAAAAGAGTACACACTTTTAACCAAGAGTCATTTCTCCAGTCCACTGCTGGACAGGGTCTCCTGTAGCCCAGCTGTCCTTGAACTTGCTAGTAGCTGAAGATGGCCTTGAGCTTCTGATTCTCCTGCCTCTGCCCCCTGAGTGCTAAAATGAAAGCCAAGCACACTGCATCCTGTTTAAACCAGAGCGGGAACTGAAAACAGGGCTTTATGCACGCTAGGCAGGAGTTCTACCAACTGAAGGGCATTGGCAGCTATGCTAGGAGTCTGTACTCCTCTTCCCCAGGTCTCCGTTGTGGGGGATGACCTGAAGGGCTTGCAGGAGTCCAGTGAGTTTGCCTTCCGTGCACTCTGGGGTCCTCCTTGGGTGTCCACATTGTCCCCTGAGATATCTAAGCCAGAAGACTCATGAACATACATACCTGTGACCCAGAAGATGAAGTGAAAGTTGGAGTGGGGAAAGGGAGTCACTCTGAGTGATTTTCCTTCAAGCTAGAGGTTTGGGTAAGGGTTCAGGGTTCATGAGTCATGGAATAAAATTGTTCCTTTCAGGAGGAGGAAAGGGCTAGGCTCCAGCCTGGACCTTCCATACTGGGAACTTGAGCTACCTGCTGTCTGTTTGCAAAATAAAGTGGGGGAGCGGGGAGGGAAAGGGGGGATGACTCCTGTTGATGTGTTCTAGTTCGGGTCTCACTGGGAACGGAGTTTAGAAATTTGATCAGGGGCAGAAGCAGCTCCTAACCACATTCCCAGAGGACATTCTGTGGAGAACTCCTGTCCCCACCTTAGTGGGTTACAGGGGGGACAGAAAACAAGCGTTCACCATGTCTAGAGATCTGGCTGTTTTGGAGAGTGTCCAGGGCTACAGAGAAGGGAGGAATAGGGAAGCCTTGGAGAGGTGGGGAGTCCCCAAGGCCACACCAGCTGCGGCTGTAGCGGCTCAGCTTTTCCTGCATCTGTCACAGACTCCTTTACAGAGTTCAGGCTGAGTTATCCAATCCTCCTCTTTCCTAAGAGGAGATAGGGATGGGGAGTGAAAGACCCTACAGACCCCCTCCTCAAAAACCGCAGCAAGCATGCTCCCAGGGGAACGTCCTATTTGTTTTTTAAAAAAAAATTCTCCGGATCAGCAGCTAGCCTACTCTCGTAAGAACATCCCATGTGCTTGAGAGAGCAGGATGTCTTTGAGATAGGAAGACTGCAAGGCAGGATATCAATAAGATAGGACATCAACAAATAAGATAGGACCATTCATGCCCCCGCCTAATTCCGATAACCACACTTTTGCTTCTGTAAACTTGCTTTTTGCTGACACCCATGCTGAGAGAGGAAACCATTCAACCATTCATGCCCCCGCCTCATCCCGATCGACCGATAACCACGCTTTTGTTTTGCTTCTGTAAACTTGCTGTTTGCTCTTCCCTATAAAAAGCCCGCCCTCCAGTTAGCAGGTGCGCAAGTCTTCCGAGAGGTCTTGCAGCCCACAGGTACCTGTGTCTACTCAATAAACCTCTTGCAATTTGCATCCGTGCGGTCTCGGCCTGTTCCTTGGCATTGGGGAGGTCTCCTCCAGAATAAAGGTCCTCGCCGAGGGTCTTTCAGGAGGATGGGGGGCAGGTGGAAGTGAAGGTGTGGGGGTATGGGAGTATGAGGTGGGAACCTCTTCCTCTCTGAAGGAGGCCAGCTAGAGCTAAGCCCTCTCCCTGGCCTCCAGGCTCCTAGAAGGGAGAGTGCTCTGACATCTTGGTCACCATCACCTCTTAGCTACTAGTCCAAAGTCCACGTCCCTCCCTCCCCCAGCCAGGTCAGGAGACTGAGAGCTCCTTCCCACCCAGGCCTATCCCCCTTTATAGCTAGAGCAGCAGTTCTCAGGCCCCAAAGTCCAACCCCCAAAGTCACCACCCTTTTGGGGGTGAAATGACCATTTCAAAGAGGTCGACTAAGACCATCAGAAAACACAAGATATTTATATTATGATTCATAACAGTAGCAAAATTACAGTTAGGAATTAGCAACAGAAATCATTTTGTGGTTGGGGGGTGGTCACCACAACACGAGGAACCATATTAAAGGGTCACAGCGTTAGGAAGGTTGAGAACCACTGAGCCAGAGGAAACAGCTACCAGGGGAGAAGTTTAGGTCTGAAAAGAAGATAGAGCTGGTCCTGTGGCGGCAGCAGCCTGACTTGGCAGTCTGTCATCACTGTCACCGTGCAAGCCCCTTGAAAGTGTCCTCCAGACACAGTTCCCTCTCTGCCTCCCTTGTCTGTCTCTCCTCCTACCTGTTCTCTCTGTCTGTCTACCTGCCTGTCTGCCTCTCTCATATCCCCACTCTGAGACGGCCTTCTGCTCTCCCCAGGCCCCAGGAACCCTCTTGCCTTAATCTGTTGCAAGAGGCGTGTTTGCTCAGTGGAATACCTTGGCAGGTCCCACTGAAAAATACCATTTTGCCTTTTAAAAAATCATTTCAGATAGCCCAGAGGAGCCAGAGGAGGAGGAGAGAGGAGGGTGGTGGGTGAGGAAGGGTAGGAAGAGGCTAAGCCTGCCGCCAAGCCAATGATGCTCTCCCTGGAGAAAGAACTCATTCCATGGTTCACCGAGCTTCCTCAGCTGAGTTGGGTGTCAGTCAGAATCTCTGTCCCCCGACTATGAGCCTAGTTACACCTAGATCCTGCTGGCCTGGAATCTGTCTGCCTGAGCCCTGGCTGGCCTGCAGATCCAAGAGCCTCTGCATTGGGATAACCTCAGCCAAGACACAGGAATCCTGTCTAGGGCTTGGCATCCAACATCACCCATTTCAACACCCTACTCTCCCTCACTGACAAGGTTGAGAGAGATTTATGGGGAGGGCCCTGGGCATTCTCAGAACGTAGAAGGAAGCAGAACTGGACTTTGCCTAGGTTGATGTGGCCTCCACCATTCTTTCCTGCTTGGAAATTGCACCTGAAAGGCCAGATTTCTTCTTTCACTGGGAAAGCACAGACCTGGCCAGTGTGGCCCATGTGGCCCAAGTCCTCACAACCCTCCATGCCACACACCATAGCCACCTGCCCACCTCTCCCATAGCCATCACCTCCCTGCTGCTGTGGACAGGTGTGTCGGTCCCAGATGCCATCTCCTGTGAGGAGAGACTTGTGGGCAGCTGTAGGGGTGAGCACCCACAAACTCTGTTGTCCTCTATATAGTTCCAGAGATCTGGTGGTGGGGGAAAGTCCGGGCTCTTTCTCTTCTGACCCCTGCCTGGGGGAGTGGGGGGTGCTCTCCCAATGGCTGCAGACTTGGAGCTTTGGGAGAACTGCTCTCCTGGGCCACGGAATAGAATAAAAATTAGCCCCAATTTCTCACCGCTTCCCCTCATCTACTGACTCTGGTGTCCCTGAACTACCCCTGGTGAGTAAATCAACACTGATACAGCCTTGCCCTGGAAGGAAATAGACCTCATAGAGGCTGGGAGTCTCTATTGCCCAAGCTTCATGGCTATGTGGGGTGACAAGGAAGGTAAGTCAAGGGCACTGGGTATTTCTGTCATTTCCAGTTCCTGCCAACCTGGTCACCCACCCACCCACCACATACTTGGATGCCTACTGTTTGCCAGTGGATGTGTGACCCATCTTGTGTGCCACAAGACCCCTTTGCACCCCTTTGAGCGTCTGTCAAACCCATGGGCATGACAGCATCACGTTGAAACGGAGTCTCCCTGTGTACCCTAGGCTGGTCTGGAATGCCCAGTCCTCTTGCTTCCTGTTCTGGAGCGCTGGGATTACAGGTGTCTGGCACGGCAACAGCCTTTCCGAGATCCTTAATGAGGTGGCTTTTGTGGTTTGGGCACTCTGTGGAAAGTTGTTAGCCAAATCACAGACATCGCGATGACTATCACTAAAGAGGTTTAGGGCCCTGCCCTCTGTTCTCTATATCTGTTTCTCTTTTCTTCTCTTCTACCCCCAACCCCCAAGTCTGAACCCTAAGCTGGGCCACAACCTCCTAAGGAGTTCCCAGCCAGTGCGCTCCCCGCCAGGTGCACAGAGAAATATTCTGCGGGCGTCCAACCCCTTGCCCTGTTCCTAGGGGACCCTGCCTGGTGACCTCATGACCCATGTTTGAGCGGGCAAAGGGGCCTTTTGTTCCTGGGGCCTGGCCCTCGGGGCCGCGCAGCTCCCGCCCTAATCCGGCTAATTACCGTCCACAGGGCGGTCGGGGTGCGCGCTCGCCCACCACTTTCCCACGGCCGCAAAGAAAGCCCCTCAGTGCCTCACGGAGAACAGAGGGCGATTCAGCGTCTTCTGCCACCCTGGGCCTTCGTGTCTTCTGCCTACGACCTCTGCCTGTCCTTGTCTGGCCGTGTGCAGACCCCCTTTTTGCTATGATTTTCTGTCTCCATCCATGGGTCTCTTCAACTCATTCCCTGATAGGTGGCGTTTTCTTAGGAGGTTCTGGACCGGGTCCTTATCTACAGCTGTTCATTCTGAGGCTTAATGTGTCTGTTCGCCGAACTCTTCTCATGCCAGGATCAACCTCTCCAATCTGAGGGTCCACTCTGGGAGCCCCACCATGTTGACTTTCAGGTCTCAGGCCTCTGGCCTTAAGGAGGACCACAGAAGTTTGGTCCTTCCTAAATGGAGGGAATCGGGACTGCTCTGCAGAGAGCTAGGGATAACGAAGTGGTAACTTGCATAAATCCAACTGCAGGCAAGAGGGAAGAAGGCAGGAAGCTAATTATTCTGGGGTCCCAGCTTTGTCTTGTGAATAGCCTTGGGTGAAGCTTGGCACACCGCCCCTCTCCCCCCCCTCCCCGCCCCGCTCTAATGAGGGGCAACTCTGAGATAGTAAGAAGCATATGAACAGTATGTGCTGAGCTCTACACACACACACACACCAGCTTTTGAGCACAGGGGTTAGCTGAGAGCCCCTGAAGACTCAGTGTCTTGTGGCCAGAGTGCCTCAATTCCCAGCGTTGAGGGAACTGCCATCAGCCTCAGTTGGGCTGGCCAAGGAGAATGCCTGGGCTATGCTTGCCTGAGTCTGGTGCAGCCACCATTGAATCTGGACAATAGTTTAGAACTCAGTGGGAGAGCATGCTCAAAGAGTGCTGGGCAAGTCGTGGGCTGGCTACTTCTGGAAATTTTAGGACCCAAGGATTTCACACACACACACACACACACACACACACACACACACACACACACACACACACACACAGTGTTTCTTCGTGTTCTGGAACTCACTATATAGATCGGGCTGGCCCGAAGCTCAGAGATCCTCCTGCCTCTGCCTCCTAAGTGCTGGGATCAAAGATTGCGCCACCACACCCAACAGCATTTAATCTCCAAAAATGTGTACAGGGGTGATTTTCAGTGGGCGAGAAACATCCCAAACAGCATGAAGATTGCTTTGTTGCATTCTAGTTGGGGGCCATGGGAGAACAGGCTGTTAGAGGCGGGTAGAGCACCCAGGAAAGATGAGAAGGGCTGCTCGGACCAAGCTGAGGAAGGTAGTCAGGGTTGGCTTTTCTGGTTGGTAGCATTTCAGTGAATGTCTGGGGCTCTTTCCAGGGTGATGAACCCAACGGGCTTGCAGGCAGGTTCCCACCAGGACTGCCACAGGGTTCTTCCAGGACACTTGGTGGTGCTTGAACGGTGCCTGGATCACCACTGGGCGGCAGCAGGAAGAGTCTGATGAGAAAACCTAGGCTGTGGTTAAATTCCTGCCCTTCATTTTCCCCGTCCTTCTTCCTACTGCTGCAGATGTTCTGCACGGGCATCCTTGGATGAACAGACACAGTGCTGGGGGAAGGCTTGTAGACAGGGACTGGTGGTCTGTGTGTCCCGGGGAGAAGTAGGTTCCTCCTGTGTGGGCTTTTTTATACCCAGGTAATTGAGGACAAATGATTAGTGTGTTTGTGAGCCAAACAACCCAGGATTGTGGGTATTCAGAGCAGGGGGCAGAAATAAGCAGCGAAATGTGGCCTGCAGGAGACCTAGAGAAAATAGAAGGTGGGAGACAGAAGACAGGATGTTACAGGAGGACTTACTGGTACTCAGAACCCTAGCCTGACTATCTTAGCAGGGAGGCATTGGTTCTATGTAGTATGGGTAGCATCTGGGGCCGCTGCGGAGGCCAGTGACTGTTCTCCTTCTCAAGCCAGCTCATTGCTGTTCTCATGGACAAATCCAGAGGAGCCTGGCTCTGGTTAAAGTACCCATGAGTGTGAGCAGCCCCTCATCCTGCCTTGCCTCAGTGGAGTCAGCCTGGGTCAGGGGCCTTGGCAACTTCCGCACTGGATCATCTCCCATTGGCTGTGATGTGTGGACTGTGTGAACCAGGCAAGTGTTTTGGTTCCGTATAGGACCAAAGGCAGGAGACTCCTGCTGCCATGAGTAGTTTCATAACCCTGTTCCTCCCTCATCAGTTGGGGAAACCACGGATTCACCATTCTACCTCTCTGGGCCTTAGTTAGTTGGCTTACATGCAAAGTGGCTAGAAACTAGGTATAATATAAAACAAAACAATTATATACATGGGAATTATGGTCAGTATGAATAAGATATGAATGTCAAAAGGTTTCTGCTGGCCGGCAGCTTCCAGTCTCTTTTGACCTACACATTTTACATTCTGGCCTCTAAATCAGAGCACAGATAGATAATGATACATGGTACACACGAGTTCCTGTGTGCTGTTCTTCATTCTACTTTTCACAAGTTGCAAGTCATAGCCCATTAGGTTTGGAACTGCAGTGCAGAACGAGACATCAAATTTTTGTGGATTTGTCATACTTGACGTAGGTTTAGGAGCTGCCCGCTTGAGTGCATCCACTCTGATTCCTGGGCGACCTGCCATTGACCTGGCTTAGACCTGCTTCTCTGAAGTCTGATTGGGCCCAGCTCCTCCAGTCATCTCTTCTGGTCAGCCCCATCAAATCTCCTTGGCGATAAATCAGCTTCATGCCAAACGCTAGACATATCAGCTAGACATAAACATGGCCTTATGAATCACCTTGTCTCTCATTTATATGAGAACCAGCTGACCAGCCAAGGGAAGTGATTAACTCAGAGCCATTCAGTGAACATGTGTCAGATCCAGAATGAAAGCTCAGGTGTTGTAGCAAGCTTGGTCTAGGTTCTACTAGCTAAGAGGCCAGAGCAAGCCTGTTGCTCTTCTGAGGAACAGTCTCCTCTTTGGAGTGGACCTCTGTAGGTGGTGTTTTTCGTCAGGATCTCTGGCTCCACAAATAACCACACAGAGACTTATTATTAATTATAAATGCTTGGCCGATAGCTTAGGCTTGCTACTAACTAGCTCTTACAACTTAAATTAACCCATATTTCTTATCTACACTCTACCGTGTGGCGGTACCTTTCTTCAGACAGCAGATTCTCCTTGCTTTGAATCTGACTGGCAACTCTGCCCTCCTTCTTCCCAACATTCTCTCAGCCTGAGTCTCCCGCAAAAATCTCTTCTTGCCTCACTATTGGCTGGTTGACTCTTTGTTAAACCAATGAGAGCATATAAAAGAATTTTTCTGCTTCAGACCTCTTTGCTTTTTCCAACAGTTGAGAGTGCTTTAAAGATCACATGAGAATACATGCACAAAAGGGACTTGAAATAAAAGTTTAAACATATGGGAGGAAAGGGGGAAGGTTAGGGATTGTCTGAGGATGGTGTAGTTACTTTGAGTTGGACATTGAACACTTTATGGATATTTGTTCATGCTTGCTAACATTTATCAAAACCCACAGCACTGGACTCTAGAGATGGCTCAGCTGGTCAAAATGTTTGTCATGAGGCATGATTGTTGTGGAATAATCTTTTTGTATACTATGAAGATGTGTTGCTCTGATTGGTTTAATAAAGAGTCAAATGGCCAATAACTAGACAGAAGGGGTTAGGCAGGACTTGCAGACAGGAAGAGAACCCTGGGATGAAGAAGGGCAGAGTTGCCAGGAGACATGGGGAGAGGCAAGATGCTGTGCTGAGGAAAGGTACCGAGCCACATGGTAGATGGAACATAGATAAGAAATGTGGTTAATTTAAGTTGTAAGAGCTACTTAGTAACAAGCCCAAGCTATCAGCTGAGTATTTTATTTAAACAAGTCTCCGTGTGGTTATTTGGGAGCTGGCTGGCAGGACAGAAAATAATGCCTACACCTGATGACCTGAGTTCATGTCAGACCCAGGACCAACATGGTGGAACTGGCTCCTACCCTGCACACTTGAGCTATGATAAGCACATACTCTTCCTTCAATACACTCAAACAAAGAGAAGTATATTTTTAAAAAAACAGTATTCTATAGCATAGGGAGTGAATTTTTTTGCAAATTTTAAAAATCATGTAGGTGGTCAGATATGCCAGGATGCCTTGCAGAACACAGCAGAAATCAGAATTAAATGAATGGCAACTATATGAGACTGCCTCAATGAAGTGAGTGTGCGTGTGTGTTCACGCGCACACGCACAGGCACATGCATACATGGGGGTGCGTCTGACCTCAAAACTTGGAAATGAATGAAATATGTTAAAACCAGGGGCAAAAGAAACCATGCCTAAGCACTGCACTCTAGTTGATAAAACTTTCCCTAGGAGCAAGAATTATCAAATCCAAAGTCTCTGTGTGTGGTACAGGAACTGACTAGTAAGGGAAATGGATGGTGAATGGTAGGTGCCAGGTTGCTCACTGTGGAAGTTAGAGGCTATTGTCAAGGTAGCCCAGGCTACTCTGATCCCTAGGACAATGACTTAGAGTTCTAACAACACTATGAGATCAGGGCTACTTCAACATAGCTCCAACTGGACACCTATAGAAGTAGCTATGGATTTGTGCATGTCTGTCTGAGTAGTCAGTATGCCTACCACACTTTCGAGCTCTGTCATTTGGGATCATCTAGAAGAAAGGACAGTAGTGATGGGCACACAGTGTCCAGATCTTGAATTCTGAGTCAGTCTCAGGACACTGGGTTAGCTCAGTCAGCAGAGGCATGAGACTTTTAATTTTCCTGTCTAGTGAAGGGCTTCCTGGAGAAGTCAGTGATTCAAGAAATGCATGAGATGAGCCTGAAGCATCTTCTAGTAACCAGAAATGTTATGGAATTACAGATAAATAAATAATGGGAGTGTGTCAAAAACAAACAAACAAACAAAGGTGTCACATGAAAGAGAGCCACTGGCCAAAGCTGAACTTGTTTGCACAACTGAGTAAGTGCAGCAGCACTAGATTGTTACCCAAACCACAAAGTGAACACCTGAGCGTGAGTGCTTGTGCAAAGGAAGGGCCTACTAAATAAACCAACTGGAGAAAAGATAGAAAACTCTCGGGCAGAGGAATTGCAGATGGTTGGTGCGGACACTCAAAACTGACTGTGCACACGACTTCCCGTCAGCCCAGTGTTCAGAGAGGAAGGAAAACCTTCACCCTAGCAGAGAGACATGGTCTCCCTCAGGCAGTTGTCAAAACTAGCATTACCCTTAATGTGATATGATGAAAGGGATAGCTTGCGTCTGTGGTCTTCCTTTCCTTACCCAGAAGTCCCTTTTAACATCATGGAAGGCATGAGGTAAGTTCTAGCTGAAGATTGTTCTCCAGTGCTCCTGAAAACTGTCAAAACAAGGGACATCTGAGAGGCTGTCACAGTTAAAGAAACATGGTGGCTAAAAGGAGATGGTTTCTCAGAACAGGAAAAGGGTGCTAGCTTATGAAACTAAGGTGGCTGAATGAAGTGGACTCACAGTTTAGAAACACTGTACATAATACTACACAGATCATCAAGTTGTGTCCGTATTGGCTCACGGACTGTGACAAATGTGTTCTGCCGGTGAGAGGAGACACTAAGGGGAGAAGCAGATGCAGAGAATGTGGGAACACTCCACGCCGTCTTTGTGGTTGTTCCCCATAAATTTAAAACTTTGCCAAAACAAACCTTTTATATAGAAATCTGAAGGCCTTGTGTGAGCGCGCTCCTCAGCTCGTGGTTAAGATGGCTGGAATTGGGAGTCTGTTTTGAGAAGGCTTCAAGGAGGTCCCAAGAACTTTCAGGGTTAAGAAATCTAACTATAACTGGGCTGTGGTGGTGCACACCTTTAATCCCAGTGCTCGGGAGGCAGAGGCAGAGATATCTCAGTGAGTTCAAGGCCAGCCTGGTCTACTAAGTGAGTTATAGTACAGAGAAACCCTGTCTCAGAAAAAAAAATCTGGGGACACTGGAGATAGGGTCTAGGAAGAAGGTCTGTGCTTGTCCTGGCCTGAGAAGAGGTGCCATGGGACAAGGGTGTCTTAAGACTCTTCACTATTCAGGGAGGATGTCTGGAGGAGGTGAGTGGGTGGGAAGATATTCTAGTATTCCTTCTATTTGAAGATGGGGCTCATATCCTGTCCCGCAGAGTCTGAGGTATATGGTTGCATTGACTAATAAATTGGGAGAAGCGATGGTGTGTGCAGACCTGGGCTTTTAGAAACCGTCAGCTTCCACTTCCTGTCTTGTAGGATTGCTCCCCCTTGGCATGCAGACACCATGCTGAGAGGAAGTCCAAGTGATCAGCCCCAGCTGGTGGAGGGATGGGCGCCCGAGGTCCAGAGGCCCGTGTGCAGAGAAAGAGGCCTCCAGCTCTCGGGTCTGGCTGTGCTCCCAGTCAGTCCTCACTTGCTAACCATGTGAACCGTCTTGCAAATGGCTCCTCCTATCCGCAGATAAGTAGCCACAGTCACCATCTTGCAGAGCAGAAACTAACCCCTCTCTCCAGGGTCTGCCCAATGTGGATTCATGAGGTCATAGGTGATGCATCAAGCTACTGACTTTGTGTGTATGCAGCCATGGTCATCTGCACATCCAGTGGTGGAGTCCTGGACTCCTCTGTGTGCTCAAGTGCGGTGTGGGGGTAAAGGGAGCCTGGAGCCAGATTGCCTGAGTTCAAATCCTAACTCTCCCAGGTATCAATCACCATGTAATTCTCAGCAAGCTAGCTAGTGTTTCTGTGCCTCGGATTAAATCATCTGGAAAACGGAATGACAGACATCCTAGAATTATCAGCATGGTGAAATGAAAATTATCTAGCATGTGCATAATTACTCTGCCAAGCTGAGATGTCAACCTTTCTGGGTTCCGGGATGTGGGCCTCCCAGGCCTTCCATTACATAGGATGACCCTTGCCTGGTTCCCATCATCCTTCTTGCAGTACCAAATTCTGCCTGTGAGATTGGCCTTGTCCACTCCCGTTTCTGAACTGGTCTCCTCTCTCACCCCTCTTGTTCTGACCATTGCTGGGGCTGCCTTTTGTTTGGACTGCCTTTTGTTTGCACGGTCAGGTGAGGTGGCAGTGGAGACTCTGCCGTGGGGGTGGGGTGGCCATTCTGGCTTATTCAGGTCACTGGGAAACAGAAGCCTTCCCATCCACCTCATGCCAAGGCGTGGGTTTTGTTGCTGAAACAAGAGTCCAGAGAGAAAGGGTATAAGGTAGGCAGGTCTGGCTGAGGAATATAGCAGAGATTTAGTTTTTCTAAGAACTGCCCAATGACATTGGATGTTCCCCAGAAAGCTCCGGTTTCATCTTAATTAGATTTAGCTAGAGAAAAGCGAACACACTCTATGCGACTTTCCCACACGCCTTGGTGCAGGTTCTGAGAACTCAGGGGTGCTTCGCATCCGGCTGTCCCCCAGGACTCAGGTGTCCCTGGCTCTAGGGGATGCAGGGATACTGTGACCTCAAATTAGAGCTTTTCAAACCAAGATGGGCACCAAGAGAGAGGGTCTTTGTTGGGAAGCATGAATCACTGACCCCTGGAAGGCAGTTATTGGTCTTCCAGCCTCCATCAGCCAGAAAGAAACAACCCACTTCTTCATGCTAGGGAAGCCATGTGCTGGCCTTGATTGTCAGTGCAGGTTTAGGATTTGGAACTGGGAAGCAGGGCGCCTTAGGGGACTGAGGTAATGGGTAATGGGAGCCTAGATGGGAAGGAGGCAGGAGAGGCCTGCCCACAGCAGGGTTGGCTTCAGGGAGAACAAGAGGCGAGCTGGCGGGGCGTGTACACAGCAGGCCCCCGACCCCACCCTCCAGTCTCTGAGTCAGGGTGTGATGGGGTACATATGGAGAGAACCCCAACTCTGAGTCCCCACTGATATTGGCCGTGAGGATGGTGGAAGGAAAATTCTGTCGCCGCTCGGAGTTCCGGTTATAAACCAGGAATAGCATTGCGCATGTGGGTACCCTCCCACCCCTTAGCAGTTTTCACAGGAGAAGAGTTTCTTTCTTTGTTTGAAAGGCCTTTGATACGTCAATGCAGCCAGTGACTCAGCAAGGAGCTAGTGAATGAAGCCTATCCAAGCTGATCTCAGGCCCTTTCCTGGAGAGGAGGGTCCTTCTAGAAGCTAATAGTCATGACTCCTCACCCCACCTTGGCTGCCCACTGCAGACGGTTAGGAGTCAGGGCAAGACCCAGAACAGGGCTGCTTTTAAAGCCCAGACAACTCTCAAGAGCAGGCAGAACTGAGGACCCCAGAACCCAAGGCATACTGGGGTGAGCAGCCAGAATTGGAGTGAGGAGATACAAGATGACCAGCTCCCTCCAGGCTGGAGACAGTCAGCGGCTTCTGTGGCGGCTGCTGGCCCCTAGCAGAGTGCAAGGATAGCCCAGCTATTGAATGGAGGCTCCCGATTTCTCTGTGGCAGGCCTCTCAAGTTGCTGGGCCTCAGCTGCTTTGGAGCAGGGAGGGGCGAAGGTCCCCCTTGTAGGTCTTGCACTGCAGCTGGCTGGGGGCCTGGAATCTGTCAGCAGCTTCATTGAGATGCTGCCCCAGCTCTGCCCTAGTTCAGCGTTTCAGAGCCTTCAGCCCCCTGGCCCAGCCTTCCTCTGCTCTCTTCGTCACCCTGGAAACAGCTCTTGGTGACTGGTGGCCTGAGGGAGAATGGTGGGCCAGAAAGGCCATGGGAAGGGAGCAGGCAGCCTGATCTGGGGAAAGAAAGCCTAGCTGAAGCAGGGTCAGCATGGATAGTGGTGGAGAGGCCCATGCTAGGCCCACCCTGAAGGGCCTTTCTGATGTTTGCTCGCTGAGAAGGAATATTTTTCTTCCTTCGTTTATTTGCCTTGACTTAGGGTGCCATTTTCTTAATGGTCACTGAGTGCTTAAATCGTCCTCTTGCAGTTTGTGGGTTTGATCCTAGCCCCTCCATCCCTGTGGGAGACTGAGGCTTTGCTTACCTCTCTCTAGTCCCACATAAGGAAAGATAGACTTTCCATCCAGACACCAAGGCAGCTGACACCTCAAGTCCACCACGCACTCCGGCAAGCCCTAGAGGGGACGGACACTGGGGACGGCTGCTCCAGTTCTCTGTCCTTTTTCAAGCTGAGAATTGCTGTCACATTCCCCAGGCTGGTCAGTCACTTACCTGTGGGATACAGGCTTAGTTTGCCTGGCCTTTGAGACTCCGTGACTCGGTGGATTCTCTGTGGAGAAATGCCAGTTTACGCAGCGCCACAGGTAATGTGAACTGAGGTCAGGCACAAGTGGGTGGCCCACGTTCAAGACCCCTGAGATTGTCCAGGGTTCAGGCCCAGCCGCTGTGTTCTCTGGGCCTCTGTGTTCCATCATCAAGCAAAGGTCTGATCCTTCCTAGCTGGGTTGCATGGGAGGATGAAGACTGGTTCTTAGCTGGCCTTCTCTCTGAGCCAGGTGGTGCAGTAGCTGCTGTGGTGACCAGGTACATACCCTAGGTGTCTGGGAGAGCCACCAATGCTCACCGCTGTCTTCTTCCTCAGAGAGGGCTCCTGGCCCTACTGTCTGGAGGTTATCCTCTCAGGCTCCCATCCCATATCTCGCCCTGCTCTGACCCAGGGCATCACCTGACCCAAGGGAATGAAGCTGGTAAAGGAGAGGATCTCTGAGTGGATGAGGGGAGGGGAAACAGGGGACCAGAGCCGAGCAGCAGCCTTGGTAGTCTGCTCCTTGGATGCTCTCCTCTTTCTCCTGCTCCGCCTTGCGTTCTGGGCTCCAGGAGCCAGTCATCTGTCCCATCTCACAGAACTGTCAGCCATGACTTCGACTCATTTTTTTTTTCTCCAACTATTGGGTCAATCAGTAACTGAGTTCTTCTACTCAAGGTCTGTCCTGTGCTCAGGACTCAGCTCACTGTCCAGCCATTGCCCAGGTTTGTTCCCCTCACCCTGTGTACATGCGTGCGTGTGTGTGCATGTGTGTGTGCGTGTGTGTATGTTTGTTTATGTGTTTGTATGTGTGTATATGTGTGTGTTTGTACGTGTGTATATATGTGTGTGTGTTTGTATGTGTGTGTTTGTACGTGTATATATATGTGTGTGTGTATATGAGTATGTTTGTATGTATGTGTATATGTGTGTGTTTGTATGTATGTATATGTGTGTGTATATGTGTATGTTTGTGTGTGTGTGTGCTAATGGCAGGGGTCGGACACTTGAGAGCAGAGAACTTGGAAGATACTGAGTCTTGGGTCTTCCCTGGCATGGAGAAAGGCCTGACTATATTAGAAGAGCTGACACAGATGGCCTGACCCACCCCATGGCAGCTGGTCTGGGAAGTTGGGGAGGCAGCCTTCCTGATTCCTTTCTTCCCCTTTCCTGCTCATAACTTCCCTCCCTCTGGCCACTCTGCCTGCTGCCAGCATGGGTGGAGCAATATCCAGCACAAAGGCGGGGGTACAATGGGGACATACAATGCCACTGGTAAAATTGGGAAACTCTTGTTAGGACAGAGGACTTCTTGGAGTCCTTTTCCACCACCATGTCACACATTCCCTTCATTTCAGAGAGGAGGGAAAACCTTGGACACTGGGCTGGTCCTACCCCACCCCACCACTGCCTGCCTGAACATCACGGGGATGTGAGGACAAGCTCTGGGCGCTGAGGAAGGAAAACTGAAAGAGGCTGGGTGACCAACTGAGAGAACCAAAGCCTGTGAAGAGGAAGTGCTGGCTGATGCTCCAACCCTCGAACACATCCTCTGGTCAGGCCTGCATCAGCACCTCCAAGCCACTGCAGCTGCTCACTTGCATGCCTCGGTCATACTTCCTGTGCCTGGCTTGTGGGGACACCGTAGGGACAGAAGCTGCCAGCACCAGCACACAGCTGCTCCGATAAGCTTGGCGTCAGCAGCAGAAGGAAAGCGGCCTTGCCGACCCAGCAGCCTGACCCCGGGAGCGGTGACCATTGTGCTGTCCAGCATAGACACCATATCTTCCTTTCACTGCTATCTAGGAAACCCTGGGCTGTCTGGGTTCCAGGGAGGGGACAGGACACGTTTAAGTAGGGTGACTTGGGGGTTTAGGAAAGCTCCCTGCTCCAGGCACAGGTGAGAAGCAGGAGAGGAGGCGATGTCAGCCGTCTGGCGGCAGCTTAGCTGTGTGTAGTGAAACCTGTAACCTGTGACATGGGAGTCAGTCGCTTCTCAGAATTGACACTAGGGAAACAATAGTGAGTTCACGCAAGGCGTGTGCACGAGGACACTCTGCCTCCACCTCATTTAGGGCTGACACCACTCCGCGAAAGACTGAAGCAGTCACACAATGGAGACTTGTTCACACAGTGGTGGAGTTATCAATAAAGCTGCCAAGAACGTTCTGGCACATGTCCTTTGACTGACATAAACTGCCTTTCTCTTGGGTAGAGATGGAATCGCTGAGTCCAAAGGATTGTGTATGTTCATTGCGAGTCGAGGCTGCCAATCAATGATTGCTCCATTGCACACACCCACACTCAGCTAATGAGAGCCCCAGTTGCTACAGCCTTGCCAACACTTAGTATTGTCAACTTGTTTCGTTTCAGCTCTTCTGGTGAGTGGGGAGAGGAGTTGCATTGTGATTTTAGCCTGCATTTCTGAACATTTGCCAACAAGAAGATGACTAAACAAATTGTTTCTCTTTATAAGATGGAAATTTACACAGCACTAAAAAAGAATGTACTACCAGTTCACATGCTAACATGGACAAACCTTAAAACAAAACAAAAAGCAAGCAAGCAAACAAACAAACAACCCCCCCCCCAAAAAAAAACCGATGGGAACTATATAAAGAGTGTATGCAAGATTCTATTTATATAACGTTATAAAACTGGGAAAGGCAATCTAGGTCAGAACCGTTGCCTAAGGGGATGGACAGGTAGTCTTGAAGAGGAGGATGAGAGATCTTGCTGGAGTATTGAAAATGTTCAATACCTTGGTGACCTTAGTGCAGGTAGTAGTAAATAAATGTATGAAACTTAGTAGCTTTGCTGTATATAACAGAGCAAATATATAATTTCCACTCATCATTAATGATCTTTTTGCATGATCTTGGTTTTGTAATAAACTAGGTATGCAAACTAGACCTTTACTGAAAATAAATCATAAAGAAATGGATTTTACTGGCTGAAAGACACTTAAGGAAATGCTCAACATCCTTAGCCATCAGAGAAATGCAAATCAAAACAACTCTGAGATTTCATCTTATACCTGTAACAATGGCCAAGATCAAAAATAATGATGACAACTTATGCTGGAGAGGATGTGGGGTAAAGGGAACACACCTGCATTGCTGATGGGAGTGCAAATTGGTACAGTCCTTTTGGGCATCAGTATGGAGATTTCTCAGAAAATTAGGAAACAACCTTCCTCAAGACCCAGCAATACCACTTTTGGGTATATATCCAAAGAATGCTCAATCGTGCCACAAGGACATGTGCTCAACTATGTACATAGCAGCATTGTTTGTCATAGCCAGAACCTGGAAACAACCTAAAGGCCTCTCGACCAAAGAATGGTTAAGAAAAATGTGGTACATTTACACAATGGAGTACTACACAGCAAAAAAAAGACATCTTGAAATTTACAGGCAAATGGATGGATCTAGAAAACATCATATTGAGTGAGGTAATCCAGATCCAGAAAGACAAATATCATATGTGCTCACTCATAAGTGGCTTTTAGACACAAAGCAAAACCAGTCTACAATTCACAATCCCAGAGAACCTAGACAACAATGAGGACCCTAAGAGAGACATACATGAATCTTATCTACATGGGAAATAGAAAAAGACAAGATCTCCTGAGTAAATTGGGAGCATGGGGACCATAGGAGAGGGTTAAAGGGGAGGGGAGCAGAGAAAAATGTATAGCTCAATAAAATCAATAAAAAATTATTTCTGAAAAAAAGAAAAAAAACGAATTTTACAATGACTCTTTGGTATACTTATAATCTTACCACTTATTAAAGAGAAAAGAAGATCTACTTAGTCATGATAGGGATGTGTTTACACGTTTCTATTGAACTGAATGTTTTATACTGCAGGATAGAGAGCGTCTTCGATGTGTTTCAGAGTTCACCGATGTTTCCATTGTATAATTGTCAGTGCTAAGAACACCACCTTGTGTAATTTCGGACCATAAAATGGCAGAGGTATGTTTGGGGATATTTTGGAATTTCTGGCCCAAATCCCCAAACTAAAATTCATTGGACATTGTTTTAAAAATAAAACTTGTGTCAGCAACTCAGGCATCAAGTTTTAAGATCAACATTCTATCATAATCCAATCCAGACGTGGGCTAATTTGATACATGCTGAGGAATGATGGTGAGAGAATATCGAGAGTGTGTGTTTTATAATTAGACCATTATGTCTCTGTAAGAGCAGAAAACCTGCGTGCACGGTAAAAACACTGCAACTCTCAACACGTCCTAGTCTTGAATCTGTACCGAGGTGTGTGGGACCCTGCTGATCGGCTAGGAGTGGCCTGAGGACATGCGCAATGCAAAGATTATATTCAGAACCTAGGCTGGAGTGAGGGGCCACATGCAACACTGACGGACACTGCCAGAAATACCTTCGCTCCACTATGTGTTTAATTCCGGATTCATTTTTGGTTGATGTATATTGAAAACAATTTTAGCTCTTCCCACCAAGAAGGTATGAATTTTTCCCACATCCAGTTACATGATCCTATATGGAGTTTGGATATACAGCTTAAGAAACTGTGGCCTATAACATATATTTACATGGAAAAATTAAAATATTTACCAAAGGGGAATATACTGTTCTATATTGATTAAATTTGAATTAAGTTTTAAAAAATTTAATGTAAAAGGCGCATTTCAAAAGTCTATGGACATGATAGGTGTGTGTGGGGGGCTTCCTTAATGAGCTCTTGTCTGGCCAGATTCCAGTGTATCTCTTTTCACACCAACATGAACATGTGATTTGTACTGAATGATGCTTTTGAAGGGTTCACAGTGCCTTGGAATCATCATACAGGGCTGAGAGATTCAGGGGAGCACGGATGAAATCATACAGGGCTGAGAGATTCAGGGGAGCACAGATGAAATCATACAGGGGTGAGAGATTTGGGGGAACACGGATGAAATCATACAGGGCTGAGAGATTCAGGGAAGCACAGAGGGAGCCAACTGGCATAGCTGTTAGTATGGCCTCTGAAAGGGCTGGTACAAAGCTGTGCATCTGGAGGGCATGATCAGGCCAGGGGCTATAAATCATAGAAAATGGAAACAGAGAATATTGAATATCTAAACCAGAGAAGAAAACAAACAAACAAACAAACAAACAAACAAAAGCAAACCTTAGGAGCAGTGTTTTCTAGATTTTGAAGGCTGGCCATGTGCATAAAGACTCATTTGTGTTCTGTCAAAGAGAAGCAAAAGGAAACAAGATGATCCCAGCTGAAAAGACCTCTTTACTTTAGAGTGTTGGATGAGTTGGGTTTTACCGTCCCCTCCAAACCTGGTTCAAAAGCAATAAAAGAAAATTAAAGTTATATCCAAACTCTTATGAGGGAACTGAGCTTGAATCTCTAGCACTAAGATTCAGTAAGCAAGCTTACATAGAGTCACAACAAAAACAGTATGTGTGACTTTTAGCAAAAAACAGTGGCTGTGTGCAGGATGGTGGTGTGGCACAGGCCTTTAATCCCAGAGCTCAGGAGGCAGAGGCATGCAGATCTCTGTGGTTGTTTGGGAGGTCCACCACCCAGTTCCCAAACAAATCACACGAAGGCTTATTTTTCTTATAATTCTCCAGCCTTAGCTTGGCTTCTTTCTTGCCAGTTTTCTTAAATCATCCCATTTACCTTTTGCTTCTGGCCTTTTTCCTTCTTACTTTTGTAATCTGACTTTCACTCTTACTCCATGGCTGGCTGTGTGGCTGGCCCCTTCTTTTCTCACTCCCTCATCTCTCTTGCTCCTTCTTTTTCTCCTTCTATTTATTCTCTCTGCCTAGCAGCCCTGCTCATCCTTTCTCCTGCCCAGCTATTGGTAGCTCAGTTCTTTATTAGACCAATCAGGTATTTTAGGCAGGCAAAGTAACACAGCTTCACAAGAGTTAAACAAATGCTACATAAAAGAATGCAACACATCTTTACAGCATTAAACAACTGTAAAAACAAATGTAACACATCTTAAAATAATGTCCTACAACAGATCTCTGTGTTCATGACCAACCTGGTCTAGGGGAAATTCCAGGACAACCAGGGCTCCACAAAGAGACCCTGTCTCAAACAAACAAACAAACAAGCAAAAAACAGTAGTTGTTTTTCCTCCGTCCCTGCAAAATCACCTTCTCTGTGTGACTTTTAACCCTTCCCATCAAGCACGAATATTTGTTTTTCTTCTTTTTCTCCTTGCTTAATGTACACCTGGCATCCCAGAACTCAAATGGAGACAGAAAAATTGTGAGTGACAAGACAATCCAGCTTCATACTGATATCCTGTCTCAAAAAAAAATGGCTTCATTTCTTGCTTTGGATATTGGTAAACCTGAAGAAGCTGGGGGCTGGAAAAGAGCTTGTGCACTGGCCTTACCTGCTCGTGCTGTTCCTGTGACTGCAACAGCCCTGACTGGAAACCAGCCCTAGCTGCTTGCGTGGCAAGCAACCACACAGCGGTGGTTTCCAAATATCAGACTCAGGATACGACCCTTCGAACCCATTAGCTTCCTACAGACCAGCCCTGTAGATGAGTGAGTCTATGTGAGGCCAACAGAGTCGCTTGCTGAGGGTAGGTCAGAGCTCCACCCACAGATCTGAGCTGCCATAGCCTTGTCCGGAATCATCGAGTTTGGGAGTGGATAGGAGAGAAGGTGGAAAAGACTAATATACACAGAAACCATCCTTTTCTAATCATAAAAAAAGCCAATGTGTCTTTCCAAAATTCTAGAGGCAAGAAATGACTTGCTTAAGTCATGACATATTTTGGAAATCAGTTTAGTCTCAGCCTCGGATGGGAACAGATTCCTGGAAATGCAAAAGTGAGAGGCCCAGGAATAGGTCTCAGGACAATAGCTCAACAGCAATGGCTGCTTAAACCGCTGTGCCAGATGCATCTCACAGGGTTTCTCTTTAGATGAATCCATGTATTATATTGTGTCATGAGTCACCATAACCAGCCCCGGGGGCTGCTTCTCAGGCAGGGATTGGAAATCCTGATGAGATGGCTCACTGGAATGATGGTTCAGGGTGGGCTGGACACAGGAAGTGTCCTCTGAAAGGAATGGTGGAAGGCTCGCTCCCTTTTCCTGTGCCCCGGCTTCCTGAATGGGCTGTTGCTGCCCTGACATCACCCCTATTCCTTCATCTCTCTCCTCCATTCACTCTGTGGTGATTTATATTGGTTATCAATGACAGGATCTAGGATCACCTAGAAGACTGCAAACCTCTGGGCATGTCTGTGAGGGAATTCTAGATTGGATTAATGAATGTGTCAAGATTGACCCGTGTGTAGGCAGCAGTACTCTGTGGGCAGGAGTATGAGAACCAATAAAGGGAACGCATGCGCCAAACACTCTGTCTCGTCCTGTTTCCCGACCACGGAGGCAATGTGATCGGCTGCCTTGTTCCTGCTACCTGCCTTCTCTGCCATGATGAACTGTATGTTCGAATTACTGGGTATTTTGTGATAGCAAAGAGAGAAGAACCTGATACACACCCCACCCATCTATCCTCTCTCTAGCAAATCTCTAAGAGGTGTCTGTGAGGTTCTCAGTCATAAGCACCCTCCCCTCCAATTCTTCTTTTGTTTTTGTTTGTTTGTTTGTTTTTATTCCTTTCTCTTTCTTTCTTTTTTCTTTTCTTTTCTTTTTTTTGTTTTTTGTTTTGTTTTGTTTTGAGACAGGGCTTCTCTGTGTAGCCGTAGATATTCTTGGCTCTCCTGGAACTTGCTCTGTAGACCAGACTAATCTTGAACTCAGAGATCCGCTTGCTTCTGACTCATGAGTGCTGGGATTAAAGGTGTGCAGTACCACCACCTGGCTCTCATTTTGCATTTTTAAGGCTGGAAGGACCATGGCATTGCCCTGTTACCTGGAGACCAGGTAGCCTCAAAGTCAAAGGTAAGCTGGGCCTGAGAACCCAGACTTCTTAGGTTCAGATCCAACGTTTTCCCATCCTGGGGTTGCATGGGAATGGGCTTGATTGAGCTATGCACTCTCGGTTCTGGGTCCTGAACAGGTTGTTGGAAACCTTTTTTTCTCTTTTGGAACTTCATATGTATTAAGTACTCTACCAACGAGCTACATCCCCTGCCCAAGGCCATTTCCTAAAGACTATGCCCATGAGGACAATTCCATTTTTGCTCTGCTGAGTTTGAGCAGCAATAGGAATATCAGGACACAAAGAAAAACCCTCTTGTGCTTGGAGACTGAGCTGCTCCTGTTCTGCCCTACGTTGCTACATCTTCTTCCTTGATCACTTGAAATAACCCAGTGGTGGCCTTTGACCATGCTGCTTGGCACGGGTGGGTGGGCAGGTGCCATTGTGTAGTGTTTAACTGAGTGGGGGAGTCTGTGTGACTCCGAGTGAGCACACATGGCACATCTGTCTGTCTGTCCGAAGCAAGCATCTGTCTGGGTGTGAGGTGACTCAGATGCTGAGCCTTACAGTTCCTCGGTCACCCTCTCCTCTACAGCCTGGCAGCTCTCATGGCAGCTGTGTCCTTCCCACGCCTGGAGAGGAATGTTCCTGGCAGCCCCGATGCCCACCACAGGCTGTGAGCAGAGGCACGGGTGGTACAATGTGTCCAGCTGGCCCCAAGACAGGGCCTCCCAGGGGTGCTGGGTATGGGTTGAGCCTCTTCCTAGAAAAGGGGACTGGTTCTTAAGAACAATCTCATGAAGATGATTAAAAACTTGCTCTTGTGTCAATACCAAGTAGAACATGATTGCAAGAGACGCAGAGGAACGCAGTTTGGGTGCCGTAGACGGAGGTGAGTTGTGCTTTAGAGGCAGGCATAGTGTTGCCAGTGTGGGAGGCAGAGGAGAAAGTGGAGAGAGGGAGCTTAGAAGAGGCACAATAGGCCTGAAGACTTGGTCCTAAAATTCCCTTCTGATTTCAGCGTGGGATTAAACCTGATAACCATTTAAGGGACCAGTAAGGGTCAGCATAGGGACAGACATCTGCTTGTGAGGCTCTAAGAACGGGGAGAGGCACTTGGTAGATTAGTAAGGCTGGGGAGGCTTTGGGGGAGGGGAGGAGAGATGGGAGAAGGTAAAAGTGACACCTCAGAAGAGAATGCACGAGCTCTTGGAGGGCCTCTCCAGTCCCACCATGATCCTGAGGGCCAGAGTCCCTAGGGATTGAGGACCAGAAAGACTATGTATGAAGATAGCAGGGGTCCTCGATTTGACCTAGTGAAGATGGCCAAGGCGTCTATAAGGGGTCCCCATGTCTGGGGAATTTCAGGCTTGCCTGGCTTCCCTTGTCTCCTTCTCTTGTTCTCATAGGGAGCTCCTGACCTTGCAGAGGCTTTATCTATGGAGTTCAAAGAGGACAAGAGCCGCTATGAGGGTCTCCTTTTGGCTGAGCAGCTTGGAGTGTGACCTCACAAAAATCTCACCTCTCAGGCCATGGTTTCTTCATTCATAGAATGAGGACACAGGGCTTCTCGGGTCACACAGTTCCCATCTCCCTTGCCTGCCTTGAGTAGCTGGTAAGGCTGGGAGTCCTGCAGAAGACCACAAAGCCAAGACCAAGCTCTGAGAGACAGATGCTGTGATCAATTAGCGATGCATGCTGGGTCTCGCTCCCCCCTAACGTCATTACACCCTCCGTGATATCCTGTGCTCTCTAACAGTGGGCAGAGGACCAGCCTTCTGTGAGAAATGGATGGCTCTCTCATTACTGTGACAAATCTTATGTGTGTTCCCCAGGGCCAGACATCTAATGGGAGACAGGTGTCCCCAGGCATTTGACGCCCGGTCGCATGCAAACAGAAGCACGAGTGACTTTCCGGGAGGGAAGTGGGGGGGGGGTAGGCACTCCCAAATCAGAACTCTTGGTCCATTTGTTTTTCTGGCATTTTGAGAGATTTGTGCCCAGCTGCATTTATTTATAGATAATAATGAAGAAAGTTAGTTGTTTTTGTTTGTTTGTTTCGGAAACAGAAAAAACATGTCAGTATTGTTGAGTAAGTAGAGAACAGACTAGGAGAACCGGTGAGGTGTAGCACACAGTCATAACTACCCCAGGCTGGCCTTGTGCTTGCTTTGTAGCTGAAGATGGCCTTAAACTCTTTAAAAATGTTTAAATTATTGTTTTTATTTGAAGTGTATGGATGCTTTCCAAGAAGCAAGCATATCTGTGTAGTGTAGCACATGCGTACCTGGTGTCTCGAGATGGATGCCAGAAGAAGACGTTAAATTCCCTGGACCTGGAGTTACAGGTGATTCTGAGCCTCTCTGCGGGTACTGGGAATCAAAATCAGCTCCTCTGAAACAGCAACAAGTGTTCCTTTGTTGTTGCTTGGTTTTTTTGAGACAGGGTTTTTCTCAGTGTAACAGTCCTGGCTGTCCTGGAACTCACTATGTAGACCAGGCTGGCCTCAAACTCACAGAGATCCGCCTGCCTCTGCCTCCTGTGTGCTGAATTAAAGGCATGCACCACCACTGCCCAGCTGGCACAAACGTTCTTAACCACTCTCTAGTGCCCTTCTCTCTTTTCTTTTCCTGATAGGGTTTCCTTTTGTAGCCCTAGCTGGTCTAGAATTCACTATGTAGGCCTGACCTCAGACTCACAAAGATTTGCCTGCTTCTGCGTTTTGAGTTTTGAGATTTAAGGGCACATCTTAACTGGCTGGCCTTGACCTCTTGATTCTCTCACCTCTGCCTTCTGAGAGCTGGGACCCTATCTGGTTTAGAACTACAATCCTTGAGGAGAATTTTACTCGGGAAGCTAGAGTATTTTTGCAAAATATGTGGGCAGTTTTTAGAAATGGTTTATTTTATGTGTATGGGTGTTTCGCCTGCATGTTCCTGTGTTTATCACGAGCTTGCCTTCTGCCCTTAAGACAGGAGAGTATTGGGCTTCCTGGAACTGGGGCTGTAGATGGTTGTGAGTCTCCATGTGGGTTTTTAGAATTGAACCCTGGTCCTCTGGAGGAAGAAGGACGGCACTTAACCACTGAGCCCTTGCTTATTGCCGTGTGTATTTATGAATGCAGTCTGTATAGTACATGGTAATGTACAAAGGGAATGTTCATGTGGAATAAAGATGGTATGAATCATGTGTATGTGGCATATAGCAGGCATGTTCGGAGAACATGAATGTATACATCTGTATTTAGCATGCATATATGAAGTATACAGACTGTTTGTAGTAAGCATATAAACAGTGTCTTTTACGGGGCTAGAAATGTAACTCAGCTGGTAGAGTGCTTGCCTTGTATACAAGAGTCCCAAGATTCAATGCCCTGTCTGATAAACCAGGCATGATGTCACACACCTGAAATCCCAGCACTCAGGAGGCAGGAAGATCAGAAGTTTAAGGTCATCCTTGGCTCCATTCGCGGTCAACCTGGGGTCTATAAAACCTTGTCTCAATAAAACAAAACAGTAGTACAGAATGAACGTGTGTATTCTGTATGTGCGTGCGGCCTGGGTGAGACACGTACAATCTGGAGAGGCCTCTGGCAGCCTTTCTCTGTGACCAACTGATTTCCAGACAGGGTCTGGTGATGACTCAAAGTAACCTTGTTATTTGAAACAGCTCCTCTAGGGACATAGCAGAGAAACGAGAGCCCTGTCACTTTCTTGGGTTGCCTCTTCCAGGAGGAAACCGGGAATTTCTGGAGTCTGATTTACACATCCTGTGAAACACAGATAAGCAGCAAGAGACCCGAGTCCGGCAAAGACCAACTGCCAGCTCATGGAGCTGGATTCAAAAGCGTGGGCTTTGAAGTTTCATCCCCCTTCAGCGAAGATGGTAAAATGGTCCCAGTGGCTGTCCAGAGGAAAGTTGAGTAACCACCACGATGGATTTGGAACCTCTGTGATAGCTAGGGAGCATGCTTGATGGTAGTGGTGCTTAGCTGATAGGCAGTGAAGCTTCCAGAACAGCCGTTCAGGGTAAAGGTGGCTGTTCCAGCACTCTGGAGACCTAAACATGTGAGGGATGGGGGAGGGAGCGGGAGAGAGGGAGGCAAATTAACCTCTGTTAACTGCTGTTAGGGAAAGCTGTCTAGGGGATTTTACTTGGGGACAGAGAGGGACAAAGCCCGCCCTACTGTGAAAGTTTGCAGAAGTCAGGGCAGCTCACTGAGCCTCCATTCTGAGTTGTCAGGAGGCATTGTGGACCTCGGCCTTGCTGCAGCAGCACGCTGTGGGGTGAGTCCAGGGCCAACAGCGGGAATGTTTTTGCAGAGTTGAAGGGACTGTCCCCAGGGGCAAGGTTGTTCCTGGCCTGGAGCCCAGTACCTAGTAGGTGTCCAGTAAATAGCTGTTGAAAGAAAGAGAGGCCCAGCAGGGGCCATCCAAGGGAAACAGGCCCGTTTCCACCAGCTTCGGATACGGGGCTTCCAGGGCAGGGCTGGGGGTGGACACCCAGTCCGTCCAGCTGCCCATTTCCTCCTCTCCTTTTCCGGCCCCTCACTCCAGAACGTTGGCGGTTCCCACGGCCTCCCTTGCTCTCAGTTACAGCAGCCATTGTTCAGCTGTTATCTGGGCCCAGGCAGGGCCAGCCTAGACCCTGCGCTGGATGAGAGGAAGGGGAAGACAAGGGCAGATAGCAAGGGAAGGGAAACTGAGGACTGGAGAGGGGGAAGAACCACGCTCCCGATGCTTCTGAGCGCTATAGCCTCAGGAGAGAGGCCAAGGTTTGGCGAGGGCTAGGGCTAGCTCCCAGAGGTCGCCCAAGGTCGGATCGAAGAACCAGAATTCTCACAGTAGACCCAGTACAATCTATGGTGGTAGATTGACTGCTGGGAGAATATTTGAAAACGTTTAAAGTGGTATTTTCCTTCGATGTTTTCTTCCACTACGTAGCTCTGTTCCGACCTCCTTCAGCTAGGATGTCGGGGTGCTTAGATAATGTGAATGGTCACCTGAACACTGGCTTACGGCAGGAGTGAGGCTGGGGGGAGCTAGAAGCAGCCCACGGACTCTGGGAATCCCAAGCACTACCCTTTAGTGTCTGGCATGTTACAAAACAGGCTTAGTGTTCCTGGAGTTTGAATCTCAAAAGGCAGACTATAGCATGTCTAAAATATTGAGCAGCAATTGGAAAATTGGAGTGGAGGTGTGGGCTCCTTGTTCCGTCCTGCCTGGCTAGCGTACATCCGAAATAACCACATGGAAATCTGTATTAATTAAATCACTGCTTGGCCCATTAGTTCTAGCCTCTTATTGGCTAACTCTCACATCTTGATTCAACCCATTTCTATTAATCTGTGTGCCACCATGAGGCCATGGCTTACCAGGAAAGATTCAACATGTCTGACATGGCAGCTTCATGGCAGGTGGCTCTCTGCCCCTGCCTTCTTTCTCCCAGCATTCTGTTCTGTCTACTTCGCCTACCTAATTTTCTGCCCTATCAAAAGACCAAGGCAGTCTCTTTATTTAACCAATGAAAGTAACACACAGACAAAAGACCCTCCTACACCAGAAATTTTCATGATATGGGTGACATAGAAAAAGGATCTGAGAATTTACACAAATGCAGCACCAAGAAGTAAATGCATAGAAGATTGGAAAGAAAACTCGAGAAAGGAGGAGATGCGGCCTGTTCCAAGCGGAGCTCCAGGAAGAGAGCTTGAAAGAAGGGCTGGCTCCCTGCAGAAAACCATAAAGTCCAACGTTTACTTTTCTTTGCTTTTCTTTTTTTATGTGCACGAGCACATGTGCATGCACGTTTGTGTGTATCTGCACATGCATGTGCAGATGCCCACAGAGGCTGGACGAGGGCACCAGATCCCTTGCAACTGCAGTTACCGGCATTCATGAATCAGGATCTGAACTCCAGTCCTCAGGAAAGAGCCTCAAGTCCTCTTACCTGACAACCCATCTTTTCAGCCTAGAAAAAAAAAAAACAATTTCAAGAAGTTAAAAAACAAAACAAAAACAGAAATGCAAGGTTCTGACAGAAGAACTAGCTGGGCCTTGGGCCGTATCTGGCTGCCATTCCTGATGGCCCCGAGGTAGCGCCCGCTCCCTCCAGCCTTCCCTTCCCTAAATGGCTCTCTTCAGCCCTCCCACCGCTCTCATACAGGACTATTTACTTCTGCACTGAGGAGCAGACAGCTTTCCTTGGTGATTATGTGCTGGCCATGATTTGCCTCTTCCCTGAATCTGGAAGCTTCCTGCTGTTGGGAGCTAGTTCTCTTAAACTGGTGGTGCTGAGGAAGGACAGTCAGAAACTAGAGCCCTCAGCATGCAGCCTGAGCTTCCTGGGTCTTTAGCTCATGAGACATTAGAAATTCTGGCCAGATCCCCCTGAGAGTGATGCTCTGGGTGACTCTTCAGACACTAGGTCCCACTCAGGTCACTTGCTGCATTGCAACTTCAAATTTCACTATTTCTATTTCTAGATTTCCTTCCAATTTTACCCACCTTTTCCTTTTTTCTTAGTATATCCAACGGGATCCACGCGAGATGGCTTATAAAGTAATACCTCAGATGGGGTAATTCATAAACAATGGGATGTATTACTCACATGTCTGAAAGCTGGGGAGTCTGGTGGCAGGGTGCCAACAGATGTGGGGGCTGGTGCAGGCTTCCCCTCTCCCTCACAGATAACACCTTCCTGTTGGTCTTCAGAGGACAGAAGGAACAGGAGAGCTTCTTTGGGTTACTTTTAGAAGGGCACGGATCCTGTTTCTGAGGGGTCCGTCCTCACCACGTCCTCACCTCCTCATTTGACTGCACTGAGTACAGGCCCCAGCTCATGACTCTGAGGGGCAATGTCAGCTTACAGACGACAGCGGCTCTCCTGCTTAGTTCTAGCAACTGACTCCTTCCAAGTGGAAACGCACTGTTGGATACTCGAAGCAGACTGCCTCAGAAGAAAGGATCT
>NC_022029.1:32246631-32253136 GCF_000317375.1 Microtus ochrogaster
GTGTGTGTGTGTGTGTGTGTGTGTTTGTGTGTGTGTGTGTGTGTGTGTGTGTGTAAGCTTGGATGCAGCATTTCCCAAATCTATGGGACATTTTCATAACGATGTGTCCTGTGATGAAGGGATTGTGTAATCAAATAAGCTTGAGAAATAATAAATCAAAACTGAGCTGGATCTGGAAGATGGGGATGTTTACAGTGTCCCCTGGGAATCTCCAGGAGGAGACCCATTTGGCAGTATGGAGACCACCTGTTAAACAGTGGCCATCCCTCAGGCTAAGTAGAGAATGGCTTTGGATATTGCTTTACTGGACAATAATAATTGAAAATATTCCTATGTCACTGGAGTTAGTAGAAGGCTAGCCATTAAAACAGAGGGCATAGCCACTAAAACAGTGTCCCGTATTAAACATAGAACCTTCAGTCTTCCTTGATTCCGGGATGCAAAAGACCCATGGAAAATCCAGCCAGGGCCAGGCCTTTCTCTCCCAATACCTGTGCCCACAGGGATGTGGCCTGGCCTAGCACGAGCTTGGTGAACCCAGTTCCATCCATCAGATCTTCCTGGCAGAATTTTGTCTCAGAGCTGAACCAGCCCAGTCAGGAGTCCCCTGGTGCCTCTTGGCAACTCTTTGACCCCCTTCCTGGCAGTCTTGGTGTCCACCATCAACTCTTCTTAATGGTAGGACAGATTTCTGGAAATGAAGGGGAGCAGTAACAATGAGACAGGATGTCTCCACCCTGCTTCCCAGAGCAGCCTGGGGTTGACGTGCTATCCTGACCTACCCCAATACAGTGGGAAGTGTCTGACCGTCCTACCCTTCCTCACCTCAGGCCCCAGGGACAGAACAGGGCTTCATGTAGAATAGGAAGGAGGCTAAATCTTAGGGTAGGCCTGTCTGGCTTTCTCTGGCTCCATTCTTCCCTCTTTATTTTACAAGTTGAACAGAAGTACGGAGGAGAAACTCTGCTGGGAGCTGGCATGTCTCAGTGACCAGAGAGGAAGCTGCCTTTCAGAGCTGGGTGGAGCTGGCTGGTACAGGTAACCGAGGAACATCCATGAAGTGGTTTAAAGGCTTTGATAGCGGGTTGGGCATGAGAAAGGCTTTACCGTGACGCCATCTGTCAAGCGGTGCCCTGGTTTCAGAGCTGAGGACACACTGGGAAACCTGTTTTCATGGCATTTCCAACCAGTGCTCCTCTTCCTCTCCCCATCTCCTTTTGGCATGTCTAGAGGGCTGTCTTTGCCTTCTTTGACCTGGTCAAGACACTGGAAAACCACTATTCCCAGAAGACAGCAAATCTATGCCCTGTCGTCAGCACCCTGGCCTGGGGCAGAGTGACTTCCAGCCCCTCCTCAGGGAGCCCCTCGTCTGTGATTAGAGCATCCCTACGGGGAAAGCTGGCCTGGGCATTTGCATAGTTTAAAGACCTATTTTCTAAGGGGAGTGTCTCTGAGACCTGGACTTGGCTTTCCTCACGAAACATGTGGGGTTTCTAAGGAAGGGATTCAAGGAGCCCCAAGGCTAAAAGGAGGTAGGAATGATCTGGGAGTCTGGTCCTTCAGGGTATGAAGTGTCCGTAAAAAGTGACTTGTTCCCTTTTCAGTTTGGGGACTCCCGGAGGAGTCCTAGCCTCTGTCTGGACTCCTAGAAGGCAGAGCATTGTCCCTGTCATGTGACTGAGTGTGGTGATACAGAGGTTGCCTTCTGTCCCCAGGTCTAAGTAGATGATCTGAGGATGCTGGCAGGACGCTGTTTCCCCTGTTGGTTCAGTAGATCAGGTTCCGGGCCACCCCGGCACTGTCCTGTGTTCCCGAGTCCCCCTGAATGGTCAGCCCTCCCTTGCCACTTTCTCCTGGTGACTCATCACTCCCTTCCTGCTCCTACACACACTAGTCTGTGTTCCCGAACCTTGCTCATGTTGCCTTGGGGCCTGGAGGACCCTTCCCACCTTGTCACCTGCCAGGTTTCAACATCTGCCCTTGCCCTGGACCAGTCATTTACTCCTGCAAAGCATGCTGAGATACCCCATGCCTTGCTGTATTCCCAGTCCCTTCAGGCCCGTGTGTCTGGCACTTGTGGAGACTCACACGTCCGTATTCAGTCCCACACAAACCTGCAGACTGGGGGAGGAGGGAGAAGATAGCAGAATGATGGATAGGCCCCAGTGGCTTCGGTCCCTGCTGGCGCTGTGCTAAGGAGATCTCCCCTCCAAGAAGCCTGATATTTTCCAGGAATTTCCTGAGAGGAGGGGCCTGCACTCTGGGAATGAGAGCCAGCTGTGGGGTTGAGGCCTAGGGTTGGGGCTGGGGACACTGGGCTTCCTGGCTGAGTCAGCGACTATTCCCTAGGTAATTTATGGGTTGAGTCAGGCTACAAGCAGGGATGGGCTGGTGGTATAGGGTGGGGGGGGGCTTTTGGTGTTGAGGGAAGGGCAAGCAAATTGGTCTGGGTCCAGAAGAGATCCTCCGTCTTCATCAACACTCCCCTTCCCAGTCTATAAAAGGAGCAGCCAAGAGAGGGAGGATCATGGAAGATGGCCAAAGGGAAAAAAACCTGTTAGGTACTAGGGGTCCCTGAGGCTTGGGAGACTCCCTCCCCAGCAAGGAAGTGGTCCTGGCTAGCCTCAGGGTTAATTAGCAGTGAAAAATTCCACCGGTTTCCACACCCAGGCAGTACACGCTTTTGCTCCCTGTCCCTTCCTCAGAGGGCCTGGGCTGGGCTGTATGACCTGGTATCTGACACCCCTTCTGTGGTGGACCTACTGGGTGGCTAGACTTAGCACTGACAGTACGCTGACCCTCGAGTCCTCTTTTAGGCATGCTGGCCTGCCTCTTTCTAGCTTTGCTTTTGAGATTCACCTGTTTAGGAGTCTGGGCTGAGGGTGGTGTCCTGGTGAACAAGGGTAAGCAAACGCCAGCTTTGAGTCACTGCCCAAGAACTGCCCATGGAAGGCACTGCAAGATGACACCCTGGCTGGACAGAGCTACAGGCAACTGGGAGTGCTGAGAAATTGATAGGCGTCTTCCTCGGGAAGAGTACACCAACTGCTCAGCCAATACCAAATGGTCAGCCTTGAAAACACACACACACACACATGCGCGCGCACACACATGCACACACACACACACACGCACGCATAAAAACACACGTTTATGTAACATTAGATATTATAGATATATTATAGATAATGATCAGGCTATATTTATATATTTAGGAATGCACACACACAAACACACACACCAATTATAGAATAAGAGAGCAGGGGTTACATGGAAGGAAGAGAGGAATGGAAATGGGGAAAATGACATAATTATATATTTTTTTAAATATTTATTTGTTTATTTATTTATTATGCATACAATATTCTGTCTGTGTGCATGCCTGAAGAGGGCACCAGTCCTCATTACAGACAGTTGTGAGCCACCATGTGGTTGCTGGGAATTGAACTCAGGACCTTTGGAAGACGAGGCAATGCTCTTAACCACTGAGCCATCTCTCCAGCCCCCATAATTATATTTTAATAACAAAAATATTATAATGTCACCTTCCCTGGGGGTAGAGTTGGGCTCAGTGGTCGGTAGGGACTGGCTGAGTTTAAGCACTGCCTTCTCTGGATTGGAGGAAGTGGAGCAGGGAAGGGTATGCAATCACACGTGGGCATGCGCACACACAGAAGCCTGCTAGGAAAACTATTTCTTTCCATTTCACCCAGTTCTTCCCGAGATTTCACAGAAAGTCGGCCTGTTCTGAGCCACTGAGGGACTCTGCTTGTTAATGATGTGTCCGTGGGGGCTAGGTCCTACCTCTCCCACGTCTCCTTTCCGGTCTTCTGTTGGAGACCGCTCTAGCAGATTCAAAGCTGGCTGCAGAGGGGAGCTCTCAGTTCATCAGAGGGGTTTCCTGACAGCTGTGTGCCTTGTTTTCAATCCAGGCTCAAAGTCCTTGTGTCAAAGAGGAGTTCCCAAGGATGGTAGACTTTAGAAATCCTACATTAGAACAGGAGATTAAAAAACGAAAACCACTGTTGGAGGTGAGTGATCCCTTGTAAAGGGGTTCAGAGGAATTTGTATTTCACTGTGACTGGGGGACTGCTTTTCTTCTCTTATTTAAAGAATTATCTTTTTATTTATGTGTTTGTATGTCTGTGTGAGTGTATGCCATGTGTATGTCGGTGCCCATGGAGGCCAGAAGAGGGTGTTGGATCCTTTGGAATTGGAGTTTCAGGTGATTGTGAGCTGCCTGACGTGGGTGCTTTCTCCAGTCCTCTGGAAGAACAGCCAATGCTCTTAACTGCCGAGCCAGTTCTCCAGCCCTTTCTCTCCTTGTTGGTAGTCAGGAGACCAATTCTAGGCAGGAAGATCTTTAGCATATGGGATCCGGGTGTAATTTAGCTGTGGACTGGCCTTCTGCCATCACCTCCCAACTCAACTCTGTCGGGCTCTCTCTACCCCAAACCTACTAATCCCCTGAGCAAGGAACAATGGGATCTGCCACAGTAAGCCAGGTTAGACATGGCAGCCGAAGAGGTGAGGAGTCTGGGGTCTGGGCAATGTTGGGATCCAGTAGATAAACTTACTGACTGACTGGACTATGAGAGAAGAGACTTCAGGGCTGTGCTCCAAGAGTTTGGGACCCTCGAATTAAAGGGGTGGGCTTGCTCTTGGCTGAAAAAGAGAAAGAATTTTGTTGTCTACTCTCAAGCTTGCCGTTATTCATAGCTAAACAGTCAGAAATCATCCGTGGTTAGAACGGAGCAGGCTGTCAGTGGGCTCACCGCCCGCCCTGGTCTGAGAAGGTTCCCTGAGGCCCCTGTGGAGGAAGAGGGAAGTTTACCTTCTGCCTCTGTGGCTGGACAGGGCACAGTGGTACAGAAGGCTTCTCCTACCCTCCCAAGTGCACTGGGCTGGCAGGAGATGGAAACAAGGCAGGGATGTGTGGAAGAGGAGGGGAGTACAGGCACTTCCTGTTCAGTTACCAGAGCCCTGTGGAGGAGGAAGTGGTCAGAGAGCTGAGGATGGTGGCTTTGCTTGTTCCAGCCGCAAACCCTCACAAGCCACCAGGCCAGAGGCCTAGCCCTGGCAGCAAGTACCAGGGCCCTTCAGGATAGGGGTTGTCAGGAAAGCCCCGAGCAGCTTGTCCTTGTCTGGGACCTCGTCAAGCCTCCCGGAAGCACCTACCTGAAGAAGCGGCCTTGTCCTTTGCCTGTTCCCCTCTAGATCACTATTTTGGGCTTGCTTAATTATGGGGCTTAAGAGACTTTGCCCCACATCAGTGAAGAGGTGAGGCAGGAAGACAGCTCTGAAAGAGAGCCAGGGGAGCCACCCAGTGTGAAAACACAGAGTCTGTGTCTTAGGGGAGAGGCCCCGGGTACCCACACATTTACAGAGCTGCCCTGGGGACCCAAGCTCCACCTTGAGGACACTTGGCCCACACTGTGGGCAACTGTGGGCAGGGCAGATTGCCTTGGGAGGAGAGCTCTGGCTGGCTGAGGACAGGAGTCCTTCAGTCACTGAGAGGTCTCGAAGGAATTTGTCCTCTGAGCCTTAAACAAGGGCTGAAGCCCCCCGAGACGGAGAACTGCATGTGCTCAAGCAGAGGCCTGAGCAGTCCCCAGAGATGGGTACCAAAGCCCTTGTGGATGCCGCTAGGTGGCCAGGGCTGCAGTCACAAAGCCAGCCTAGAGTATCTCTAGGCACTCAACTCCTCTGAAGGGAAGCACTTTCTTTACAGCTTCAGTCTCCTAAGGAGAAAGTAGCACCCCTAAAAGTCCCTGCACCTCAGAGGGGTATGGGATTATTCATGAGGCTGGAGCTAGAGATGAGCTGGGCCTGGGTTGGGAATATGGGGTCCCCTCTGTCTTGTATAGAGTGAGTCCTTGGAGTGGTTGCTCTGTGTCACGTGACCTGCCTCTGTTTTCTAGAGACTCTCAACCCAGGTAATGCCCCAAGCCTAGGACTTGTCTACCCAGAAAGACAGTCAATAAATAAACAAATGTTCTCTTTTCAGAGTCTATCTAGGGGATTCCTTCCCATAAGACAAGTGGCCTCCTGTCTAGCTAGGAGATGCGGTTTAGCCTCCATGGGGGAGTATGAAGGCTGAAGAGTGGGGAGGACAAGAGACAGGACAGCTTTAGGGGAAGAGAACCTGTGGTGACTCGGCAGGGGGGGGTGTTGTCTGAGGTTTTCTGTCCTGCCTGGTTCCCACAGTCGTTAAGTCCCAAAGAAATCACAGAGGTCTACATTAGTTATAAACTGATTGGCCTATTAGCTCAGGCTTCTTATTAACTCTTTTTTTTGAAAGCTCATGATTTTATTGTCTTCATAACAAGGTCAGTTTAGAACTGGATCACTTGGCCCTTTCTCTTCTTATCACCACCCAGTTCAAAATGCTTGCATCTCTTAATAGCCAGCATCCTCTTAGATCTGCAGTGGGGCTCCACACATCCCAGTCTCAGCAAAATCTTCTTTGTAGTTTTCGCTTTTTTTGCCGAAAATAGACTTAGTC
>NC_022029.1:32253236-32292045 GCF_000317375.1 Microtus ochrogaster
CTTGCTTCTTTTGTGGCTGAGTCACAACTGCAGACTAGGACTTCCTTCTTCCCAGAATTCTCCTGTTCTCATTGACCCACCTCTACTTCCTGTCTGGTTGTTCTGCCTATACTTTCTGCCTGGCTACTGGCCAATCAGCGTTTATTTAAAATATAATTGACAGAATACAGACCATTGTCCCACAGTACTTCCCCCTCTTTTTTTTTTTTTTTAAGAACTCTGAATCTAATATCCTTTGTTTAGCTTTTCTTCTGACCATTATCCATAACAACTTGCGACCAACATTTGCATGGAGGGGCTGCTTGTTCGTCCTGGCCACCCAGCTAGCTTAGCCCCGAAATAACCACACAGAAATTGTATTAACTAAACCACTGCTTGGCCCATTAGCTCTAGTTTCTTATTAGTTAATTCTTACATATTGATTTAACCAATTTCTATTAATCTGTATATCACCACGTGGCAGTGGCTTACTGGCAAAGATTCAGCATGTCTGACTTTGCCGGTGGCTCTATTGCATCTCTCTAACTCCACCCTTCTTTCTCCCAGCATTCAGTTCTGTCTTCCCTGCCTACCTAAGTTCTGCCCTATCAACAGGCCCAAAGCCGTTTCTTTATTAACCAATGAAAGCAACACAAAGATAGAAGGACCTCCTACACCAGTGTTGGTTACAAGTTGTTATGGATAATAGTCAGGAGAAAAGTAAACAAAGAATATTAGATTCAGAGTTCTTGTTCTTTAAATAAAAAGGGGGGGGAAGTGCTGTGGGTCAATGGTTTAACCCTGTAAACATTTGTTTCTTGTATTTGTTTAATAAGATGCTGATTAGCTGGTAGCCAGGCAGGAAGTATAGGTGGGGTGACCATGCAGGAAGCAGAGGTGGGGAAAAGTAAACAGAATGCTGGGAGGGAGAAGGAAAGAGTCAGGGAGACGCCATGCAGCCGCAGCCAGAGTAAGACACACTGAATCTTTGCCAATAAGCCACTGCCACGTGGAGATATACAGATTAATAGAAATAGGTTAAACTAAGATGTAAGAGTTAGTCAATAAGAAGTGATTTAATAGTACAATTTCTGTGTGGTTATTTCGGGGCTAAGCTAGTCGGGCAGCCAGGACGGACAAGCAGGCCCTCCTCCTTTGCAACAGGGGAGCCCTTGGAGTGTGGTGGGGAAAGCTCAATGCCAAGGCCTCTAGAATCTGTTGGCTAGCTCAGGGCCTACTTTGGGATGGACAGGAAGTCCAGTGGAGTCCACTTCTGGAATCTAGTCCAAGAGTAGAGACGGAAGACCAGGAAAGAGTTAGCTGTAAGATTGTTCCTCGCTGTTACCTATAAATCTGAAAGACTGGGAGCAGCCCAAGTGTCCAACAAGAGGGATTGATTAAATAGATGATACAACATCCAGCAGTTAGAAAGTAACGGAGTTTTTAAAAAGCAATGGTGGGGATTGGGTGAAGGCATTCGCCCTGAAAGCTTGGTGACCTCAGTTTGACCCTGGAACCCATATAAAAGTTAAAAAAGGGAACTCATTGCACAGAACTAACTGTCCTGTGTTTCCACATGTGTGACATGGTATGTTCAACATCACCAGGAGTGCTCACACACACGCACACACACACGTACACACCCCAATAGAGAATAAGTGAGTAAACAAATAAATAAGATTAAAAGAACTAAAAGAAGTAAAATGAAATAAAACAAAAATCCCACAACCAGGGCTGGAGAGATGACTCAGGGCTTAAGAACACTTGTTGCTCTTTCAGAGGACCTGAATTTGGTTCCCAGCAACCATACTGGGCAGATCACATGTGGACATACCCACACACACAACTGAAGATGAAATGAATCTTTAACAACACACCCATGATCATCACACTCAATGGAGACATCCATTGTTAGCATATACCCACATATTTAAGTAAAATCTGGATAACGTTATGTGCATATCTGCATGCACATACAAACACACACATGCCAAGTCCTGATTTTTTTTGTAAACAGTATAATAAGAATTAGAGAGTTGGGGGACTGTAGAGATGGTTTAGGAGTTAAGAATACTGGGTTTGAGTCCCAGCACCCAGAGGGTGGCTAATACCTGTGTAATTCCAGTCCCAAGAGATCTAATGCTGTCTTCTGGCCCCCACAGGTATTGCACATTCATGGTGATAGACATGCACACCCATAAAATAAAAATAAAGAGAACTATAGAAGAAGAAGAGGAAGAGGAGGAAGAAGAAGAAAGATTTGGGGTACTGAAGAAAGGGTTCAGACACTAAGAGTGCACAGCTCTTTCAGAAGACCTGAGTTTGGTTGCCAGCACCCATGTCCGCAGCTCCAGGGGATCCAGCATCCTCTTCTGGCCTCCCTGTTCATCTGCACTCACTTGTACGTACCCCACCTCCCATAGCCAAACTTAAAACTATAATAAAAGTGTTTCCAGTGTGTCAGTCAGACTTGCTGCTGTGATAAACGCCCGAGAGACCATCTAAATGGAGGAAGCATTCATTTGGTCTTAGAGGCGTTAGTCCATGCTGAGTTGCTCTACTGTTGCCCCATTCTGGTGAGACAGAGCAGGGTGACAGGAGCACAGGATGCTGGGTAGAGAAGCTCAGCAGCTCCCCTCAGGGCAGACAGAGGGACCAGGGACAAGATAGCCTTCTAAGGGGGAGGTGACTTGCAAATGGCATGACATTTGAGTGGAGGTTTGAAAGAAGCAAGGAAATAGCCTTGTGGGAATGAACCCACTGGGGTGAAGGGTGCAGTGACCGGCTCCCTCCAACCAGGCTCCACCTTCATAGCCTCAGCCACCTTTTCATAGTGCCATCCAATCAGGAACCACCGGTGGCTTAATCCATTCCTGACAGCAGAGCCCTTGGGATCCAACCACTTCCTAAAAGCCCATCAGCTGGCACCCGGACCCCAGATGTTTCCTGAATACCTACTGTGTGCAAAGCACTCGGGAAATGGCATGGCAGGCAGGGAGGACTTCCTGGAGGGGTGAGTTATGGGTGAGGGTGCCCTGGGTCTCATCAAGAGAGTGGGACCTGTGCTTGCAAAAACGAAGAATGTGGAGAGAGCCTCCTATTGCTGGGTGTGGGGCACCAGGCCTCGCTTTTAACGTAGTGGGTGAGAACAGAATCCTGACCGTGGGGCCACACCCAAAGTGAGACCAAAGAGGAAAGAGGCACACAGTGGATTGGTTGTCCAGACAGAAGAGAGCAGCGAGGAACATTGAAAACGTGCAAGAGGGGTCTAGGGAGGCTCAGAGGAAGGCTGGGTGGTGGGGGAGTGGGGACCCTGGAGTTCCTGATGTGAGCTGGTGGGTGACGCAGGTAGTGTGGAGCGTGCTGAAGTCTGCTGCCCAAGTCTGTAAGGCAGGTGGCTGAAACAGCATGCTTGTACTCTCTTTGGAAGCTATGTGTCCAAGTCAGTGTTGTTGGGCTAAAATCAGTGTGGCTGCAGGGCTGGTCCTTCTGGAAGGCTCTGGGGGAAAGCCGATCCTTGCCTCTTCAGTGTCACCCTGGCCTGTGTCTTCTGTTCTGCGGTCCCCCTTTCCTTGACCTCTGCCTCTCTCCACCTGTTGTCTCTCCTACCCCGCCTCCCTGTTACAAAGACGCGCCACCTGGGTAGTCCAGGTCCCTAACTAACCACAGTGCAAAGTCCTCTTAGGAGACCTGCTAGGGTCAGAATGCCCGAGCCTCCCACAGGCAGCCAGGGGCTGAGGAGGCAGGGACAAGAGGGGGCTTTTTAGCAGAGTCCTGAGACCCTTCTCTGGGGACACAAATGTGAATGAAAGGAGGTGCAGTGTCACAATTAGGGGAGCCCCAGACTGGCAGGAGCGCAGTGAGTGGCTTTTAGGAGTTCTTCCCGGAGTCGGTTGGGTCTCTTTGGTTTGGTATTTCCTTAAGGACTGTGAGCCCTTGCCATCCTTTTGCCTTAGCACACCCAGCACCCAGGTCTTCCAAGCTGGTTGAGTCTATGTCTTTAAACTGTAAGGAAGAGAGAGCCTGGCTACCAAGAATAACATTTTACTGACTTGGCCTGGGCTCTGGAATCTGTTTTTAACAGCTGCCCAGGTGATTCTGATGAGCAGACAGTTTGAGCTCGTCTCCCCCTCCCTTTTTCCCCTTTGCCTCTTTCATTACCCTTCAGCAAACTGTTTTTTCAACTTTGTTTTTCAGTGAAAACCATTTCCTCCTCACCTTGGACCAGCGCCAGACCAAGGCCGTGCAGGCCTGTCTCTCCCACGTCAACAGCCCTGAGTCCTTGGTGGAAGACAGGACTGTCATTTTATGCCCTTCCACTTCCTCAGTTATCCTGGCTGGCACCTTCCTGTGGGGATCAAGGCCCGGTCACTAAAGGCAGGGTTAGTCCCATCTCCAACAAATCACAGGGGGACACAGCACCAAGGGCCACACTGGCCCTGTCTGTATCTTCACTTTCCTCATGTATTCCTATTGCTCCAGAGAGGCTCCGTTCCAGGCCTTGGGGGATCAGCCAGAGCCACCCCCATCTTAGCTATCAGTCTTGGGCTTAATTTGCAGAAATTCAACAACCAAGAGCTTCCCTAGGCCTAATGAAGTGTCCCCATCGAGAGGGAAGGATACAGAATTTGGCAGAAACCTGAGCTGGGTGGAGGGGGTGGCTGGATTTCTTTGGCTCTCGAAGTCCCTTCCTCTGGTGGGATCCACAGTTTCATCCAGTATCCAGTTGCCTATTGGTCTGGCTTTGGGAGGAATGGAGAACCAATTTCATGGAGGGGACTAGGTTATTGTCCCTCCCCTGTCACTGGGACCATCTGGAGGAATGCCAGCCCTCACATGCTAAATGATGACATTGCTTGCTATGACTATTGTGGCCACAGGCAGCTAACTACTTTCAAGTCGCACCTTCAGTTGGAAGATACAAGTTGGCTTTAATGAAAATAAAACCCCTCCATCATTTATTCTAGTGGTTTCCAAAGCTGTCTAAACTCCAGCACCACCTGGGAGGTTTATTAACTAAATATTTATAGACAGAATGTCATATATCATGAAGCTGACAATGGCCTTGAACTTCTCATCACCTTGTCTCTACCTTCCAAGTGCTGGGATTACAGATGTGTGCCACCAAGCCTGGTTTATGTGGTGCTGGGAATTGAACCCAGGGCTTCCTGAATGCTAAGCAAGTATTCTACCAATGACTTTGCATCCCTAGTCCATAAGAAGATTTCATTAAAATAAATATTAATAAAAACAAAAGACTTCAAGAGTACTTCCCACTTAGGGTTATACTGCTGGAATGAAACACCATGACCAAAAGCAAGTTGGGGAGGGAGGGGCTTATTTGGTTGACACTTGCACATCATAGTCCATTTTTGAAGGAAGTCAGGACAGAAACACGAACAGGGCAGGAGCTGATGCAGAGGCCATGGAGGAGTACTGTATATTAACTTGCTCCCCATGGCTTGCTCAGCCTGCTTTCACCCAGGACCAACAGCTCAGGGATGGCACCACCCACCACGGGCTGGGCCCTCCCATCAATCACTAATTAAGAAATGCCTTACAGCTGGATCTTATGGAGGCATTTTTTTTCAATTGAGGTTCCCTCCTTTCAGATAACTCTAGTTGGTGTCAAGTAGGCATAAAACTAGCCAGCATACCATCGCTGCCTAATCAGATAGGGTGTCCTGGGGAGTCTTTTTTTTTTTTTTTTCCGAGACAGGGTTTCTCTGTGGCTTTGGAGCCTGTCCTGGAACTAGCTCTGTAGACCAGGCTGGTCTCGAACTCACAGAGATCCACCTGCCTCTGCCTCCCGAGTGCTGGGATTAAAGGCGTGCGCCACCACCGCCCGGCTGTCCTGGGGAGTCTTGAGCTGGGTGGATGTGATTCTTTTTAATCAGGTTGTGTTCCTGACTCCAGAGGTTGAGCCTGAAACCTGAGCAAGCAGATGGAGTAGGGAAGGGTGGGTGAGCTTGTACTTCTTATCACTACGTCATCCTTCATCAGGGACTCCATGTCTCAGCTTTCTTACGAACCTGGGAAGAGTGTCCAGTTTTTATTTTTTTAATTTTATTTTTATTTTTATGTACATTGGTGTTTTGCCCACATGTGTGTCTGTGTATTGGTTCCCCTGGAACTGGAGTTAGACATGTGTGAGCTGTCACATGGTTGCTGGGAATTGAACTCAGGACCTCTGAAAGAGCAACCAGTGCTCTTAATCATTGAGCAGTCTCTCCAGCCCCTGGGGTGTCCAATGATTGTTCCTGTTTTCCTGAGGAGGAAGTGACCACACACACAACCAAGATACACAGAACGGAACGCAGACCCTTCTCTCAAGTCCCAAGTGAAACCCCAGTGCTCTCTTAGGGACCAGGCCAATCTGGGTACCTCCCGGCTCAGTGCATCTGGAGCATCCTCAGTCCCAGATGTTCCCAGATTCCCCACTGCAGGGCACTAATGGTACCTTCAAGGCTCTTTCACCCCCATAGAGGGGGCAGCCTGTATGACCCCCTAGCAGAAGCTGGCTGGAAGCTGTGGTGCATGCCTTTAATCCCACAAGGCAGAGGCAGAGGATTCTCTGTGAATCCTAAGCCAGTCCACTCTACAGAGTAATTTCCAAGCTTTACCCATAGTTACATAGTGAGCTGGAAGAAAAGAAAAGAAAAGCACAGAATTTGGACTAGAGAGAGCTGGTCAGTAAAATGCTTCCTGCACAAGCATTATGTCTTCGAAGAGACACCATGACCACAGCAACTCTTGTAAAGGAAAACATTTAATTGAGGCTGGCTTAGAGTTCATAAATTTAGTCCATTATTGTCATGGCAGGAAGCATGGCGGCTTGAAGGCAGATGTGGTGCTGGAAAGGCTGCTGAGAGTTCCACATCGGGATCCGCAGACAGGCAACAGGAAGTGAATATTGACATACTGGCCAGGCTTGAGCTTCTGAGACCTCAAAGCCCAGCCTCTAGTGACACACCTCTTCCAACAAAGCCACACCTCCTACTAGTGCAGGAAGGGTGGATCCTTGCAGCCCCACAATCTAGCCTACTTGGGTGAGCTCTGGGCCAGCGAGAGACTCTGTCTCAAACATTAAGATGGGGGCTGATGTCGCTCCACCAAGGAAGAAAGTGTTTACTACACAGCCAGCAACCTAAGTTTGATCTCTGGAACCCAGGTGAAAAGGCCAGATGTGGTAGCATGCATCTGTAAATCTAACATCTGTCTCCTGAGGTGGGAGGCTGAGGCAGGAGACTTGCCCAGAAGCTTTCAAGCACAGCTCTTCCGGAGTTCACAGACTGGCAGAGGAGAAAACTTACTCCAGAAAGTTTCCTCCAATCTTCATAGGCTCACCATGACACATGTATGCATATACTCACATACATATATGACACACCTCTGCATGCCTGAGTACACAAAGATACCCAAACACACACACACACACACACACACACACACACACACACACACACACACTCATTCATACTGAGTTTAACTGCACTGGTACCTCTTCCCTGGCACAGGGCCTCTCTCTAGAGAAATCTGTCTGCCCAATCAGGATGAAGGATGGCAGAATCGTTACTGGCACACGGGAGGCATTCCATGAGGTGGCATTTATGAATAAGTCACAGTTATGTCATGGACCTAATGGTAGCCTAGGCACTAGACTAAAGTCCTAGAGGCTAAGAAAGGGCTCCTACCCTCTGGGACCTTACAGCCCAGTGGAGACAAGACAGAAAAGAGGGGAGAGTAGAGGAGGGGGACTGGGGGAGGACGGAGTGGAAGAGGAAGGAATGGGGGAGGAAGGAGTGGGGGAGGGAGTGACGAGAAAGGATTGGAGGAGGAAGTAGGGGAGGAAGGAGTGAAGGATGAGGGAGTTGGGGGAGGAGGTAGCAGAGGAAGAAGGAGTGGAAAAGGAAGGAGTTGGGGAGGAATGGGGGAAAGAAGAGGAGGAGGAAACAGTGGAGGAGGTTGGAGTGGAGGAAGGAGATAGCTGGGGAGTCCCAGTTCTGCGGGGGCTTTTGGGTGGAGAGGATTTTTGGTTTAGGCTGAGGAACAAAGGCTGCTCCTCTTTAGAAACAATCTGAAACTGAAGGGTGAACTGGAGCCAAAAGGAAACTGAGAGTGGAGAGAGGACCCAAGCAAAGCGGCAGGGGGCACAAAGGTCCTGAGGTGAGAAATATGGACACTGGAGGGGCTGCAGCCATTGTCGGAAAAGTCAGTCAGAGCCGGGTCTTCTGGCCAGTAGCTGGGAAGGATAAAGTTAGGTGGGAAAGCCAACTGAGAATGATGGGAAGAAGGGCAGAGTCTGGAGTCACAGGCACACACAGAGAAAAGCAAGATGGGCACACCATACTGAGAAAAGATATCAAGCCACATGACAAAGTGTAGATAAAAAGTATGGGTTAATTTTAAATGCAAGAGTTAGCGAATAACAAGCCTGAGCTATTGACTGAGCATTGTACTTAATATAAGCCTGTGTGGTTACTTGGGAATGTCTGGCAGCACAGAAACTTCCACTAGTCCACTATTCTGGGAACATTGTGGAGGAGCTTTAGTTCCCTTGGACTTGATGGAACACTTTCTGCAGGCCGTAACGTCTGAGTCAAAGATAGCAGAGTGGGCAGTAGGAACAGCATGGTCTAAGCCATGGCTGCATCGCCTCACAGGCCTGCCCAATGACCTCCATGTTCTATTGTCTCTAGGTTTAAAGTGCAGCATCACCTCCTCCAGCCCTTTGGGCAACTTAGCATCTCATCTGGCTTCCAAGAGCTCTTGGGAACCCTAGGAAGCAATGTCAGCACAGTGTTGAGGTCAGGCTGCCCTGGATGGCTGAACCCCAAGAGACCAAGGCACTGGGAACAGTGTTATGAGGGAAGCCCACACCTTTCCTTTCCCTTCCCTCTCCTGAACATCTGTCTTCACAACCTCTCCAACCTCATCCACCAGAGGATGGATCCACCATTCCCAAACAATGGATGGGCAAGTGAGGCCCAGCCCTGGAGAAAGTTAGAACTAAGATCCTAAACTACACAGGGGTTCCAGTAAACGCTTCTTGGGTGGAGGATGTTGCTCATGTGTAGGCCGAGAGCCCTACAGTGGGCATGGCCTCCCGGTACTGCACGCAGGGTAGAGAAGCCTTGCTTCTAATAATGGAAAGGAGGCAATGTGAACTTCAGAAACCACTCTGAGCAGAGTGGAGAGGCCATGCATAATTAACTAGAAATCCAATAGGAGAGAGTTGTGTCAGAACTGGAAGACCTACCCTGAAGCAACAAGTGAAATTGATGGCCAGAGAGTGCTGTGGGGACTCGTCGGCCAATAAGCTTTAAGATACTGACCCACTTTGGGCATGGTCTTGTGTACTATAAACGCAGATGAAAAGAATGCACAGGCCTCTTGGTTGCTAGATTCAGTTCCAGTTCCCAGCACATGCAGAGGACTGCAGATTGCTACTCTTTCTGTGAGTTTATACCCAGATAAATAAACCTTTGCTATATTCCATTTTGATCTAATGTGGAACTCTTTCATACTCCAACAAATTGGTGTGTCCACTGTCTGGGGCATGAGTCCATTTAAGACCTAAAAAAATGTTTAAGAGAAAAAGAAGGCTTCTAGACCCACAAAAATGGGAGCCAAGTACAGCTTCTTGGTAGCCATATTTTTTCTCAGATAGGCTCTGTTTGCTGACTGCAAGCAGAAGAGCCACACTTTAAGATCCAGCTTCCTGGTTCGTGCTGGTCCTGTTACAGAGCATTTAAATGGGGTCTGTGAGCACCGTGTTACAAATTGCTTAATGGAGACATAGACCCACTGCATCCCTGGAGTTGGGACAGTGAACATGGCTCACAGAGGCAATGAACATACCTCTGCCATGTTGGACTGGGCAAAGCAAGCAGGCAGGGCCTTAGAATTGGTCCTAGCCATGCCCACTTAGCATTAAAAAAAAAAAAGATGCTCCTGGTCAGAAAATGATACAGATATGCAATAAAGACAGGTTCAGATGAAAAAGACCTCTGGATGGGTTACAGTGTTGAATAAATTATGTAGGCTTGGGAGAGAGAAGAAAAATAGTATAGATAGTTAAAAAAATGAAATAGTTTTAAAAATAAAACAAAGTCCTTAAAAAGAAAGTAAAAGTAATGTAAAAGAATACAGACAGTCATAGATAATAGGAGTAAAGAAAAATAAGTCATGCAAGGATGGATTATACACACAGTCTGGATTATGTATATTATTGGATTTTCTTTGAATTTTTTGACTTCAGAGACACATTTGATTCTAGAGTCTGCTAAGTTAAATAAACATAAAGATATCTTATCTTCGAAATTTTGGTCTAAGGATATGTTTCTTTGGAAAAGAGTTTCTGCTTTTGTTTCCATAGAAGATGAGAACTTTTGGATTCTTGCCAGGCTAATATGGTTTGATGGAAAAAAAGACCCCCTGAAAGATCTATGTGAACCCTAAAAATACTTTTTCCAACAAACACCAGAAAGCAGTATGGAGAAAACTATGCCCAATTCCCAAAATAATTGTTTAACAAAGTTTATTTTCATTATAAAGGGTTACAAATGGTTAATGGAAATAAGGGGGATATGATATAGAGATGAATATTTTGCATTGGTATGGATCTTGGTCTATCGATAAAAATTTAAGGTTGATTTTGTTACACTGAGTATATGTATTTCTGTTCTTGTTTAAGGTTTGTATTTGTGCAGATCATTTAAAATGTAATGTATAATTTAAAATTACAGATTAAGAGATAGTATATATAATAGTCAAACTTCTAATCATATTAGTTGGGTCTTCTAGATATTCAGAGAATGTTTCAGTTAGTTATATAATCTTCAAACACTTCAAAGAACTGTAAAACATGGCATTTAAATAACTTAGGACTCTGTTGACATGAGACATGATTGCTCCTGGCAACACTGATCTATTCCCAAGAGAATGTTGGGCATCAAAGTCATTCCATGTGGAGTTTGTTTTCTTCTTGGCAAAACTGACCTTTGGGCAATGAACTGCCCATGCCTTGACCACAGATAAAATGCACAGTGCCCAGACTTTACAAGCAGGATACAAGCAAAATGACTGCCAAACCTCCCTAAGACAGGGTAAGATGGATTTTTAACTTTTCCTGCCTCTGAAAATGGTCTGTCAGTTACTCTAGGCCAAAGTTGGTTACCCCAACATTGCAAATAAGACTTTGGGTGATTGCCCAGGTAACTGGTTGTCTCTGTCATTTCTTGCACCTTTTGGAAGTTGCTTGATTATACTTCCTGTTCACTCAAGTAATATCATTTCTCTTCTCAGGTCTTTGATGGGGTTGAAGACTAGATAGTCATAGTTACTTTCCTCTCATAACTTAGTCAAGCCATTTTTAGTATAAGACTTAGACTCCTTAGGCTAGAATAACTATTGAAACATTTAGCATATGTTTCTTGTTTGATGTTGTTCATGCTGGTTTTAATTCTAATTTTTATGTATGTTTTTGCCTCTTCTTTTCTTTGGACAATACTTGATATTTGTTCTTATTGTATATAGTTTTGTATTTGGCTTAGAACTCTTGTATTTAGACAAAAGGGGGAGGTGTTGTGGGAACTCATTCAGTCAATAACCTTTAAGATACCAGCCCACTTTGGGCATGGTCTCATGTACTATAAATGCAGATGAAAAGTGTATGAGCGGCCCCTTGGCTGCTGGATTCAGTTCCAGTTCCCAGCTCACGCAGAGGACTGCAGACTGCTACTCTTTCTGTGAGTTTATCCCCAGATAAATAAACCTTTTCTATACTCCATTTCAAGCTAGCATGAAACTCTTTTGTATGCTAACAAGGGAGAGTTCTCTGCTACAGAAGGCTGGACAGTGAATCCCAACCTTACAATTTGTGAATGTGCTATCTTCATATAGCAACAGGGACTTCATGGGTGTGATAAGTCATAGATTAAGGTGGCGATGTTTGAGGCAGGTCTAATCTAATCACAAGTGATCTTAAAAGAGGGACAGAGGACAAGTTAGAATTAGAGAAGGCAATATTATGAAGGGAGCAGAGATGGAAGATGCTCTTGGAAGGTGGAGGAAAGGGCTACAGGTCAGGGGATATAAGCATCTATTAGACACTTAAAAAGCAAGGAAGTGAACTTTCCTGAGCCTCCAGGGAGTTCCAACCTGTAGATGTCTGACTTTAGCCCAATGACATTGAATTTGAACTTCCAGCTTCCAGAACTAGAGGAGAACGAGGCTGGTTGCAGCCATTTGATCTGTGGCTACGGCAGTCACTGGAGAGTTACACTCGCTGGACATGAAGAAGAAGCCAGTGGCAGTCCTGCTGAGTGACCCCAGTTTTGAGAAATGGATGAGCTGGGCAAGGAGTGATGAGAAGATCCCGAGCACACCAGTATGTTGAGGAGGATAAGCCGGGGGCCTCTGGGAGATGTGTGCGTGTGTGTCAAAGAGAGACCATGCCTTCTTCATGTATCAGGGGATTTTCTGGGCGGATGACCCTCCAAAGGCATGTCAACATTTTTCTCTCCAGGAAAAAATAACTCAGTATCTATGAAGAATTCAGAATTTCACACGCACACAGGGACTTGTGGGTTCCAGGGAGACACGGGCTCTGTCATTTGCTCCAGGCGGCTTTAATTTTCTTTGGGAGCAAGCAGGGAGTAAAGCTGAGGGCAGAGCTGAGGGCTGTGGACTCCTGGTGACATCTGGATCTCTCCGACGCTCTTGGGGTCCTGTGGAGTCAACCCCCCCTCTCCAGGGTTTCCTGCTTCCATGAAATCTCTGGGAGGATTTGACACATTTCCTAGCAGGGGAGCCTGGTTGGAATTTCCAGCCTGCTTCCAGATGTGGTGCCGACTGGGCTTTGGAAGGCGTCTGGGATGCTGGGAGTCTCCTTGGCCCCCCAGTGCTGACCTATGCTGTCATGCATGTCCCCCTTCCTCATGCTGAGCTGTGTGGTTGGGCTTTCCGTGGAAGAGCCCATGGGTGTGGTTTCACCCACGTGAAGAGGGCTGAAGCTGGCAGGATACAGCCCCGTCGTCAAAAGGTGGCCAGAGAGACCAAAGGAGAGCTGATGAAAAAGCCTCCAAAGGGCATGGATACAGACCTAGACCCTACTAGGGGCGGAGTATGGAGTGGGTTGGTAGGGACAAAGGAGGAAGAGGGGCCCAGCGATCAATACCCAGTGATAAAGAGTTCCTTTTCCTGGTCCTGGCTGCTGGAGAGCAAGATGAGGGGCGGCCCTTCACCAGTCAGAGCTGGTTCCTAGTGCTGGAGCACAGCCCCCTACATAGCATGGCCAGGGTCAGAGGGTTCTCAGCAAGGGAAAGTGTCCTCATAAGGGGAGTGTATCCTCATGCGAGTCTCAGTAAAACTGTGGGAGAGTTAGGGATGCTGTGGGGCTGGAGAGATGGCTCAGTGGCTAAGAGCCAAGACTGCTTTTGTGGAGATCTTGAGTTGGGTTCCCAGCACTCTTTTCAGGTAGTTCATAATCACGTGTAACGCCAGCTCCAGGGGTTCTGATGTCCTCTTCTGGTGTCTGTGGTCAACTTCAGTCACGTGCACATGTCCCAACACAGACAAACACACAGACATATAACTAAACATTTAAAAACTAAATCTAAAAAGAATATCCTTCCTCAACCCTAGCAGGGCCTCTTAGTATAGGCCTGTAATCCCAGCTACTTAGAAGGCTGAGGTAGTTGGATTGCAAATTCAAGGCCAGCCTGGGCTACAAGAGGTGAGTTCAAGCCTAGCTTAGGCAACTAACTTAGCGAGACTATCTCAAAATAAAGGCTAGGCGGTAGAGCTCTTGCCTAGCATGTATCAGGCTTTGGGTTCAATACCTATTAACTAAAAAAAGAAAAAAAAAAGTGTTACCCTCTTCTGCCTGCCATTCTTTCTGATACTCAGAAAAATGTACCCTACCTGAGAAAGATGTGCATATCCCAGTGCCCAGAACCTGGGCATGGGTCATCACACAGGCAGGGGCTTTGCAGGTGTAATCACATTAAGATTCCACAGACAGGAAGATTGTCAGGATTATGTGGGGGTCTGTCTCTGTTGTCACAACAGTCCTCAGAAGAGAGAGGGCAGCAAGCGAGGAGAAGCCCATGGGAGCAGTGAGAGATCTGAAGGCAATGCCTTGAAGGCAGAAGGGGCCGCAGCACACACAGCAGGAAGGCCCTAGACCTGGAAAAGGCAAGGGGCCTTTTGCTTTAGTACAGGCAGCCCCGACGACCCTTAAGCTGAGTTCTGGGATGCTGTCCTTGGGAGCTGGTCCCAGTGGCTGTTTGCTGAGACCTTTGTGATGTTGTAAGCCTCTCTGTGTGAAGTTTGTTATAGAAACACTGGGAACTAACACAGCCCCCTGACCAGGCATGGGCTGATCTGTCCCCTCAGCCCCAGTGAAGAAATGGCTGCTTGCACCTGGGGATTCCAGCAGCCGGGCAGAGCTGGTCTCTGGCCCTGGCTTTGTCCGACAGTCGCGGCCCTCTGTCCTCTATGGGCAAGCCAGCCACCACCAGCCACCACCAGCCACCACCAGTCACCTACCTTCTTCCTGCCTACCTTTCTCCCCCAAAGAACAAGGCCTACACATTGTAAATGGAATCAGAATAGGCCCAGAACCTTGGCCATCAGAAGCACCCGCTGACAAAGGGGTTTTAGCAGACAAACTCGGGGCGGTGCTGAGACATCAAAATCCTCCTTTGACTTACCACTTCTGTTTGTTGTCCCCCCCAACACTTTTAGGGTCTCACAATATAACCTTGGCCCAAACTCAGAGATCTGCCTGCCTCTGCCTCCTGGATGCTGGAACTGAAGGTGTGCACCACCGTACGACACCCAGCTTCTCCTCCGTTTTCAGGGAGGGTCTAGCTTTGTCGACCAGACAGGCTTCTCGAACTCCTGGGCAATCCTGCTTCTTCCTTCACGGTGCTATGATTACAGGTGTGCATACCACACCTAGCTCGCGTTACTTATTTTTTCCTTTTTGCTCACAAGCTCAAGCATGCATGGCTATGCATAAGTTATCCCGGCACCCAAGGCACACGCTTACTCACGGGACTCCGGCACAGCGCCTACACGTGCAACACAGACCAGCAGTCATGGTCTTGTTTGTAGATTCACGCCCACGAACACAGAGACATTCATTTTGTACCCACTCACAAGGAAACTCACAAGCACAGACACACCTATGCATGAGTAAAGACCACCCATGCATGTGGACACCTGTGGAAAGGGTAGAGCCCTGTGTGCAACCTGCCCTGCCCCCAAGCCCTCTTGCCCTCTAGCCCTTTACTCTGGAGACCTCTGCTGGCGGACCCAGGAACTGCCTTCAGGCTGTAGACGCTGCCCTGGGCTCAGCTGGAGTTGGGAGGGACGAAAAGGAGAGAAGAGGGACCTCCAGATCCCAAGCTCCATTTGCCTGCTTCTACCTGGTCCGTGGGCGTGGCTTTCTGCAGCTTCCACCCCAGTGCAGAAGGAGAGAGTCCTCATGAATAGGTCTCTCATAGGCTTCTTCCAGACTTAGGCCCACCCTGCCCGAGCAGGGACCCCTGTTAGTGTGTCTGACACAGAAGAGAGGCCCCAGCCTGGCAGCACCTCTCAGTCTAAGAGGACAAGGCTTCACTTTGCGCACACAGGGGAACCTGTGCTGGTGTCTCTTGTTCCCTTCTGCCCCTCTTGCGCCGTTTTCCGGTGGTACTCGGGACCCAGCCGCAGGGTCTCTGACTTGACTTGTAACATAGCTCCTGTTGTGTCGATCACATGACATGTCCTCATGCAGTCTCTGCTCCCATCTCCTCATGCGTGTGCAAGAGGAATGAAAACTGAAGCCTTGGAATAAGATAGTTGAACTGAAATTCCGATGCTAGCTCAATGGTGAGTCTACCAGTGGCAGCCCCAAGCGTAGCTGCTGTTCTGAGCCTCTCTTTCTCCAGGAGGATTGGAGACCTTGACATTTTGTGGTGGGGTGACTAAATAAGAGAGAATACTCAGTGCCTAAGGTCAGGCCGAAGCCCTCTCTGTGAGGCATTCTGAACCACTGGCAATGTAAGAGGATGGTGAAAATCATACCAGGAACTTTGCCATGGGCCAGATAACCTCACTGCAAGAAGGGAGCAGTTAGGACAGCGACAGCTGATCTCTGAGGGGCTTGGGCAGCCTCTAAAGAGTTTTTGTTTGTGTAGTTGGGGGAGCAAGCTGGGGTCACAGCTCAGCTTCACAGAGGAGCTGAAGTGGTGTCAGCGGGTGTCCTCTCTCTGTCTACTTCCTCATTTCCGCAGGCAGAAATCATTTCCTCCAGGTTAGAATTGGAACCGACAGAAAGCAAATATTGGCTTGGTAGGATTTAGTGTTATCGGCTGCCTGGCTTCTTCCCACAGCACAGCCGTGTTTCCGCGGGGCCTCTGCTAGCGTGGAGTGGAGAGGGTGCCCGTGGCTGTGAGCAGACCTGCCTTGCCATCCCTCGGCTCTTCTCAGTCCCCTCGTATCTTTTCTCCTTGCTCTGTGTGCCCTTGGCATCACTTCGACTTCCCTGTTTCATTAGCTCTCTTTAGAATGTCTGTAACCCTGCTGTGATTTAAAATCCTTCTTTTATTTTTAATTATTTATTTATTCTCTCTCTCTCTCTCTCTCTATATATATATATATATATATATATATGCAAGCCAGAAGAAGACATCAGATCCTATTATAGATGATTGTGAGTCACCATCTGGTGGCTGGAAATTGAACCCAGAACCTCTGGAAGAGCAGACAGTGCTCTTAACCACTGGGCCATCTCTCCAGTGCCTCTTTAAAATTCTTTTTGGAAAGTGGTTGGTATTCCAGACAAGAAGCTGTTGGAACAAGGACTCAGGACAGAGTGCTTGCCTAGTACGTATGCACAAAGCCCTTTGTTTGAATCCCAGCACCGCAGGAAACCGAGTGTGGCTGGTGGTGCCTACCTGTGACTCTGGCATTCGGGTGGAAGCAACAGGATCAAAAACTCAAGGTCACCCTGGGCAATGCAGTGAGTTCAAGGCCAGGGACAACATGATGCCAGTGCCAGATCTCAGAAATTTAAACACACGCACACACAAACAAAAGAAAATCATTCTCAGTATATGATTAGGTCTCCATTTTTCAGGCCAGGGGCCTTAAGTGTCTGTTTGAGCCATCACCAAACTGGTCTGCCTCATATCTACATACGAAAAGAGAAAACAACTCCATTGCAAGGCCCGGTCTGTAGGACGGGAAAAATTATGTGGGGCTAGAAAAGTCTGCTTGTTTTTGAGGTTGGTGCCCAGAGGAAAGCTCGCTTCTTCTCAGGACTATGGAATGACAGGCGGGTCATTCGGAGGGGACTTCCAAGTGCTTTTCAAAGACCTAAGAAACTGGAATTATTCTTCTTATTTTTTCTGACTCTTGGCTTGCTCTTTGCTGGAGATGGGGGCAGCCTTGGCTTCACCTCAGTCACCTAGACAGGACACACTGGCAAAGGCTCCCTGAGGCAGCAAGGCAGACTTAGAAAAACAGTACAGAAAAGCAAGTCTGTAGAGCTGTAACTGGAGTTTAAAAGATGGCTCAAGAAGGAATTAGCTGAGCCACACCGATCATGGTTTACAATAAAAACAATCCCCCACGAAGAGAAAAGAGATTGTGCTAAGGACCGCACCTCCCTGATAGTCCCAAGGCTAGCCAACACGTGATACCACAAGCCCAGGACTGCTTGGCTGCAGTCTGCTACAGGTGGTGGAGAGGCTTCAAGAAAGCGGAGAGCCCAGAGGTCATGGGTTCAGATGTTTTCTCTGTCTCCACCGGGGATGCCCACCCCTTGGTATCTCCTGTCTTCACCAGCCACCATCCCTGGCTGCTGGTGAGGGGAGCATGGGGAGAAGCCAGAGGGATGGGGGGCAGAGAGGAGGATGAGAGACACAAGCCAGCTCAGGGAAGTCCTGGAAAGAGCCCGACAGCAGAGGGGAAGAGAACAATGGGTCTTTGTTGAGGGAGAGTCCACCTCCACTCACAGGTCCTGGCAAAGGGAGGCCTAGAGGCAAATCAAACACCACCCACACCCACGGGCTGCCCAGAGAGGCAGGTGAGTCAGAGCCCCAGCTTAGCTGATAACAGTCGCCAGCAGCCCAGAATGCAGCTCTTGTTGGTGATTGCCCCTACTCGCCCCCTCCTCACAGCTGGGCTTGCTGGAGCAAGCCTGAGGGTGGGGTTGACTGGCAGGAAACAGGGCTGCCTGGGAGAAGGCAGAGAGGCCCAGCCGTCTGCCCTACAAGGTGTTCTGTGGTAACTTGAAGATGCCATGTGGACAATTGGCAGCAGAAAGAGTCTCAAAAAGAAACCGCATGCTTTTTCTTCCGCGTTCAGCACTAGCTATGTTCCCTACCCACCAATCCATTCATTCCTCCGTGGGGGAAAATACCACTTTCAGTACTAAGGCAGTACTTTGGGCTGTAAATGGCAGAAACTCAACTTGAATCAGCCTTAGCGGAAAGGGTCTTGAGAAATTGCTCAAATGGGACAAGGACGGAGAAGGTCAGAAAGAGGCCGAGGCTTCTGCACTTCTCCTCGCAACTCTTGGCGGCTGGCTTCACCTTTTCTTCTGCAGATGGGCTGTGCACCTCACCCAGCCTAGAGAGAAAATAACATCTGTCAGTGTAGAGCCACGTTCTCGTGGTTTTATGGCTGGAAAGGAAATGGTATCGTGTGTTTCCAGGCTTGGTGAGAAAGTCTGTAAGGACTTCTAATGGGGTTCCCTTCAAACTTGTGCCCGGATCTAGGCCAGTCGCTGTGGACATGGAGATGTCTTGTTGTAATTTTCCCAGATTCTGTCTTTTGTCCACTCATTGTCACTGGGTAGGATGGCAGGCAGACACATACAAGAACCTTCTTACTGGGGTTCTTGGGTCTCCTGTGACCCTTATAACAATGTTACCTTTTCTCTGGTAGATCAGAGATGAAGAGATGGTTCAGCGGTTAAGAGTACATATTCTCTTATAGAGGACCTTGTTTGGTTCTTAGCAACCATATTAGGTGGCTCGTACCACCTGTAGCTCCAGCTGCAAGGGGATCTGACCTCCCTGGGAACCTGCATTCGTATGCACATACTCACACACAAAGACACCCACACATACATATAATTAAGACGTTTTAACAAAGGTTTCTTCTGGATACATGGCTTCTTGGGGAAAAACAAAACCAAAACTCCTACATTTCCCAGACTCCCTTGCAGCTAAGGATATCCCCGGATCTAAAAGTTCCAATCCATAGGGTGTGAGCAAAGCACCGTGTGCCTTTATTTAAGAGGAGGGATCCAGTCTCTCCTGGCTCTTCTCCTCCCACTCAGAACAGGCTGCCAGCCCGTGGGAGGTCCTATGTGTGAGGATACAGCCAAAGGGATGGCACTGTGGTGAGTTAGAAGCGGCTGAGTCCTGGGTTCTATCTTGGCCCCAGACTATTCATTCCTGGATTGTTACACAGAGGAAAACCAATCCGCTTTGAGCTAGAGAGATGTCTCTGTGGTTAAGAGCATTTGTTGTGCTTATGGAGGATTGGGGTTTGGATTTCAGCACCCCATCTGTAACTACAGTTCTGATGCTCTCTTTTGGCCTCCCTGGGAATGAGGTAGGTAAAACACCAATACAATATGTCTATAGTATGTGTATATTTTGTTTTTTCAAGGCAGGGTTTCTCTGTAATGGTCCTGGTTGTTCTGGAACTCATTTTGCAGATCAGGCTGGCCTTGAACTCATAGAGATCTACCTGCCTCTGCCTCCTGGATGCTGGGATTAAAGGGTGTGCCACCACCACTCAGCAAGAATACATATACTTTTAAAAGGAATAATTCATCTTGTTGGAGTCTCTTTTATTTTGTATTTTTGTTCTATCGGTGATATCTGTAACCTAAGCAGTAAATCTAGAGACTTTTCTTTTAGTGTAGATAGTTTTGAGCCCTGAACCCCGCCTCTTTCACAGGACAGGATTTGCTTTCTGCCACAGTTACTTCTGTCCCAGAAAAGGCCTGCTTGCGGTCAGCTCTTTGCTGAGAGTAAGGCAAGTTCCCCCTCGCCTTTCCCAGCTTGCTGGCTACTGCTCTCTTTGTATCTGTTGCTGTGATAAAAACCAAAAAGCGATTTGGGGAGGAAAGGATTTATCTTATAGCTTGCAGTCTACCATGAAGGGAAGTCAGGCCAGGAATTCAGTAGGAACCTGAAGACAAGAACGGAAACAGAGGCCATGGAGGAGTGCTGCTTACTGGCTTGCTCTCTATGGTTTGTTCAACCTGCTGTCATATATAACCTGCCAAGGGGATGGCACCACCCACAGTGGACTGGGCTGTCCAACACCAAGTGATCCATCAAGACAATGCCCCACAGTTCCTCCTTCCCCAAGGTGACCCTAGCTTATGTCAAGTTGACAAAAAAACTAGCCAGCTCAGGTATATGCCAGTGTTCTACATGTGATTTGACTTGATGAGAGTCTGGCTCAGTGCAGGAGCCCCTTCAGAGCAGAGACCATGGCTCTGTCCTTAGCAGGTCACCTGTGAATGGTGGAGTCATAGTAAAATACAAATCACTGCCCCGCCTCCCTTGCAAATAGGAGCTGTGTCCGTTTGTCATGTACAGGTAACCCAGTAGATAGCTCCCCTCTTCTCATGAGTTGGGGAATCAGAGGCATTCAATTACCCAGAATCATACAAAGGAAGCCTCTGGAGACATTGCTACAGGCCTTTTCTCATCCTTCCACTGTGTAAAGAACCATGCCAGCACTCCCACCCAGCTCTCCTTTGGCCCAAGTGCCTCAGGGAGGAAACGAAAAGGGTCAGAGACAATGAGGGCACCAGCTTAGTAGGTCCTGGGTTCTTGGGATGTGAGAGAGGCAGCGTGTTCTTATAGATCAGCCACAGAAAATTATTGCATGGCTGTGTCTAACAACACACACACACACACACACACACACACACACACACACACACACGCTGCCCTTTCTTGATTGAAGAAACATAATTGAGTCAACTGGGAAATTCAAAAGCAAACATTGCTTTAGACTTCAGAAAAACAGGCTGGGCCTGGCATGGGCTTTCTCCTTTCTGTACCAATTGTGTTAAAAGAACAATGGCAGGCAGGCCCAGGCCTCTCTTGATGCTCTTCTTGGCTCTTAAGTGACTGGCTTCCCCTCTTTCTCTTCCAAATATCTTTCCTTAGATGGAGACATTCAGGGCCAAGATGGTGCCTGTTTCCTCTGACAGTGACTAGAAGAAGATGGTGGAACAGTTGGTAACTTTGGAAAACAAATCTCCAGAGTGTCCTTGTCTGAGACCATTTGTGGACCCAGGAAGGAGCAATGAGCTTTTGGTTGCCCTTTTCATCAAATCCAAAGGACATCAGAGCTGGTGAACCTTAACCCTTCTGCAGCTGTGCCACTGTGAGAAGTGTGCAACTCTTCCAGACACAGTGCCAAGAGTGACTTTCCCAAGACCCGGGATCTCTCTCTCCCACCTCAGGGAGAATGGTTGGGCTGCTGTCTCCTTTTCTGGGCTCCTCCCTCTTTTCTTCCCATAGACCTTGAGCCACTGCTTCTCTGCGCCCCTCTCCAGAGACGCTAATTCCCTCATTCTCTTCTCTTCTGGGAGGAAAGGTAGAATCGTGTCAATATTCTTCTGGGCCATCTCCTGCCTACTACTCTCATCCTGTCTCACCTCAGCTTGTGCCATTGGCACCCACTGCTTCCGGCTTTGCCCCGCCCCTCTTTTCTCTCTGCTCTTACCAATCTCTCAGACACTCCACACCACGCTGCTTCACTTACTGAAGACTGCAGCTCCTGCCGTATCCTCCTTTTCTCTACCCTTGTGGGAGTCTTCTAGACAAATGGAATGACCTGTGTTCATTCTCTGGCCGCTGGCTCTCTTCACCTTCGTCTCTAGGCATTCTGGCCACGTGTATCACTGCAGACTTTATGGTCACTATCGCCTCAAATACGTGTGAAACTAGATTTCTCCTCCCTCTGAGCACCCATCACTTCTAAGCCTTTCCTCTTGGTGGCCCCAGGGCTCTTGTGACATGTATCTGGATTCATGGCACTCTCCAGCCCACATCTCTGTCGATATTCTTCCTCTGGCCTTTACTTCTCTTTTTGTTCCCAGCTAAGCTTGCATGGGTTATGAATGAATGCACTGTGGTATACTCACACAGTCTAATGTCATATGATAGGTTAAGCAAATGAGCTACAACAACACAAAACAATGGATAAGCCTTAGCCATTTTGGTGGTTTAAATGAGAATAGCTTGCCTAGGCTCGTATGTTTGAATACTTGGCCTCCAGTTGGTAGAACTGTTTGGGGAAAGGTTAGTATGTACGGTCTTGTTCGAGGAGGTGTTCCCTGGATTTGAGGTTTCAGAAAGCCCATGTGTTCCCAGTTAGCTCTCTCTGCTCGTGCTTGTGGATCAGGATGTCAGCTCTCAGCTGCTACTCTGGTGCCATGCCTGTCTTCTGCTGTGCTCCCAGCCGTGATGGTGGCCAACTGTAACCCCCTGAAACTGTAAGCACCAATTAAACTCTTCACAAGCTGCCTTGGTCATAGTGTCTTATCACAGTAATAGAAAATAACCAAGATAGCTATACACAGCTAAACAAAAAACCTAAAATATATATACACACAGTTAAACAAAAAGAAAATAACTAAGATAGCTATACACAGCTAAACAAAAAACCTAAAATATATATACACACAGTTAAACAAAAAGAAAATAACTAAGATAGCTATACACAACTAAACAAAAAGGTGAATCTTAACCGATTGCATGGAGAATGAAGCCTTTTACTGATGCTAAAGGCAGCTAACATAAAATACACAGATGTTTTCTTGTAGGACTGCAGAAAAGCAGTAAAAGCGTATGATAAAGACAGCATGGCAATATTACACATGGGATCCAGGGGGCTGGCCTCCTTGACTAGAAGAAGGCAGTGGGGTGCACTCTGTAGCGAGATGTGGGTCATTACTAATACTTTGGTTTGTGTGGTATTTTTTAGGTGCATACTATGTCATTAAAAGCAACCAAATAAAAGTATATTGTGCACAGATTCACAAGTGTGTTTGGGAGCCAATGTTGAGCTGAAGAAATACATATTACATTGTTCTCTTATAGAGATTCCAGGCATCCCTTATCATTCTGCCAAGAAACCCACAGTCCCCCAGGATCTTTGTCAATATCTCTCATCCTTCTTGTCTAATGGATGAAGCATCCCAGTTTCTTCAGGTGAAGAAAACTATTCACTGTTCTCTGGGTCCCATCCCTTCTCATCGCCTCAAGGGCTCTGTTCATGTCCTGGTTCCCTGTTCTCATTTCCCATCAGGTTCTCTCTCCCTGCTGAGCCATGTTCACTAGATACAAACAGTCTGTTTGCTCTCATCTTAAATACAAAGCCCTATTAAAGAGGATCAATCAAAGTTAGCCCGACACAACAAAAGGACCCATAAGTCAGTGTACCAAATGAGGTTGACTCTGGCAGGCAAGGTATAGGCAGGCAGCGCAAGGTTCCACATGGCAGCTCCTTCTTCTGTGTTGCTTCCAGAAGGAGTTGTTCCGGGCACTGCCAGCTCTTCAGTCGTTGGCCAGAAGGAGATGGATGTGGAGGAAGAAGAAACGTCTATTTCTGCAGAGGCTGCCTGAGGTTGCGTATCACCATGTCCACTTCCAGTTGGCCTTAACGAATCTCCAGCTGTGAGGGAAGTCGACACATCATTGGACTACCAATAAGTCCGGTTAAATAGTCCGTTACTAACGAGGAAGATGAGAATGAATACTGAAGCCGGTGCTCTCCGCCCAAATGAACGCACACTCTCTTCCTTCACACAAAATATGCTAATCCTTTCCCAAGTTCAAAGCCCACAGCATTTTATCCAATAATTACTCCAACCAGCTCAAAGCTTAGACCTTCCTGGCGGTTGTATGATCATTACATGAACTTCAGATATTGGTCCATTTACTCAAAAGGCAGGTTGTCTACGTGCCTGCCTCCTCCGGTCAACCACCCGTGTGCAATATACAATAGGGTATGAAACAGGATAACCACAATTAAAGGTTCTACTTGGAAAAGAAGAATGGGAAATACATAACAATTAGTGGATCCCACTGGGCAAGAATTGCAAGGGTTCCCGCCTCCTGCGGGCTACTGGGAAATCTTCCTTTATCCATTCTTCTCTCTGGCTCCTGGATCTGCCTTCTGGGAGGTCTTTATTAGTCTGTTGTTCACCAGGGCCACTTGGGAAGAAGCCACTGGAGAGGATGCCTTTCCTGATGGTGAGAGTTCAGATGTCACAGTCTTCTTGCTTCTAGTACAGGTTAGCCAGCACATGGCTCGCCTCGGGAACTGGGCAATCCGAGAGTTGTGTTGTTCAGGCTTGCAGACATTTTGTCAACTAATTTCCCTCAAAAAAAAGTACAACAATACAAAATTAAATTTAAAAAACAAATTCTACTTAGAACCATATTGAAAATAGCAAAATTGGAATAAACTTAACAAAAGAACTGAAGATTTGCACACTGAATAATTACTAACCATTGTTAAACGAGAGGAAAGAAGCCTAAGCAAGAGGCTGCCCTGTGTCCATGCGCTGAAAGACTCAATGTTTGGATATGATCTGCAGACTCCAGAGCAAGCCCTCTTGAAACTCAGAAGCCTTTTCCTCTCCGGAAGTGTGAAAGCTGATCCTAACACTCATATCAAATTATGAGACCTGAATGGCAACAAGCAAACAAGACGAAACACCCTTGAGAGAGAACTAAGTAGAAAGTCTCACACTTTGCTATTTCAATTGTATTACAGAGCTGTGGTGATGTCAACGTAGTAAGGACATCAGCATGGACATGTAGAGTAACGCATAAGCATTGAGAATCCGAAAGAGATGATTAGACACATGGGCAACTGATTTTCAAAAAAAAGGAGCCAATAAAATTAGGTGTGGGAAAGAACAGTCTTCCAGTAAACAGAGCTGGGACCACAGAGTAATCCTATTCAAAGGATGTGACAGGACCTCTGTACCACATACAAAACCAACAAAGGGGCTTGGCTGTGAAAAGCACTCATTGCTCTTGCAGAGGACCTGGTTTCATCTCCCAGGACCTATATGGTAACTGAGGTAAAGGTTATGAGGGGCCGACAACCTCATGACCATCCGTAGCTCTGATTTAAGGGGGATCCAAGTTCCTCTTTTGACTTCCTCAGCCCCAGGAATGGATGTGATGTTCCTAATACATGGACACAAAACACTCATACATGTGAAAATAAAATAAACACATCTGAAAAAATGGAACATATCTCTGAGTGTCAGAGCTAAAACTGTGGCTGAGAATCAAATATCTAACTCTTAGATTTGACACCAAAGTACAATCTAAACCCAGGCAAATTGGTTTCATTAAAGTAACACAACTTTGTACTTCAAAAATACCACCAAAATAGTGAAAAGATGACCTACATGGTTAAAGAAAATATTTGCAGATTCCATTTCTGAGAACAGTGCATATGGGTATATAAAGAACTCCTAATTCAACAATAAAGTAGCAAGACATGGTGGTGCATGCCTGTAAGCTCAGTTGAGAAACTAGGGCAGGAGAATCATTGTATGAGGCCAGACTGTACTACACACTGAGTTCCAAGTTAGCCTGGGTTAGAAAATGCAAATGAACAAACACAAAACAAAATGATAAGCAAGCAAACAACAACAAAAAAGACCCTCCTCCAGAGTCCAAATGACAAGCCTGTCCCACCAGCATCTGGGAAGCTGAAGAAGAGAGATGACAAATGGAAGACTTCCTTGTAGCTACTGAGTGGGCTGAAGGCCATCCTGGGTGGCTTCATGAGACCCCGTTTCAGTATAAAGAGGGTTGGGGATATAGCCCAATAGTTAGTATTTAGCTACTACATGGCAGACCTTGGGTTTGATTCTAGGCAGAGGAAGAGGAGGAGGAAGAAGAGGAGGACCACTTATTCTTTTTAAAACATGTATGGAGGATTTGAAAGGCAGGAGCAATCAGCACATGGAAACATGCCCAATGTCACCACAATAACACACCACTCCACACCACTAGAATAACGTTTTTAAAGTTGGGGCCAGGAAACAGGTCATGACACGCATGGGAGAGGGTGGCAGAAATGGGAACCTTTGCTCACTGTTGGTGGTTATGGTAACATAACATGTTGTAGTCGCTATGGAAGACGATTTGGCAGTTCTTGAGTAAGTTAAACATGAGATTACCTTCGAACCCTGGAATTCTACCATTCGGTGTCTGCCCAGAAGAGAGGAAAATATTCATAACAAAATTATTTATAATAGCCTGAAGTAGGAAACCTCAAACGTGTATCAGCTGATAAACAGATGAAATGTTTATATATGTAGACACATACGTATTCACAGACTATTAGTCAGTAAAAAGGCAGGAAATACATGCTATGACATGGATTAAACTTGAAAACATGGTGAGTGAAAGAATGAAAGGTTCACTTGTATGATTCCATTGATACGACATCCTCAAAAAGACAAAGCAGTAGAGATGATATTAATCCTCAAATAGCAAAGTCACCAAGGCAATGTGAAATCCCCAAATAGACAAAGCCACAGAGACAGTCGATTAGCAGTTCCTAGGGTCTGGAGGGCAGAAGAAGGAGATGGGGAGTGCCTGTAGTGGGTATGGGGTTTCCTTCTGCAGTGGTAAAATGCTCTGCTTGACACCAGACAGAAGTGCAGCGTGCACAGCTCTGTGGACATCCCACAACCACCGTGCTGTATGTGTTACGGTAAGATGAATCAACACATCTGATCATAATTCAAAATTAACTTTTAAAAGCGTACACTAGTCTAGTCTGTCTGCTTCCAAACAGTCTGTTCCATGAATAAGTAGTCTGGTAGAAACAGACAAACAAAAACAAATCTGTTCCTGACATAGTTTAGAGGTTCAAGGTCACACGTAGGAACACTATTGCTAGCGTGGCCATCTCTGTACACTATGTGCTATGACCATCACACCGTCACTTGACTTAATGCTTCTTCTGTTCTGTTAGTTAGAAGATAGCCTCCTTTCTCTGATTTAGGCTGATGAGTAGACTCCTGCTCCAGCCAGTGAATTTAATTATCGTCATCATCGTTGTCATCATCATCATCATCACCATCATCACCATCACAGTATTATCCAAAGCACTGAAGATCAAACTATAGACAAATGCTCTATTACCAAACTATAACCCTCACCCACGCCGGGGAATTCTTCAGGGGAACTGATAAGGATACATCTTAGGGCCACAGCCTTATCTTGGGGTACAGCTGCTTCTTCAGAAACCCTCGATATCACAGCTTCAGTTTGGAGTGCAGAAGCGGTTGGTTTTCATAATATACTACAGCTGTACACTCTCTTAGGCTTGGGCAATGGGCACAGTGAGGGGTCCATCAGCAAAGCCGCCTTTCTTCTCTGCTGGCAAACTGATGTGCTGCTGTCCAGAGCTTGTCTTACTGGGCATTGCTTAGTGTGGGAGGCTGCCAGCATCTGTCCACATGTGGACTTTTTTCTGATGACCTATCCTGGTCCCCCACTAGAGCTGGGAGCTCGCTAGGCATGGGATGGCCTTCTGAGGTGTTATGGAACACCAAATGTTATAAAATCATGTTACTAGTTTTCCCATCTGAAAGATTTGTCTACTGCCCCATGCAGGCCTCCACATTGTGAAATCTTAAAATTTGTCTTTCCCCAATGCTAGACTTCTAAATACTATGTTATGTTAATGAGAATGTCATTTAGATTGCTGTCACAACTTTTCTCAAAGCTTACTGGCTTTCACAGTCTAGGAGTTGGTTTTTCTGGTCATTGAAGTTGGTATCTAGGACCAGAGGTTCTGCAGTATTAAAAGACTCCAGATTTCTGCGTCTTGTTTATTATTTTTAATTCTTCTCAATTGTTATTTCCACCAATTTTAAATGGAGAGCTTCTGTTAGAAGTGGGCTTTCTTAGAAGATGGACTCAGAGGTGGGGAAGGGGGACAGGAGGAGGGAAAGAGAGTCGTAGGTAGGCACTCTATTGGGGAGTGATCTCGGAATCAACATTCACAGGGCTAAAGGAGAAGCTGGGCTATGACACAGTTGAAACGGAAGCCAGTCCCTGGAGGTGCTAAGTCGGGTGGAGCCTTCAGTGCTCTCCGAGGATTGATAGGCAGTAGGCTCTTTATTCCACCAATCGTGAGAATCGGGCCTCACTCAGCTCCTTCTTCCCCCTTCTTGGGGATGACTTTGGGTAAGGTCACTTCTGTGGAACACTTGACCTGGGAGCTAACAATACTCCTGGTAGCCGGGGGAAGAGTGCCTCAGTTTCCTCTAGCCATTGCTCCATTTGTCTACCTCCTCCTCAGAGGAAGTGGCATTGCCACTTCCGTATCTGCCTTTGACATCTCCTCTTGGATGCCATGTTGCTTGTTTCTTCCACTCAGATGTGTGAGTATTAAATCTAGCTGTCGGGAAGAAAAATGATTGCTTTCAGTTTGACACTGTATCAAACATGCTTAGAGCTTGAGACATGGATGGGTCTATGCTTGTTCTCATCATCTCTCTTAGTCTTAGTCTCTCTGAACTTGGCCTCTTATGTCTCCCATGGCTGCTTCCCTCTGTGTTGGCCTCATTCTCTGGATGCCTCATTTCGTGTCAAAGCAAAGATGCTTTGGACAACACCAGGCTTCCCTTTCCTTATAGCTCATACACCGGGAGATGGATGCAACTCTTTGCTTTAGTATCTCACAAAGGGGGGGGGGATTTGCATCACAGAGATAAATCTTCATGTAAAAGAGTAAAGTTTCAATTATCTGTTGTGAGTCTGTCTTGCTTTGCCAGTACAGTCAGGAAGTTCTGCGGCTGGGGAATGGACAGAACCCTGAAGGAAAAGTAAGGGTCTGTTTGTAGAAGGGAAGGGATGATGATGTTGGAATAGCCTCTTGAAGGTCTAAAAACCTAGGCTGTCCACAACGGAGTTCTTGGTTTCCCTCTTAGCTTCAGTTAGGTGCTGCCTCCATTTCCCCTGTAGGATAAATCCCTGGGAGTCGTCAACCCCTATCCTTCCTGGCATAGCCTCCTTGGTGCTTAATATTGACTGCCAACTTGAAAGATTTAGAATCACCCGGAAGACAGACCTCTGGGCATGAGGAATTTCTAGATGGGATTAATTAATTAATTAATCAATGTGGGAAGGACCACTGGAAGAATGGGCAGCACCATCCCCTGGGTTGGGTTATCAGCTGAAATACAAAGAAGAAGCCGAGCCGAGTATGGCATTTGTCTCTTTCAGCTTCTAGACTGTGGATAGGATATGGCCTTGCTTTCCTGTCAACATGCCTTCCCCACGGTGGTGGACTGAACCTCCATGCTGTGAGCTCGAACACACCTACCCTTCCTTCCTTGTGCTGAGCCCATTACCCCAGCCTCCGAGTCAGTCCCTACTTTTCCACTGCCAGCACTCTCCAGCCTTGGTCTCTTTTCTGTGATATCCCAAGGGTTTCCTGTCACCTTCCTATGCTTACTCTCTTGCAAGTCACACCTATCTTTCAGACTGCCTTTTACACACCTACTAGAGATACAGTTGTGTCAAGTGGATCCGAGCACAAAATAAGTAAATCAACCCCGTGATTATTTTCATCAGATGAGGCCTAGAATTCACCCATCTCTTCTTGAGGCTCTCATCTCATAACAGGACGATTGCTTAAGCGCCAACTTCCTTCCCTGACCCGGGGACTCTGAGGAAGCAAGGGTTCTGTCAGGCATAGAAACCACCACATCCTGGTCGGTATTTGGAGTACATATCCCTTTGGAAGTAGAGCCAGGGATGCTGGGCTTGGGAAAGGAGCTCTAGGGTTTGGAAGGCAATGCCCTTGGGAAGAGCAGAAGTGAGGGAAGCCACTCTCCATGAGGAAGTCCCTTCCAGATGATGTCAGAGAGAAGATGACTGATTACACGGTTTCCACAGTCCAAGAGTTTGGTATTGTCCCTTTTCTGATGGCACAAAGGAATGGCACCATATCAAATATCCAGAAGTTAAGATGGAGCCATGTTCCAAGTACTCTAAGACTAGGTGTGTGTGTGTGTGTGTGTGTGTGTGTGTGTGTGTGTGTGTGTGTGAGAGAGAGAGAGAGAGAGAGAGAGAGAGGCATGATGCCATCAAACATAATTCTACATACTTAATCTCAAATATATTTCTGGTCAGCGGTGGGGCCAGCATGCATAAGCAGAACCACCTAAGACCGTCTAGGAAGTGGCCAAATTCAAGTCTATGCCCTTCTCCATACCCCTGCCCAACATCTCACTAGGGTCACCATCTCTCAGAACTGAAATTGTGTCTCTTCAGTATCTATTCCTGATGTGTTAGCAGGCTCTAAGATGAGAACACAGGAGCCAAGATGGCCCTTGCCCCAGCTTCCTCATTGAGACATTGCATGGTTCCCAGTCACCACCCAAATCTAACACACTGTGATTGGTGCCACAGCTCCACCTGGCAGAGAGCTCCTCCTGAGCTCCCCCTCTCTATGGTATACCCACTCTGCCTGCAAAGATCTATCATCCCTAAAAAACAAGGAGGAGTGCTTCACACCGAACATTCACAGTGTGGCCCCAAGACACAAACCACAAAGGTCATACATTTTGCCTTCATTTCTCAACATGCCAGTACAGTCTGACACCCAGTAAGCACTCGACTATTTGAAAATGACTGACTGGGTGGATGGTGGGTGAGTGGATAGAACCACTGCCTTTTGGGGTTCTCCATCCTTTGTGCGTTGAGGACACTCTTTTCTTTTTGAATCTAGCATGGAAGCCACTACCCATCAAGGTCCCCTCTATTTCCCTCTAATGGAAACCCACAATGAGAAAGCTTTCTCCACATTTTGACCCACATCCTGGCTGATAATGCTGCCTTGTGTCCCCATCAAACATAAATCTACATAATTAATTGCAAATGTATCTCTGGCCAGCAGCTGGCCCACCATGTGTAGTAAGGACCACATAGGGCCACGTGGGAAGCTGTCAAATCCACAACTATGCTTTTAGGGTGACTTGCCCTTCTCCATATGCCCTGTTTAGCATCTCACTCCCAGAAGTGAAACTGTGTCTCTTCAGTATCTTTTCCTGATGTGTTAGCAGGCTCTAAAATTTCCCCCAATCATCCTTGCCTACCAATATTCATACCCCAGTGCGAGTCCCTCCAACACCAAATAAATTTGCCTTGTTTACACAGCCAGATATCATGAAAATGGCCATATGTAACTTCCAGGTCAAGGTCATAGTAAGATACTATGAGTCCTTCCTCAGATTGCTAATAACCTAGAGCAGTGGTTCTCAGCCTTCCTAATACTGTGACTCTTTAGTACAGTTTTTCATGTGACGATCCCAACCAGAAAATTATCTTCATTGCTACTTCATAGCTGTAAATTTGCTACTGTTGTGAATCGTAATATAAATATAAATATCCATGTTTTCTGATGGTCTTAGAACCCTGAGAAAGGGTTCCGTGACTCGCAGGTTGAGAACCCTGTTCTGGAGGAAGCCGGCAACCATGTCTTAAGTAGACTCAAGCATTCCTCTGAAAGGTTCCATGTGCTCCTATCAATGCGGCACAAATCTCAAGCAAGTGCTGCTCTGTATTATAGGTGGATCCTTTGCCACCTGCCAACCATCAGATGACCAAGCCACAGTTGAAATGCCAACTGCATGCTCATGGCAGACCCAGAGTGGAAACAAGCTAAGCTGCTCCCAAATTCCTGGCTCCCAGAAGTGGTGTGAGAAGCAGCGTATGTCTTACTGTTTCCAGAAGCCCTGAGGTAAGACAGAGCCATGGATACTTATTATCTGTGATACCCTCCATTGTCCATGCCGTGACTAGGGACCCCTGACCTGCACTAGACGCTCCAAAGAGGAGCGAGCCTTCCTGCAGAGCTAAGCATGCCTTTGGGGACTTTGCCACTGAACACATTTAACTTGGGTTGTAACAGGACTGATTTAAGACAGAATAAGTCACTCTGGTACAGGAAAATAGGAACACAACTCATAAAATGAGTGTTTGCCCAGGAACTGAGAGCTCCTGGGGGCTTGGAAAGACCATGATGATGGGAAGGGGAAGCATGTCTGGATGCGGGAGCGGCACACCTGTCTGTGAGCTCCCTATTGCTGTACTACTACAGCTTTCATGGATGCTGTCCTGGCAGCCAGCAGAGCTCCAACCACCTCTGCAGCATCTTCTCCAGATCTCGGAGGCAGGCACCACTCCATTCTCTCCCACGGTCTTCTTCAAACCCCAGTGAGAACGGGCTTTTATTCCACCCATTTCACAGATGAGGAAGCTGGGGCTCTAGAGCATTACGGGAAGGGCTTGCCAAATTGCTTCAGCTGGTCTGTGCAGGACCAGGGTTTGAACCCGAACAGTCTGGCACCAGGAGCTCCACACGAGCAGAGGCCCAGCATGTTCCATCCAGCACCCAGTGGAGTGGCCAAGCTTGGAGGCTGTGCCTTCCAGGAAGCTCCAGGTGCATGCAGGCTTGGCTGACTCCATCTGGTGCTTCTATACTTTACCTGGCTTAGGGCCTCTCCGTATGTACCTGGGCCTATGACTCTTTCAGCATAAGGGCCTGAATGGGTGCTGGAATGGAGTTGAATTGAGTTATTACAGTGTGGCTTCAGGGTCTCCCAAGTTACCCCAGCATAACTCTGTCTATGTCTAAGGGCTGAGGCCTGCAAGTCCCTGAGGTGGGACACTGGGTTTGGGGGACATAGACCCTGCTCTACTGTGTGCTGTGGACAAGGGGTTGACCCTGGAGTGTGAGGTTCCTAAACCTTAAGCCTTTTTCCTTGGGGGCTGGTTTACAATGGTACCAACCCCTCATTAAGGAGTCTTGGTGTCTGCATCCTGTTGAAGGTGCATCCATCAGTGTGATTACCATAGCCCCTGTAGCCCTCATTCCCTTGTGGTGCCCTGGGCTTGGCTCCCTGGCCTGAGTGGATTTCAGTGCTGAAGGCAAAATGACAGCTATAGGAGATGACCCATGCTTCTGCAGAACATCACAAAGTGCCACCAGGTCTAGCTGACAGTGGGCTTACAGGAGGACTGGGGACCAGCTGGGACAGCTTTAGGGCCAATGCATAGACGCACCATGGGGTATGTGCACAAGGCTAGGTCTTGTGCTGCTCTTGAGGTCCTTCTGTGTCACTCCAACAGCAGGGGGAGGAAAACAGAAGTGGACACCCAGCTAGCACCTCCCCGGCTGGAGCACCTGCAGTTGGCGGTGAAGGCTTCAGTTCCTAAAGCCAATGTTTAATCATGGCCCAAGCCCAGGAATGCTCTATCTGGGACATGCAATTACAGGGGGTTGAGTTACAGCCCCAGTACTGGCAAAGACTCTGTGACAGGAGATAAGAAGGTGGCACCAGGAAGGGTTGTGTGTGTGTGCTAAATTGTGAGCTCCCAGCACACCCCTGGGCAAGCTCACAAGGCCTTCATTGTTACGTCTGGCTCACAGCCCATCACCAGCCAGATAGGAGCTACTGTTCTGACAAGGCAAGAGAAAAACACACCCCAAGTTCGTGCAGATGCTGTTATCCCATCCTTCTCATGGGAAGGAGAGATGCTACCAGGGCGACGGTCTTCAGAGGGAAAACAGGGGAGATGCTAGGAGTCAGGGTACTCAGTGGCTCAGCTAGGATCATCTAGAGGCAGGGTTAGGACAGCCAGCAGCATCCTATCATAGGGGGAAGAGGCCCATGGCATCCTGTATTATGTCATGATTAGGTAAGAATACAGCCATGGACATTCTTTTTGCCAGCTTACCTGCAGCTTAGTTTTTTTTTGTTTTTTTTTTTTTTTTAAAAAAAAGGTTCACTTCCTCATCTAGATGTTGCCATGAACACAACATGTGCAGGCTGAAGTATGTGTGGAGGTGGGCAGAGCTCCACGTTGCTGGCCTCCTAGGGGAAAGTACGTGAGCATGGAGCGCTCTGAATCTCTGTATCTAGCAGGACACATGGTGGGTCGGACAGGGGGAAAGAGAGCTGTAAAGTAGACAGTCATGTAGGGCACTCAAGTCTGGGGACTGATGGGGATGATGTGATCACCAGTCCCCACTGTGACTCTCAGCTCCCTTCCCTACCTACTGAGTCTATGTGACAAGTTTGTCGACGAGAGCCACAGTCAGTAAAAATGGGGGTTGAGACTGCTCGTGGGGAGAGACCAGGCAGGCAGGCATTGGACACAGTGACCCCTAGCATTCCCCGAGTTAGTCACTATTGGTGATGGTGGAGCAGGCTAGTGGCCCTGAGAGGTGAGGAGAATGGACTGGCCCCAAGCTGCGGTGAAGGCTAGGGTGCGTTCCTGGGTGCGGAGCAAAGGGCAGTTCTAGGGAGAAGAAAGAGTATAAGGAAATTTGAGGGAGACCAGGCTACAACGGGAAGGTGTCATTTTGACACCCACACCCTACCATAAGGACCAAACATGCAGAGCAAGCTAGTCACCATCCCAGATGGCAACCGCCTCTGCCATTTAATGACACGTGTGTTCTTTACAAAAAGCCGGGACGATCATGTTAGGGGTGAGAGACATTCCTCGAAAATGTCCATTGTTGACTCTGATGCTCCCTAGTAAGGGAGTAAAGAAGTCCACTCAGCAATGAGCACATGCTCACTAAGAGGGAAGGGGCTGGTCTGGAAAGAAACACTGATTAGAAGGTAGCCAAGGAGTGAACGCAAGCCTTGTCAGTGGGAGTCATGTGGGCGGGAACTGCCAAGGATGCTCTTGGCAGACAAGGGACTGGAGAAAGAGAGAGGTCTTAGTAAGCTCAGGTTCTGTCACAAAATCCCACACTCCAGGTGGCTTCAGCAGCGGACAGCTATTTCTCACAGTCCTGGAAGCTTGGGCAGCCCACGATCACGGGGCCAGCAGATTTCAGTATGTCCGACAAGAGCCCTCCTCCTGGCTTGCAGCCAGCGGCCTTCTCACAGTGTGTTCACAAGGCCCTTCTCTTTCTAGGTACACCAGGCCCATCTCCACACAGCCGCTCTGGGGATTGAGGCTTCAACAGACGAGTTTTGAAGGGACCCAGAATTCAGTTGCCTTTCAGGTGTGCCAGGCAGAGGCAGGAGGAAGTGGCGTGCAGGGACTAAAGGTCTTTCTAGAGACCAACTGAGCAGACTCCTGGGTCCAGCAAGAGCTGTGGAGGCTGGTGACTACCCGGGCACCCCGCAAACAGTTCCTGGGAATGCTCAGTGTTGCTTCTTGTTTAGGTTCGTTTTTATTATTTTAAATCATGGGTATGTGCAGATAGCCCTGGAGGTCAGAGGCACTGGGTCTTTGTGGAGCTGTGCTCCAACTCCACGGAGATCAGTCCTGAGCCAATGGATGTGGGTGTTGGTAACTGAATTAGAGTCCTCCGCATGGCCCGTTCATGGGTCTAACACCTGAGCCACTTCAGGTCCCTATGGAGACCTTCTTAAGTCAGAACCAGGCAAGCTACCTTCAACTGTTACTAACAACCATAGAAACTTAATGAAGTCTATACCTGGCTATGCCCAAGTGTGTGTGTTTCTTTTTATTTTATCCAGCAGTGGCGAGCAAATCTGCATGCCTCTAAGTTTAGAAGAAATAATGAGATTATGGGAAAACACGTGAGGGCAGAGAAAGAGTTATACCTCCCTCTCTTAATCAGGAGCAGGTTAGAAAACCTTAACTGGCTGGTTCACATCCCATAAAGGCTCCTGCTATTGTTATACTAAATGGATGAATAACAGGTGTGGTATTTGGAGGAGAGAAAAACAAGCTCTTCCGAGGCCGGTACCTATTAGTTCATAGGTGCATCGTCTTGTTTTACCCCAATCAGGACTCTGCAAACGGCACTAGCGCCATTGACGTACTGGCTTGTTTATTTAGGGTGAGGGTAGTGAACCGTCTTCATTTTACACAGAGAGAAGCTGAAGCTCAGAGAGGCTGAGGGACTTAGTGGAGGTTCTTCAGCTAATGAGTGACAGAGCTGGGTTTTGAACGGTCACGCCCAAGTCTGTTGCCCTCTTTGCTGCCCTGGTATTACAAATTGAAACCAAGCGGGGCAAGAACAAAGGTGGCGCCTTCAAGCACCCAGTGGCTTCACACAGCCCCAAGAGCACGCGTATGCGTTCTTTCACGGGGATTCCTCATGTATGGCACACACAGGCCTGTGTCTTTCCTCACATTGAAGCCTCAAAGCCCTGAAGCCGTAATGTGCCATGATAGGTCCCACCTGGGGGTCATCTAATGGGAAAGGAATGCAAGGCGGTCTCAGTACAGAGGGTGACATCTGCCTCTACTGACGACTAACCCTCGACCTGACACGAAGGGTCCTTCTGTGTGTCAGCCTTTCATAGAGGGGCTTTGAGGCCACCCGCAGTCTCTGCCTCCTTTCTTTATTTGTCTGCTCCTCCAAGGTCTGTGGTCCTGTACCACAGACCCCACCCTGCAGACATCTTCCTGCAGCCAGGCCCATGATAGCGTCGTATCTCCTCCATCCCAGTGCTGGGGGGGGGGGAAGAGTGGGGTTTGTCCCAGTTATTTGTTGTTGTAATTGGAGTGGCAGGGCTGCATTCCTGGCACCCGGCCGCCCGCACAGCTAGCTTTATACCCGAAATAATTATACGGAAACTGTATTCTTATAAACACTGCTTGGCCCATTAGTTCCAGCCTCTTATTGAGTAGCTCTTACATATTGATCTAACCCATTTCTAATATTCTGTGTAGCCCACGAGGTGGCTTACCAGGGAAGATCTTAACCTGCGTCTGTCTGGAGTGGGAGAATCATGGCTGCTCTTAGACTCTGCTTCTTTCTCCCAGCATTCTGTTCTGTTTACTCTGCCTATCTAAATTCTGCCCTATCAGAGGCCAAGCAGTTTCTTTATTACTTAACCAATGAAACAACAGATAGAAAGATGACCCTCCTCCATCAATTTGTTTGAGACAAACTGTCCCCACGTCGCTTTACATTACTTAATTTAAGTAAGTTAACTTCGGCACAGAAGCCGCTTCTGATGCCCCAAGGCCTGGTTGGTGTCCCCTTCTCTAAATGCCATGGCATCCAGAAATTCCCCTCTAACGAGCCCCACCCTTCCTTGAGGTAGGGTGCACTTTGTTACTGGGAGCACCCCAAGAACAAGCCCTGTCATCCCCTGTATCCGGAGCATAGTGGAAAGTAGGTGCTAAATTAAAGCTGCCAAATTTAGCAAACAAAAATACGGGATTGTCAGTTAAATTCAGACAGGGAACTGGGAAGATGGCTGAGTGGTCGAGAGCCATCACTCACACGGTGGCTCACGATGGTTTGTAACGCCAGTACCGTGGGAGTCAACGCCCTCTTCTGACCTCTGCAAGCACCAGGCACACAAACGGTACACAGACATATGTGCAGACAAAACGCCCATACACATAAAATGAATTTTAAAAGTTCAGACAAACTGAGTAACAGCAATGCAACAATGATAATACATCTAAAAAAAGCTGGCGTTATTTTTTTTCTGGTGCCCTTATCTCAGTAAATGCTAACGACGTTACTTTGCATGTGAATTATTGAAAAAAAAACACAGAAGATAGAAAAGCAGTATTATGGAAGAAGTAAGAAAAAGGGGTTTGCCTGGAACATAGATTTGTGTAAAGGTGTTCCAGAGAGGAAGATTAGAGAAGTCTGGTCCCCAGGCGCCCAGAACACTTTATCAGTAGTGACCAAGAGCCTGAAGGCATAGGTGGCCTCTAACCTACTGCAGGGGTGTGAGTTGTGGGGAAGGGGTTGCTGTGGGTTTGTTTCCATTTTTGTTTTGAGATAGAATCTTGTGTAACCTAGGTTGTATAGTCTAGGGATGACCTTGAACTTCTGAGCCTTCTACCTCCACATCCCCAGTGCTGGGATTATAGGCATGCACCGTCATGCCTGGTTTCATAGACTGTGGGGGACAGAACTCAGGTTTTCATGTCTGCTAGGCAATGACTCTACCAACTGAGTTAATAAATCCCAAGCCCAAGGTGGTATTGAATGGCAAAAAAAAAGAAAAGAAAAAAAAGACATCAAAGTAAAAGTGAAGGACATCGTCACAATGATGACTCGGTTTATAGGGAACGGATGGGATCACACAATCTTCAGGCATAGTCCCCACACGCACACCCACAGAGTGATGCCGTGTCTTGATGAATGAGTCCATGAGACCATCTTCCCAGGCATAGTATGGGGCCTGTGTCACATGAGGCAGGGTCAGCTCAGAGGCATGGTAGCCAGCAGAGACCTTTCTGTGCATCCAAGTAAACCCTCCAGCAGGATTTCTGCTCTGGGCCTCAGCTTGACTTGATCTCCAAGGGACCAGACACATTCAAATCTTGGTTTTCTGCCATTATCCAAAGAACAGATGAAACCACCAGTTTCCCTGGAGGTCCCTGTGAGAGCAGGGCTCCCCTAGGACTTCCTGTGCAGAGCACAGCACTGGGGGACTCTCCCTAATTCTCTGAAACAGGGCACTGGGCTCCTGGGCTCAGGCTACCAGGCAGTGTGGTGGGGAGAAGGATGGTGTTGCGCTCCCGGGAGGAAACAGGCGCTCATTGTCCCCTGGACCTGAAGGCACAATGCAAGCCTGTGTCCTGGCAGCAGCTGTGTGTGCAGCTCTGACGGTGGCAGACATCAGCCTTGCAAAGGCATTCAGCCTAGGGGACCCCGGCTCTTTTACATTCCCCGAGGGAGACCTATGGGCTGCCTTCCTGTGCTGGAGGAACAACTGTCTCTGGGGGTTGCTGATTGTGACTGGGGTGTGCAGTCAAGAGTGAGC
>NC_022029.1:32292560-32294911 GCF_000317375.1 Microtus ochrogaster
AGGGCATGTGAGCACATATAACTAAGCATAGACAGGGATGTGTCTCTGAGCACGTGTGAGCACCTATGACCAAGCATAGACAGGGATATGTCTCCGAGCACGTGTGAACACCTATGACCAAGTGCGGGCAGGGATGTGTCTCTGAGGACGTGTGAACACCTATGACCAAGTCTGGACAGGGATGTGTCTCTGAGGACAGGACATGTGAGCACGTGTACTCAAACAGGTGCCTCCCCATCATGTGGTCCAGGAGGCACAGAGCTGACCATCAAGCCTCCTTGGAAGGAAAGTTTTAGGAATTGGGACCGTAGGTCTTACAGAGGAAATTCAGATTGTGTGAGTGAGCAAGTGGACACGTGTGCACATACTGCTGGTGAGTCACAATAAACCTGTTAGAGGGAAGGTGGGTGGGGTCGAGGAGTGTTCCCCCCATATAGTGACCGCTGCCCAGATGGTCCTGAGAGTCTGCGTTGGCTGCTCCCATAATCAGCTTCTTCTGGCCTCTGGCCTCTGGCCTCTGGCCTCTGGCCTCTGCCTCCTGCTGGAATCCGTCAATCATCTGGAGTGGGATTCTCCATCTTCATCTCCAGCAGGAAGCATCTAACAGGACCTTTGCCTGAAGCATGACAATATTGTCACTCTCTTGAAGTCCAGAACTTAGGAAAGACTTTCTTAGTATTTAGATAAGTAGATTGAGACTTCTTTCTTCTTCAGCACCAGTATCAGACTGTCCTCAGTTCTAGAAGGTTCTCTGGGAGTTCTGGGATGGAGGGCTAGCTCTTTGATGTGAGGGTGTTTGGCACCTCTTACTGTGACTCACGGTCAGGGGACACTGGCCTCATCTACTGCTGGGTGAGCATTCCAGATTGTGTGCCAGTGTGATCGGGTTTTCTCAAAAGGATGCCGTAAAGGGGCTATTTCTAAAAGCGAGAGAGGCCTAATGGGAAGCTCTTTGAGGCAATAGACCTTCTACTTACTACTGATGGTGGGTACGTTTCTTGTGAACAGAAAGTAAATAGGTTCTAGATTCATGAATCTCTTCTATGACAAGAAACCAGTAGTAGTGTGTGACTTCAATGGACATTTCAGACAGAATAGTCTGTGTGGTCAAGTCACTGATGTTTGAACAGTAGATGAGGGAGTAACTGATTTTCATTAAACATAAGTGAGTGTGCCAGATAGTGGTAGCACAACACCTTTAATCCCAGCACCTGGGAGGCTGAGGCAGGCAGATCTCTATGAGTTTGAGGTCAGTCTGGTCTACAGTGTGAGTTCCAGGAAGCCAGTGGTAGGGGATAATTGTCTGTATTTTGTCAATCATGTTTTAAATAAACGCTGATTGGCCAGGCAGGAAGTATAGGTGGGTCAACCAGACAGGAAGTAGAGGCGGGCGATGAGAATGGGAGTATTCTGGGAAAAAGGAAGCTCTTCCCCAGTACTGCCCAGACCACTGAAGAAGCAGGATGTGACCTGCCTAACTGAAAAAGGTACTGAGCCATGTGGCTAACATAGATAAGAATAATGGGTTAATATAAGCTACAAGAGCTAATAAGAAGCCTGAGCTAATTGATCAGTTTATAATCTTATGGAGACCTCTGTGTGATTTTCTTTGGGGGCTTACTGGCTGTGGGAACTGAGCAGGACATAAACCCCAATAAGCAGGCCCTCATGTTACAATCCAGGGCTCTTACACAGAGAAACCCTTTTTGACCCTCCCCCCAAAACAACAAACAAACAAACAAACAAACAAAAACCCCAAAACAAAACATAAGCAAGTGTAAGAGCAACTTGAAAGCGTGAAGGAGTCAGACCTGCATTGGTCACATGGTGACTTGCTGTGAGGGATTCAGACTTTGGTCACAGACCTCCCTTGCTAATTCTGTACGGGGATCTGGGTACATGGCTTAGTACTTCCTGTAAAGTGCAAGGACTAGAGTTTGGATGCCCAGCATCCACGTCAATGCCAGGCAAGCATGGCAGCTTCTGTACTCCCAGGATCACTTATGAGGCCCTCTTCTGGCCTCTGGGAGCACTGCACACATACAGTGCACAGACACACATGCAGGCAAGATACCCAGGCATATAAAATACAAGTGGGAGAAGAATTTTAAATTAAAAACTGAAAATGAATGGTTTAATCCCCAAACACATGCAGAGGTAAGATAAAAGGCTTGTGAAATTTTCCAATAAAGATTTAAATAATTTTGAATTAGTTTGTTATAAACATAAAAACTCACATTTTCCAATTATTTTGTAAAAATAGACTTTGATATTAGGAAAATAGATGTTGGCTGGCCAACTGTGCCATTGGACAGTGAGGATGAAATACAAGTATCCTGATTAAATGGATG
>NC_022029.1:32295310-32299159 GCF_000317375.1 Microtus ochrogaster
AAACCCTGTCTCAAAAAACCAAAAAAAAAAAAAAAAAAGAAAGAAAGAAAGAAAGAAAAGTAATGTGTTTGGTCACAAACAGAAAAGTGTTCCTTTTAATAATAATATGTGGTGCCTGAGTAGGTGGGTCTACCCAGCTACTGTCTCCTACTTCTGATCCATCTGTTCAAGAGATAATAAAAGTCCCCCTTTCATGTGTGTTTGTGACGGGAGTCTCATCATGCAGGCTTTGAACTTGTGATCCCCTGCCTCTGCCTCCCAAGAGCTGGGCTTGCAAGTGTGTACCACCATGTCCAGGTCAAGTCATTTCCTATAAACCGGTTTAGTGGGCGATTTTTTTTCACCTTCAGCCAGCCTGTCTATGTGTGCCAGACTGATGGGTCCCTAGGATTATTTTCGGGGTACAGTTTGAGACTCAGCAGCAGAAGCATTAGCAGGTAGTTGGAATTGCCTCTGATGACTGTTAATGTATTTTAAAATTAAAAGTTATTATTTGACAATTTCATATGTGTATATATACATCTCATATCTACCCCTTTCCGCTGTCCCTGGCCTCACAAGCCCACCATGTTCTGTGCTCTCACTTTCACGCCCATTTTGTGTGTGTGTATTCACAACGAGTTGAATAGAGCTAGTGCTGGTGTCCTGGGCTTGGAGGTGTGAAGACAGACGCTACAGAAACCCCACACTAGCTCAGAACTGAGTATAAGAAAGAGTTATTTATTTAGGGGTAGACTCTCAACACAGTCCTCTGCTTGAACGGGAACAGGAACCGTGAATCTGGCAGCCAGAAGAGAGAGGGAACGCACGCGGCTTTTATAGTATATGAGGCCACGCCCAAGTGGGCGGGTAACTTAAAGGCTACTGGCTGATTTCCTACAGCAGAGATGGGACTGTCCCCTGAGTGTGTGCAGCCGATCATACTCCTTCAAAATTTCACATGAAAATCCCTCGAAACAACATTTAAAGGCTCCTGTTTCATCACATTGGTCCTCTTCGCTGTGGACGGTTAGGGCTTCAGTATGAAATGTCCCCTTCCTAAGGGAGCACTTGGTCTCCAGCTCCTGATGTTTTGAACACTACAGAGCTTTCTGACGGTAGCAGGTCACTGGGGGAGGGGCTAAGACAATAGACTGCTTTGGCTCCAGCCCATGCTCTCTGCTTCCTCATCAGCAACGATGTGAAATGCAGAGCGGCAACTACACGCTCCCATCATCATGGGTGGAATGGCAGCTATACTCTTACACCACTGCAGATGGGGCTCCTGCCGCCATCCTTTCCCAATCGTGATGGACCAAAGACCTCTGGCACCGTGAGTCAAAATAGACTTTTCTCCCTTTAAGTTGTTTCCGCCAAGTGTTATGGCCACACTGACAAGTAATTTATACATGCACCCCTGCAAGGTTGAAGTGGGAAACAGACACACACACACACACACACACACACACAGAAACTGTGCTAACATGGAAAAACAGGGCCAGCAATCAAGCCAGGATGTCTGGGGATCATTGTGTGATGTGGGTTGAATCCCCTCTGTATGCTGTGAATATGTTTTCTTACCATTGGTTAATAAAGAAGCTGCTTTGGCCTATGGCAGGGCAGGATAAAGCCAGGCAGGAAGTCCAAACAGAGATCTAGAGAGAGAGCAGGCTAAGTCAGGGAGATGCCATGTAGCTGCTGAAGGAGAAAGACACTCAGGAAACTTACTGGTGGACCACAGCCTCATGGTGATACACAGATGAATAGGAATGGGTTAATTTAAGATGTAAGAGTTACTTAATAAGAAGCTGAGTTAATAGGCCAAACAGTGTTGTAACTAATATGGCTTTGTGTGATTATTCGAGTCTGGGCAGCTGGGAAACGAAGGAGCGAAGGAGCAGACTCCTACAACAATTGTGGGATTCACTTTCTTTTTTTGAATTTATAAAATGACATTTATTTGCTTATTTTGTGTCTGCTTGTGTGCAGGTGCACACACGTTGGAGGTCAAGTGACGATTTTCAGAAGTGGGTTTTTTTTTCTTTTACCACATGGGTTCTGGGGATCAAAGTCAGGCGATGAGGCTCGGCAGTAATCCCCCTTTTCTGCTGAGCCATCCCACCAGCCCTGCTCCTCCCCTTGCTAGTACGGGAGACCTGGGTTAGCACTTAACCTTCTTGTACTGCAGTTCCCTGTTTGCAAAATGAGGGAAACCATCGTGCCTACATCATAGGGGTTTAAGTAAGATTGCCTTAGCTGCTATTTGTAAAGCATTCAAGGCAATGCCTCCCAGAATATTTAAGTAAAGGACTCTCACAACTCAATCGTGAAAAGATATGCAACTTAAAAACGGGCACAAAATTTGGATATCTCACCAGAGAAGGTATATAGATAAGGCCCAAAACACATAAAAAATGATCACTCTCATTAGTTACTAGGGAAACACAAAAGAAAATACAAGACAACACACTATGTTCCTACGGTACTGGCTACAATTTAAAAAGCAATCTTGCCAGATGCTAAAAAGGATGTGGCGTGGCTGAGACTGTTATAGATCATCAGTGGGAATACCAAAGGGTGCAGCTGCCTAGGGGGGAAATTGAGTAGTTTCTTCCCAAAATCCACCTATCACATGATTTAGCAATTCTTCTTCTAAATATTTATAAAAAGAAATAAAATACATGTGCACACAAATGTAATATGTGAAGATTTATAGCAGCTTTACCCAGAAGGGCCTCAGACACAAGCCAACTGTCCATTTCCTACTGAGTGCACAGGCAAACTGCTGGTCGGCCCACATATTGTAATGAAGTAACAGACATAGTTAAGTTATGGAGAGAAAAAGTCTGAGATTAAACCTATGCATTGCTCTGGGTCACTGGTGGGCACACTGGAGGGCAAGAGTGGAGTGTGTGTGGGGAACAAACGGCTCTCCTCCTGGCCAAAAAGGAAGGGCCAAGGGCCCCACAGTCCCTCAGGAGCACACCCCCAGAGCCTACAGAACCCCCACTAAGTGCTACCTCCTAAGAGCTCCACCATTTCCCAATGGTGCCATCTGGGGATCGGGCTGTTAGCCCACAGACCTGTGGAATTAATTCACTTAACATCCAAATGGTGTAGCTATGGAGCAATCATAAAGACCCAACTACTCACATATAAAACCTTGGTGACTCTCAAAAGGAATACGGCAGAGGGGAGAAGCCACAAAAGAGGACGTATGGTTCCGTTTAGAGTTATTTTGGGAAAATGTGAAATTATGGGTACAGAAATCAGTTGACCATGGAGACATGTGTAGGAAGAGAGGAACAACTGCCAAGGAACCTGTCAGGGTGACAGAAGCACCCATATCTTGATTGTGATGGTGGTTACCTCTGCGCGGACCGCACTCACTGAACTGAGCACTTGAAAACGGTGAATTTTACTGTATGTAAATTATATGTCTGTAAGCCAGATGTTATCAAAACAGGCACTGGTGCATCCAATAAGGTATACGTTTAGGATATAAAAAGTCTGGGAATTTATGCCCAAAATAATTTCAGGGATTTTTGTGGCTATTTCAAGTTGCTTCTTTATGTTTCTATTTACAAAATTTAAAAACTTAAAAAGGGTAATGGAAAAGTGACTCTGACATTTACATGGGAGTGCAAAGGAACCGGAAAGTGCCAGAAAACTTTCAAAGGAGAATAAGGCTGGAAGACAAAGACCAATCTCAAGATGTATTATAAAACTATCGTGACAAAGAGTGTGGTGTTAGCATAAAAACAGACACAAAGACCCGTGGAGCAGGCTGAGGGTCCGGCAGCAGACACATTCCTAAGGGCAACTGGCTTTCAACAGGTACAGGCAGTTAAATAAAGAAAGCACACTCTT
>NC_022029.1:32299744-32313763 GCF_000317375.1 Microtus ochrogaster
TTTTTATTATTTTTAATTGTGTGGGCTGTGTGAGTGTGGGCTCGTACACATGAGTGCAGTGCTGTAGAGGCCAGAAGGGGGTGCCAAATCTCCTGAAGTAGGAGTACAGGCTGCTGGGAGCTCTCCAATTTGGTGCTGGGAACTGAACTCGGAGCCATTGGCAAAAGCAATCTTAACTGCTGAACCATCTCTCCAGCCCCAGAAGTCTTTTTCAATAAACAGTACTAGAATAACCACATTCCCATAAGCAAAAAAAGGAACTGTTCCATGAACCAAATGTCAGGAGGACACAGCATGGACTCGTGACCTAAGAGCAAATACAAAAACTATGAAATATCCAAAAGAAAATTTCTGTTGACGTGGGGTTGGCAAAAATTAAATACGCCACCATGAGCACAGTGCATAAAAGAATGAACTGATGGACTGGGCTTTAGGAAAATTAAAATGTTTTGTTCTTAACAGACACCGTTCAAGAATGAAAAGAACCACACACTGGAAGAAGGTGTTTTCAAATCATGTCCATGGTAACAGAATTCTATACAGAATATGTTAAACACTAAAATTTGCTAAGAAGAAAACTAATGAAGACTGGACAAAAGCTTTGAGATATCGCTGCTACATAGCAGCTAAATTAAAAACTTACCATCCCAAGTACCAATGAAGACCTGGAGGAACTGCGCAGGAACACAGCGAACGAGAATTACAACCTCTGGCCACTCTGAGAACATTTGGCACATTCTTTAAAAGTTAAATCTACACACACTGTGTGACCCGGCCCTTCTATTCCTAGGTGTTGACTCAGGGAAGTAAGAAGTATGTGTTTGCACAAGTCTTATTCACAAGCACGCATGGCAGCCTTATCTGCAGGACCCTAAAGCTAAAAACAGGTCAGACATCCAACGGCAGGGGAGGGAATAATTGGCCTTTTATGTATATATGGGAACGTCGCTCAGAGTGCAAAAGGCATTAAGTATTAACAAGTTCTTCCACATGGGTGCTTTTCAGAATAGCCACGTTAAGAGAGAGAAGTCTGACAAAAGCGTGTATCACATGACTCTGCTTATATAAAATTTATTTAAAAATGTGAACTAAAGATCAGCCATCTCCTGAAGGAACCTTCAAGAAGAAAAATACAGAGCATGAAAAATGGATCAAATTCCTGGTTGTAGTGATTTTTTTCTTTTTAATATTGTATTTTCTGTGTGTGTTTTGGTTGCATACATACATCTGTGCACCAAGTTTCTGCACAGAAGCCTGAAGAGAGCATCGGACCACCCCAGAACTAGAGTTACAGACAGTTGTTAGCTTCTACATTAGCTGGAAATCGAGCCTGGATCCTCTGGAAGAGTAGCCAGTGCTCTTAACCACCGAGCAATCTCTCCAGCCCTGTAGTGATAGTTTTAAGAGTGTATAAATATTTCAAAACCGATTCTATGTCTTAGGAATGCATCGTTAAGGAGCTGGAGACATGCATGGCTCAATGGTTAAGAGCATTTGCTGCTCTTCTAGAGGCTCTGAGTTTGGTTCTCAGCATGCTTGTCCTGCCTCTCACAACCGACCGTAACCCGAGATGGAGGCCATCTTATGCTCTCTCTGGCTTCTGCAACGTGATGGTTTGAAAGAAAATGGCTCCCAAAGGGAGTGGCACTATTAGAAGGTGTGGCCTTGTTGGAGTAGGTGTGGTCTTGTTGGAGAAGTGTGTCACTGTAGAGGATGGCTTTGAGGTCTCATATGTTTAAGCCACACCCAGTGAGACAGACCACTTCCTGTTGCCTTCCAGTCAAGATACAGGACTCCCAGCTACTACTCCAGCACCATGTCTGCCTGCAGGCCACCATGTTGCACCAAGATGATAATGGACTAAATCTCTGAACTGTAAGCAAGCTACCACAGTTAAATGTTTTCCTTTATAAGAGTTGCCATGGCCGTGGTGTCTCTTCACGTGTGTGTGTGTGTGTGTGTGTGTGTGTGTGTGTGTGTATACATAATCACACATACACAATCCTTAAACACTGTATAAGGGCTACTTTTGAAGTGATCATTTTCAACAGCACTATGAGAATAAGAACATTGTAATTATATATCCATATTTTTAGTTTCTTTGGAGTCTTATCTGATTGTTCAGGAACTACTTAGAAAGTTTGTGTTTTCAGATTGGTGCATCCTAATGGCTACCTACATAAGTTTGATTTTGTGCTTGGCTCTTGAAGAGTTTGTGTAACAGACACAAAGTCAGGAATGTAGTCCTCTATCACGATACTGTTTCTATGGGAAAATCACAAGTTACAGCCATCTTCCCTCCACCCTAGACCTTATTATACAGTGTTTCCAGACTTCACACACACACACACACACACACACACACACACACACACACACACAGCAGCTACTTTCCAGTTCAACCCTCAGTAGTTCCCACCAAGTGACATCCAAGATCCCTCACACTTGGCCCCATCTTCCTCGCAGAGCCCACCTCCCACACTGGACCACTTCCCAGGTGCTTCTGTCACTTTGAGTGTTTGTCCAGGCTGTCCACGGTCAAGCGTGCTCTTCCCCTTCTCATTCATGAACCTGCAAAAGTCCCCCACCCTTCAAGACTCATTCCAAATCCCATCACCTCCTGGAAGGCCCTCCAAATGGCTCCAATTGACGCCACCACTCTTCCCTGTGCTCCCGCAGCACCTGGCTACCTCCACTACTGAGATTATTAACTGTAGCGCAATGCTTAGGGCATGTCTGTATTCGTCAGGTGGAAGACCCGGCTGCTGCACCAAGTGCTTTCAGAGAGGCTGTTTTCTTTCCCCCACTAGCATCCTAGCTGGTGTGCTTGTTCAGCCTCACACCCTTGCTGGCTTCCAAGTCCCTTCCTCTGACTCTGCTCCAACCTCTTTTGGGGTTTGCACTCCTGAGCGTGGTCCAGCCTGGCTCTCCAACATGTCTACCTTCTCACCATCAGGATGCGACCAAGAGAAGGGAGAGTGAATCCAAGGTATGCTCTAGAACCTGGGGGGGAAAGGCTTTCTACATAGTCTATTAGCCATAACTTGTAGCAGATGACTACAGCTGAAAAGGTGTCTGGGAAATGCAGCTTTGCTTGGATAGACGTGCGCTTTAGACAAATTAACAATCTGTCACAATCACCTCTTCTGTTCTCAATATCTATCATCTCATGCACAAAACACAAATGCTACCTGCCAAGGGAAGCCACTTCAAGACCTAAACAACGATCCTGTGTCCAACCCCACAGTCACGTCTGGTTCTAGCCACCTGTGGCCTGGAGACCAGCACACTAATAGTGAGGGATCTGTCCCCACCCACCCTCCTCCAGCACACAACGAGGAACAGTGTGTGGTGGAACCACAGGCTACAATTAAACCAACCCTTACTTGCGAAACAAAGCAATGGGAGCTCAGCTGACAGCCCAGTCGGTAGTAATTAGCCAGACCAAGCTGGTTGGAAGCTACAAGGACTCCTTGTCCTTCTGTCTTCTGGAAGTAACTCCCCTGTCCACTGTCCTCCTCAGCCTGTGGCTCTACCCTCCAAAAGGATCTTCCTGGGTCATCACCCTTTGTCACCAAATCTACAGCAGGTGCTGAAAAGCAAGCCTACCGAGGTTTCTGGATATTGCTTCTAGCCAGTCCCATGTTCAGATAACTCCAGCCAGAGGTCTTGTCTCCACGGACGGAGCTTGTGGGCCTGACAACTCTGGCTGTACTTTTCCCTCTGTGCTCTGCCCAGGCCTCTCCCAGGTCCCTCTCCGGGCTTAATGGCCACTATCTCCAGGCCATCTGAGACAACAGGCCTGGGTGAACAGGGAACACCCTTAATCTGATCTTGGCTACTATTCCACTGTGTGGTGGAGAATTCTTAGCTGGGAAAGCCTGAGAAAGGCCCAGGGCCATGGTTCCTACCCAGCCTGGCTGTGTGAAGTCAGCCTAGAACACCGCCTCTCACCCAGGATCTGGAAACGTGCGGCTTCCACAGTCTCCAAGGCTCCAATGTACCAGACTCAGTGTGCCATTGGGATTAACACCGTTTAGCTATCTGGCCGTCAGCAGGTGAGCTTTCTTGGCAGAGCTACATTTACTTCCTTTTTGGCTTGAGAACTAGCCAGTTCGAACCTGAGCTCATTTTTTTTTATATATAAAAAAAAGGAATTTGTTGAAATCAGCAAGAAGCAATGAGGATTAGTCACCAATTCCCAAATTCTTCTAGAGTTACAGGCCCAAAGAGCGAGTGAGCTTCCTGCCCATTCCCTGTCACCAATGACAGTTCCACCAAGTCTTTCTGTCAAACAGAGGTCATTACCTTCCGGCCTGCAACAGCTGGGCCTGTTCTGTCTGACTAGGACACCACATGTCATACACGTGAGAGAGACCGTTACAGGCACAGTGGTCCTCAGTAGCCACAGGGGATTGGTTCCCTGTCCCTTGTAGATATCAACATTGGAAGATGCTCTAGTCCCTTCCAAAAAGTGGCATAGTGTTTGCATACTCCCACCACACCCTCCTAAACGTTTTAAAGATATCACCTGATTACCATAATGGCTAACACAATGTAAATGCTAGGTAAATCCATGCTTCATTGATTGCTTGAGGCAATAATACTGAGAAAACTCGGAGAGTGCTCAGTACAGATACTTCTTTTTCTTGACTGTTTTCAATCCACGATGGGTGGACCCACCCATGTAGAACTCGTGGCTACAGAGTGCTGCCTGCATTCTAAATTCGTTATGCAATAATAGACTTTGGCAGCTGTAACTGGAGAGCAAGCAGAGAAGCCATTTGACCAAGATGGAAGTTTGTGCCTCTGGCGTGAGAACCTGGGAGCAGAAACGTTGATCATGAGGCCCTGGGTTGCTCGGCTTGCACCTCCACAGACCTGTAATGTTATCCTCATCTTCATGGTTCAGCATGGTTCGGCCCCAAGTTCTCATTCCAGCGGGCAGGAGAACAGTCAGGGAGTGTTCAATCTAGAAGTTACGTACGTCATCCATACTCATATCTACTGTGTTCTGGATGTGCCTCTCGAATCCGTGTGTTGGAAATGTACTACCTGTGCTATAGTATAAGAGGTGCAGCCTGCAGGAAGTGCAAAGACACACAGGAAGAGTGCCAGTGAGTGGGTTCGTGTGCTGGAATCACGTGAGGCAGTGTTGAGGTGGCGGGATTTTAAGAGCAGTACCTTGTAGGAAGTGATCAGGTCCCGGGGGCTCTACTCTCACGAAGGCATTGGATTCACTGAGGGTGCTTTAGTCCCTACCTTGTTACAAAAGAGCAAGCGTGACCTCTCCTCTCCTGCTTCCTGTCTAACCACACATCACCAGCCTCTTCCGTGTGCACCTGTGTCATGTGATGCTGCCCACCAGGCGGTCTCACCAGATACTGTGCTCTGAGTCCTTCAAACTGGGAGTTAAGCAAACTTCTTTTCATTATAAACACATAGCCTCAGGTATTTTGGCTTTAGCAACATACAACGGACCATGAGAATGGGGCTAGTGACCTTATAAGAGAGGTTCGAGTACCCTACACCCTTCTCTCTTCCCCCACGTCTGCCCTATGAAAACAGAGCAGTGAGCCTCCATGTTGGCAGCGAGAACAGCCTTGAGCAGGCACATGGACTTGTACACGTCTAGAACTCTGTAGAATAATTTCTGTCAGTTATAAATTGTCTGGTCTGTGGACTGATAGAATGAATATATATATTAAAGGGGCTATATTAGTCTGGGTGGATCAATAATGGCTGTCTTCACATGGGAAAGGCAGGAAACCTGGACACTGCTCAGCCCGTGAGGCTGAACGCCTCGAGCAGTTTGTCACTGGAGGCCTGTGTAGAAGGCTTTCTTGGACTGCCAGCCCTCAAATCATGACATGGAGACTTATTATTAGTTATGAATGCTTGGCCTTAGTTTAGACTTGTCTCGTTAGCTCTTAGAACTTACTTTAACCTGTTTCTCTTCATCTACGTTTTGCCTTGAGGTTTTTGACCTTTCTTTCATTCTGTGAGCCCTACTTTCCCGCTTCCTCCATGACTGACTGACTAGCAGCTGCCTGGCTAGCTTGTCCCTGGCGTTTCCTTCTCTTTGTCCTTCATTCTCTCCAGCCCTGCCTATTCCTCCTCTGCCGAGCTATTGGCCGTTTGGCTTTTTATTAAGCCAATCAGGCGCCTTAGGCAAGCAAAGTGAAACAAATGCAGCGTAAACAAATGTAACACACTTTATGCGGCTAAAGTAATATTCTACAATGTAAACAAATGCGGCACATCTTTACATCGCTAATGTAATATTCCATAACGGGTTTGAGGGATGATCTCTGGACATGCACCCGTCTTCAGTATACTTTAGAAGGCTGAAGGAGATGGATTCTGATGTCAGTGAAGACTGGTGACAAGAGAGCAGATGAACTCAGCAAGATGCAAGTCAGAGAGGCGAACTTAGGACAATGGGAAGACAGCACAAAGGCATGCTGGCCCAAAGCGCAGCTTTTCCCATTGGACCTTCTTTTATCTACCACTACGAAGGGTCACTCAGATTTGGCATGGGTCACATCACCTCACAGCTGTGCCCCATGGCTTGTCATTTGGTTGCTTCCAAACCCAGTTGAGTTGAGACCCAAGATTAACCATCGCCATCACACCCGCACTCCAGGGTTTTGTCACAGTCTCTCAAACAGACCAAGACAAGCTCCCTTCAGTTTCATCCCCGTCACATGGCTGAACCTCATCGCAAAGAAGACCATGAAAAGTAATCTTTACTCTTGGTCACCCTGTGCCAAGCAGAAAACTTGTTGGCTCCAGCACAAAATGGAAATGGGGGCAGGGGGAGAAGTGATTCAAGGAGGTAGACATTGGTTATCCCCCACGGCTATCTCCTCTCTGGAGAACTCTTTAAGGAGCAAGGGCCTTAGCGTGCCCTCTTTATCATCCATAGGCAAGACAAGTGCCCAGCTGTGACTACATGTGATTACCTCGCATCTTCCCAAACTATAACCCAAGCCCATTGAACATTTATAGCCTTTGAAAGATGGTTTTTTTAGGTAGCTAAACCATCTTGAGCATTCACAAGTTAAAGACGCTAGGTATTTGGTTCATTTTCCATTCCCCCAAATCCCAGAGGGGTTTTGAGGAAGACATTATGCTTTGCTGTTGCTGTTTTTTAAGTTACATTTTTCTTACTTATTTCCTGTGTGCCTGTGGGTGTGTGGGTGTGTGTGTGTGTGTGTGTGTGTGTGTGTGTGTGTGTGTGTGTGGTGGGGGTGTGTATATCACAGCTTACCTGAGAGGTCAGAGGACAGCTTTTAGGGGTTGGTTTGGTTTTTCTTTTTCACTATGTGGGACCCAGGGATTGAATTCAAATAATCAGGTTTGGCTGCAATTGCCTTTACCCACCAGCTCGTGGGCATTGTGTTTTCCTGGCTCAGGGTGCCTGTCTGAGGTCTCTGCATCTCCTGTGACCATCCCCCTGCCCAGCCCTTTCTCCCCTCTTTGCCCTTCTCTGAGCTGGCCCCTGTTCTGTCCTTTTCAGTGCTCCGGAATGGCAAGGCTCTTGTTGAGCAGATGGTGACTCAGGTTCAGGCACAGTGGAGGGTTTTCATGACATCAGGAATATGACAGCAAGTTCAAGACCACGTTTCAAGGTGGTCCTCTAGCAGAGTGGCTCAGCTTTTATTAACTCATCTGTAGGTAGGGACCTCATGGGTCCTTTGTTTCCTAAACCCTAATGGCCCATTACTGTCTTCTCCTAAGCATCAGGACTGTCAATCCAGAGAACTGTCTCTCTTATGGGAGGCTATACTCAGTTTGCATTTTAGATGGTCATTTTATATCCTCCCCCATTAAAAATTATTGTAATTATGTGAATGGGTGTATGTCTGAGGGTGGGTACTTACATGTGAGTGCAGGTGCCTGTGGAAGCCAGAACAGGCTGTCATATCCCCTGAAGCTGGAGTTTCAGGTGCTTAGAAATGAACTCGGATCCCCTGGAAGAGTGTCAAACCCTTGTAACCGCTGAGCTTATCCCTAGACATCCCCAGCTCTCTTTTTAAAAAGATGTATTTGATGCTTTCTTCCCTCTTTAAGTGTAATATTTCATGTAGTCTTTGAAACCATCCTGGAAGAGAGGTAAGGCACCTGGTTCCTAGGGACATGAAGCCACCTATCCAAGACTACACTGGGTTACAGGAAGGACCAGATCACATATTAAACTTCAATACCCTGGACCCTCCAGAGGGGCAGCCCACATCATCCCAGACCAGCTAGGACTCCTCTGTACTTTGACTCTTGTTTCTTCTGTGCCCTCCCCACTTCCAGCCAGATTCGTTTCGTGACAGCCACATGAAGGACACACCTGCCTTGCCAGCCCATTCCCTGGGCAATCTCTGTACTGGGGATGCTTTTCTTGGGCACAGTAGTCCTCCCAACACACCCTGTGGACTCGGTCTCAGATTCCCAAAGGGCCTGTCCCCACCCTCAAGTGAGAACAGATCAGCCCCACTGGACTGGGGGAAGCTGGTTTGAAGGGCACAGGTTAAATAGTTGCTTTCTTCTCATGGGTCCCCACCCCTCGCAAAGTGGTCACTGATTAACCCTTCAGACCAGATAGCCCTTCATGGGGGAAGAAAGTATGTGCTTACCCTGGGTCATAAAACATCAATATTGACTTCTCAGGGTAAGGTCAAAGGGGACATGGGGGCTGGTGGGGGAAGTTTACCCACCGTGATGCTCAGGGCCTGGCTAACTTGCCGAGACTATAGGAACCAGGATTCAGATACCTGAAGAAGTCAGACTCTTGCCTGCTCCCCTTCAAAGGCAGTTCATAAACTGGGGTTCAACTGAATCCCCTCTATTCTGACCGCAGTGGTGCCAGAGCCCACAGTTCCTGCGTCTGGACATAGTCTTTCCTGTTGGACCAGTGATGGACTTGTGCCTCACTTCCCTTGTTTGTGAAAAGTGTCACAGAATAGCCCCTGGTGACTAAGCCATGTCCAGGCATGGGTGCTCCTGCAAAAGGCATCCCTCTCTACCTCTGCTCTTGCTGTGTGCATCTCTTTTCATCTTCTTCCTTGCTCCTGGTCAGGCTCCTTGGATGTGACGTCGGGGTGAACAGGGCCGTATACATCTAGGCAGAAGCCAGAGAAGGCTACAACATCGCTGGATCTCATCCTCCCTCTGGCACAGAGTGAGCCAGTCCCTCAGTCTCCATCAGCTTGTGTCCTCCATCAGGGGCCAGAGGAGGGGGTCTACATCTGTGCGATGCTCCATCCAATGGAACCACAGGCTAGACATCACTGCTAAGAGATCCTCACGCCACATCCAGGGCCTCTGTTCATCTGTGCCTCTTTCCTCTGCCATGTCCATTCCTGTGGAGGAAGAGGTGCCCAGGGGCGGAATATTCAGTCCCTCCAGGTGGGGACTTCACAAAAACTGGGTTTGGCACGCATGGGTGGTAGTGTGAGATCACTGATTCTCACCTGGAGTCGGTGCCCCCTCCTCTCCTGGCCTTCCCTCCCATCCCAGCTCCAGGTGAGCCTCACCTGATGCTGCGGGAGGCCAAGGCCCCAGTCTTGAGTGCGTCTAGAGGGGCTGTATCCCTGGGTGCTTGCTGGTCAATGATTAATACTGAGCAAACTTAGGGCCAGGCTAGGCCTCCCAGCAGGGCTGGGACCAGACAAAGGCCCCCCTGTCTGGCTGAGCCACCATCTTAGTGAAGGATTACTGATTGATCTGTCAACCCCACTACCTAGCCAGGGTGGAGGGTGCTGGCCTCTGGCTGGGCAATGTGGGTGGGGAATGGGTTAAGCTGTTAAGCTCCAGCTTTATGTTTGGGAGTTGGGCGGGGTGGAGGCTGGCAGGATGAGGGTCTGCTGGGCGACTCACCAAGTCAGGGTGTTTCTATACCTGCCTGCCACAGGGCTGATGAGGGACAGTCGACTGCCTCCAAGAGGAGCTCTCGGCCCTTCCTTCCAACACTGTCTCCCTTCCTCAGCAAAACTGCTGTTTTCTCTGTGCAGGTCCATAGTGTCCCCCCACCCCCATCTCTCTCCAACCCCCAAACCTCCCGTGTCTTCTGCTTCTCCCTGCAATGTCCCCACTGCCCTGGAAATCCTCCCCGTCTATTCCCCTTCTGCCTCCTTCAGGAACCCACCTTGGGCTTCCTAGCTTGTCATCCTGGTCCCCCTCCTTCCTGAAGGCCCTCTGACACATCTTACCTCTTTGTGCTCATCTCTTCCCAGGGTCCCCCTGCTCTGAGCACCCTCTGCTTTCATTCCCTGCTGCCCACGCTTTGGCCTACAGGTGCACGACCTAGATCAACTCTGCCTGGCAGGGACGGGGACTTCAGTTCCAAGGACAGAAACAGTAGGGAGAGAATGGGTGCCCCCAGGTGAGATGGAGAGGCCGCAGGACTCAGGTTGTCCTCTAGAACTAAAGACTGGCGAACGGGAGACAGTAGAGAGCCTCGACAGAGGACGCTGTCTAGTGTGCAAAGAGATGTTGGAGTTTATGCTGTCCTTCTCTGACAGAGTTACCCTGTCACAGGCAAACATCCCTGCTCCCCTCCTAGAGCCCTCCAGCTAAGCACAAGGAGTACTTTCTGAGGGCATGAGGGGGAAAGCCATTGGGAGCTGAGGGTTGCTAGGAAGACTGTATGGGGCGGTCCACTGCCAGCTGAGTTCCTACTGCTCTGGACCTAGAATTCCCTTAGCTTCCTACTGTCCAGACTTGCCCTGTGGCTCCAACAGCAAGGGAAAGTCACCCAAGGGAGAGGCGGGAAAGGCTGAGGGTGAGGCTAGCAGGTGGGCTGCAGTGAAGAGATAAAGTGAAGCTGGGTGAGGGGCCAGGGGCCAGCTTCCCAGAGAGTCTGCTCTTCTCTCCCATGCCAGGGAGGTTTTCTGGGCAGCTCCTGAATCTAATCCCAGCAGGAGGGCGCCACCTGCTGTGGGGGAGGAAGCAGGACTGGAGAACTTCAGGTGGAGGTTCCCCAGGGACCAGAGTCAGTGTGGGGCTAAGTACAGGGACTTTAACGTGGGCCCAGCTGCCTCTCAGATAGCCCATAATGCCAAACCATCAGGCTCCTCCCTTCTCCTTGTCTTCCATGGCGCCACTCAGGCTACCCTGAGGGACCTGGGTTCAGGCCTCTTGTGTCCAACTGAACCTCGCCTGGCTCTGCCCACAGCCCAGTGTTCTCAGCTTCCTGTGGTCTTCTGCCTGCAAGTTCTGCCTCAGGGCTGGCTTTCAGACTCACAGGAGAAAGCTCAGACTGAAAACAGGGATTGGGGCCGAGGCTGCAATGTCAGAGCGCTTTCTCAGAAGCGGGCAGGGCTCAGCCTCGCACCTGAGTCGGTAGATCCGAGTCGAGCAGGGTGGACTCCACTGTGGAGTTGAGCTGGCACTGCTGGTATCTTTGCCTCCTCCTAAAGGTCTATTGCCTTTCTCCCTGGTTTCTGCTCTAGGCAGATAGCTGGGGGTCCCTGTTCCCCTCCAGAGCTCACTTTTACAGACCGTCTTTCCGGCTGCCCCATAATCGCGCAAGGATGCTTCTGTCTTATTGGTTATATTCTAGACCAAACTGTCTTGCCTGGCTTACACATCTCTTCCGACCTGCCCAGCTTTACCTGCAGCACTTTTGTTCACGGTGTGGAACTCTGTACCTGGTCAAGCTTTATTATCCCAACAGGGTGAGCTCCCGTGTGCATGGATAGCTCAGGATATCCCCTCCACCCTCCTTAGGCCTCATAGCCAGACAGTGCTTCCATACCGGGAGTTTCCACCAATAAACTGAGCTTCCTGAAGAGGAGAACTAGCACCCATGCCAACAACCTAAAATTCTGGCAGGAACAAATGAACTAACACGAATGAGCCAAAGGCCAGGACGAGGACCCAGAAATGGAGCACGCTGACCAAACAAAAGAAAAGACCAAGTCCCCGGCTCGGTGTTTCTTATACTCTCCTTCCCTCTCCAAGCCCTGACCCTCATCCTACCAGACTGCTTGTAGAACCTTTAGGAGGCCTCCCTGGCCACCATTCCAGGAGCTTCCTAGCAGGCCTCCCAAGCTCAGAATTTGACTCTGTATAACTAACTCTATTAGTTACAGACAGGAGCTAACCCCATCTCTTGAACAGCCCCCCAAAGTTCCCCATTTTACTAGCGTTTCCTTCTGCAGCAGGGAGCTGCTCACGACCGGTCAAAGTGCAGAGGTTGTTCCTCCTGGCCATCTGACTGTGCAACTGTCGGTCCTCAGAAAGCTCCTACTACGTTTGAACCTGGTGTTGTCAGAGGGACATCTCACCACCCGTGACACCAAGACCCTTCTGAGAGCAAGGAAAACATGGGGAGTGTGGCTTCTGAGGCAGGGTTGCCATGGAAGGCCCCCAGAGTATCTACCTGTTTTTTCACGTGAGGCTTTGAGAGGGAAGCCATCCATGGTACCATGATGCACTTAGGCAGCCTTACAGAGAGGTCCACTGCATGCTGATTCCCGGAGGCCTCATTCAGGTCTCCGATACCACAGCCCCTACTGGCATCTTTTCTTCTTTTTACAGGTCCCAACATGTTGAATATTTATTCAGGGGGTTATGGAGGGGAAAGGGAGAAGGGGAGACAGAGACAGAGAGAGGGAGGGAGAAAGGGAGAAAGAGAGAGAGGGACAGAGAGACACGTGCACGCACGCCAAGAGAGGACAGTCCCTACTGACATCTTGATTATAGCCTCAGGGGACCTTAAGCAGGACCACCAAGCAAAGCTGTTTACAAATTCCTCAGCTACCAGAGTTTGAGAGAATGCCTGCTCATTCTGATTTTCAGCTGTGCAGCTTTTAGGGCAATTCATTATGTCACGATAGGTAATTAATGTAGAATTGGATGCTTTTACCACGGTGAACTCCTAGCCACAAAGCAGAGCCCATGATGAGTCTCAAAGAACGGTTTAACTCTTGGAATCAAAAATGCTAAGCTGCCAGCAGAACCTGCACAGGCATGTGAGTGGCAAGGCTGAAAATCACGCTCTCATAGAAGACATGGAACACTAGTGTCTTTATTGTTTTCTTATATTATTCTCATCTTTAAAAAATTATTTTATTATTAGTGGTGTGTGTATGTGTGTGCATATACATGTGTGTACATATGTGTGATAACTTCCAATTTCATACTCAATTGCTCTTCACCTTGTTTTTTTGAGACAGAGTCTCATCTCGCTTGGCTTAGAACCCCCTGATTAAGATAGGTTGCTTCCTCAGCTCTGGGAGTACAAGTGTGTGCTGTGACGCCTGGCTATATCTATCTGTCTGTCTATCTATATCTATCATCTATCTACCTATTTATCTATATATATCTATCTAACTTATACACACACACACACACACACACACACACATATGAGTTCTGGGATGGACCTCAGGTCCCATGCTAGCATAACAAACACTGCTGAAAACATTTATGGACTCCACATGGAAGTGTAGAGGATTCCACGGTGGCCATGGAATTGTCTCTTTTTCCCCACACACATCATGGGACAGAGCTAGAGCTACTCCATCTCAGTCCCTGGTGCTCCTGTGCCGGAGGGAGAAGTCATGCTGAAGTTTATGATCTCTGCACAGGCTGGGGCACAGATCTTGCCTCTGCGGAACTAGAACCATCCAGACTCATCCTCCCATCACACTAGGACAGATGCTGTTCTGTGACACCACTTCCTAGACCCCGTTTCTAAATACTCTCCTCCCTGAGTGTACCTGACGCTCCCCTGCATGCCATGCCTTTACCCTCCTCCCCAGTGTACATGACACTCCCCTGCCCTGCCTTTAGTCACTGCTCTGTGGGGTGAATTCGGCTAGACCACCTGAGACGCCAATTCTGCCCATTTACCCACAAACCCAACTGGGACTTTCCCATCCCTTACGTCCAAGTCTCCTTCTGAAGTGAGGGGTGGAATTGACTTTGAATTTCACTTTCTCTCTTTGGGCCCTCTCTGGACCTGACATCACATTCTGCTTCCCTGCCTCCTGGATGAGAACTGGGCTTTGATACCAG
>NC_022029.1:32313863-32317201 GCF_000317375.1 Microtus ochrogaster
CTTTGAATTTCACTTTCTCTCTTTGGGCCCTCTCTGGACCTGACATCACATTCTGCTTCCCTGCCTCCTGGATGAGAACTGGGCTTTGATACCAGTCCTCCACTGCAGTGCGTCTGACCCTTACTCTTCACCTGGAAGGCCTGCATGGAGAAGGCCTGGGGTCATGAAGGGGCATCTCTTTATTTATAAATGACATCCCATGACACACGAGAGCACAGCTCCCATTTGCATATGACAATCCGTTGATAAGCTGTTGCCAGACCTCTGGAGATACCATAGCCCTCAGCCTGAAGTGGGGCTTGGGGTCATTGAGCACACTTATCTGTCATTTCTGGTATCATCCGAGGAGACACACACACACACCAGGATCTGCCTTTAAGATTCATTTTGGACCCTGTCTCTCCTTGGCCTTGGGACTAGGATGTAGAGGAGGGAGCTGTACTTCTAAGCAGAACTTCCTCAGGACACAGAGCTGGAGATGCCTGGAGCTGAGCACCTCCTAGCTAAGCGAGCTACCAGAGCAAGGGAAACCAGCCTCTGCAGCGTAGATATGGAGCATCCGTGTCTTCAGTTTTCCTTGTAGTATTCTCGTATTTTAAAACAACTTACCATTATTTATTTACGTGTGGGGAGGTGTGCAAGTGTGTGTGCACGCATGCACACACGCACGCACACAGCGACTTTGAATGTCTTCTGCCTGCCTCTGTCAGCTGCCCCGCCACTCTCCTTGATGTCTCCAATTCCATCTAGGCCAACTGCCTTATATTTGTCCCCATAGCCACCTGGTCCCCTTCCTGTCAGCCCCATGCCCATGTGCTGGACTGCTCCTCCACTGGAGGGTCCCTACACCTCCCTCCCCCAGCACTGCCTGGGACCAGGTACACTGTGACTCCTTCCCACCGGCTTCTCTCTCCACCCCTTCTCGGTGGCCAGGATCTGGTGTCAGCTGGACAGGTAGCTTCATGGGTTCCAGTTCCTTCCTGAACTGCTGGTGCCCTTCTTGGGTCTTCAGCAGCTTCCACCTCTCTGGCCAAGCCACCTCATGCTCTTAGCTGCTTGCCTCTCCCGTCAGCCTTGTCACAGGCAGCGAAGGAGACTGTGACTTTTGGGAGTACTGTTAGCTTCTCATCTTTCACGACCCTGCCTGAGTCACTTCCAGTGGGAAAAGTCCTGAGTCAGAGTTAATCACTCCCTTCTCCCTGTTACATGAAACCTTGTGTGATTTCTTCCCAAGAACTTCCGCTATTCCCCGCAGCTACCTCCTGGCTGTAGAGCCATCTTCTTGCCACAACTGTCAGTTATTCCCTGACTCCTCACTGCCTTCGCTAGTTCTAGTCTACAGTGGACGTAACCGCCCACGTGGGCATTTGAAAATGCAGGGAAGGGATGAAGTTGTAGCTCGGTTGGCAGAGGGCTTGTCTGGAAAGTATGAAGCCCTGGGCTTCGAGCCCAGTACCAAATAAACTGGGTGTGGTAGAACAAGCCTGTAATTTCTGTACATAGGAGCTAGGAGTCTGAGAATCAAAAGTTCAAAGTCATTCTTGGCTCCATAGTAAGTTCAAGACCAGGCTGGGGTACAGAAGACCTCGTGTGTGTGTGTGTGTGTGTGTGTGTGTGTGTGTGTGTATGTACATGTATATGGATGTATATTTATGCACATATACACATACATACACATGCATGCATACATACCTATATACTCAGGCAGTATAGATATACAAATCTCTCTCCTCAAAATTCTCTGGTGAGGCTAGAGAGATGGCTCAGCAATAAAAAACACTTGCTGCTCTTCCAGAGGACCCAAGTTCAGTTCCCAGCGTCCACATTATACAGCTCACAACCGCCTGTAACTCCAGCTCCAGGAAGTCCAATGCCCTCTTCTATTCTCCGTGGGTTCCATGGGTACCCACAAAGTGTGTCAAGCATACATACATGCATAAATTAAAAAATCCAAAAAATAAAAACCTCTCTGGTGTTGTCCATTCAAATAACAAGCAAAGGGCCACTCCTACTCTGCAGTGGTCTTCTTGTTGTTCTCCTGCCTCTGGACCTTTGCACACCCCCTGGATACCTCGCCTCAACTCCTCCACCAGCCTCAAGGCCTTCTGCAAGGCTCCCTCCCTTCCTGGTCTGGGGCTACCTCCCTGACTCGCTGATGCATTGTGAATGTAAAATGCCTACTACAGGGTCGTATGTTTGAACACTTGGTCCCAGTTGTTAGTGTTGTTTGAGGACGTTGTGGAGCCCTTTGTAACCAGGGTCTACCTGGAAGAGTGTGCCACTTAGGGACCTTGACGTTAACAGTTGTCACTGGTTCTGGCTGTAGTACTCTGCTTCTTAGCTGTCACAGAGGGAAAAGCCCCTGCAAGTTCCTACCGTGTCAGATGGATCATTCACTGCCATGCTCTCCACATCATGAGGGACAGTTTCCTCTGAACTGTGAGCCAAAGTAAAGCTCTCTTTATGTCGTTTCTGCCCCAGCAATTAGAAAAGTAATTAATTATCCCCCCACACCCTGTTTAGTCTCTTCCCACGGCACTCACCACTTCCAAACATACTGTTTAAGGAATTTGGGGTTTTTGTTTCTTTCTTTTTAAGACAGGATATCATGTTCTTATCTAGGTTAGCCTGAAACTTACTATGTGATCCACGCTAACCTCGGACTTGCTGTAATCCTCCTGCCTCAGTCTCCTAAATGCTGGGATTACAGGTATATACTTCCATGCCCAGCCTAGTGTTTTGTTTTTAAATAGAATCTCACTATGTAGCCTTGGCTGGCCTGAAATTTGCTATGAGCAGACTGCATTTGAATATTCATGAATCCTATCTGCCTTGTGAGTGCTCGGATTGCAGGTGAGCCATCACGCCCACCTCTTTTGTTTTTTGTAGTCTGTCTCCCCTATGGACATCCACTTTGCTATGGCAGTTTTTGAGATTCCCCTAACCCAGAAGGGTGCTGACATAAAGTGCCCCTTCCACTGCATAATGACCGAACCAGTGAAGCCATCTGGACCCCTGCAGCAGCCAACAAGGTCCTGGAGAAGGAATTTATTCCCTGTCAATTCTGGATCTTCAGGGCTTACCCCAGTGTCCGTAGTGGGTGTGCAAAAGCCATATATTAAATGAATGAAGAGTAAGTCAGCGAATGGCAAGTGTGAGCTTTGGGGACCTCTGCAGATCAGCTCAGATCTGCACAGTCTCATGTATGGCTCAATCATCCTGGACTCTGCCTACCTGGGACCTTCACTTGATGTAGAATCTGTTTTTTCTTGCTTCTAGTCACCACAAGCATGTGTATGTGTGTGTGTGTGTGTGTGTGTGTGTGTGTGTGTGTGTGT
>NC_022029.1:32317485-32339624 GCF_000317375.1 Microtus ochrogaster
GTGTGTGTGTGTGTGGTGTGGTGGAGGGGGGTGTCTAGAGTCGTCATTCAGATGAGTCTTCCTCCAGCCTCGCCAGCACGAGATGCTTTCCAAGAACCATGGACGATGCTGTGAGCTGGGCCACTCCTTCACCCCAAAGGTCTGGGGACAGATTGGTGACATAAGAAGTGTTGCAAACACGTTTCGGGATGCTCTAGGGCTCTCCAGCCTGTCCTAGGCTGTTGGTATCCTCTGTGGGGCAGCTTTTCTGGGCATCCTCCTGAGGAAACATGTGGGGTGCAGGGGTATAGCTCTGAATCGAGAAACTGCACACAGAGTCGGGTGATCAGCCCAGCAGCTGGGGTCTTACTCTGCCCTCTGCATTCCCGCCGCACTTCCTGTTCCACTGGCTCCAACAGGCTCAGAGATATCAGAAAGTCGAGTGTCAGAGAAGGGAGCTTAGCTTCCCAGGCCCAGATTGGACCCCAACTTTGGGGTTTCGGGCAGTTTCTATAACCACAGTCACATGTCCCTTCATGTAACCTGAGCCCCCTGACGCGGCATGAGTCTGCACCCCAGCTCCCGAGTCAACATCTGTTTCTCATTTCCGCCCCAGGAAAACGGTCCAATTTCCATGAGTGCCTGGCCCAAACCAAGCCTCAAGCCTCCCCTTGGCCAGCCCCACCCAACCCAGCTCCAGCACAGCAGAGGGCGGGGTGGGGAACTGAAAGAGCGTTGCTCAGCCGTCTGTGCAGGGGCCGGGGCCAGGAAGCCTGTGTTCTGAGCCTGCCTCTGTCAGTTCCTTACTGTGTGTCCTCTGGACAATCGCTCTTAACTTTGCTGAGCTTCGGCTTTCTCACTGGCAAAATGTGTTGTTGCTCCACAGATGCAGGGATCGCGAAGATCTGGGAACCGAGGTAGCTCGTTAGGGATAAAACCAAATAGGGTGTGGCTGCTGGAGTTGGCCTATGTGAGGGAGATGGTGGGACCAAAGCCCCCGTCCTATCCCACACCCACTCTTTTGTATTTGATAAAGTTGTGGATGGGTCGTTGTGCTGGAAGAGTCTAGTCCCGTTTTAAGTCTTTGTCTGCCAAGAGTTATTAAGCACCAGGATGTTTGTGTTGGTCTCCGGGAAAGAGTTAGGAGTCCATAGCGATAAGCAACTTACATTCCTTGGTGGAGGAGAGACCCACATGTAAAAATAAACCGAATCTATCCAGCAGATTGGAGATCTGTGTGGACAGGGCCAAGTCAGCCCCGGAAGCAACATTCAATCTCCTTCCGTTCGTTGGAGGAGACCTGCAATTTTTAAGGCAGTTTTAACTTGATATTGTTTTTGTTTTTGATTCCTGCCCCAACCCAGATGGGAGTTTTGTGGATCTCAGGTTGACCTTGAAAGTCTGATCTTCCTGCGCCCACACTCCAAGTGCTAGACTTCCTGCGGTACAGTTTATGCAGCGCCGGGAATAGAACCCAGGGACTTCAGCATAACAGGCAAGCACTCAGCCAACTGATCTACATCTCCAGCCCCTTGGTACTGATTCTGTCTATAACAAACGCCCCCCCTCTTTAGGGGGACCCCAATCTCCTCTAATGTTTTCCTCCACATTTCTGACATCCAAACCAACTTCCTGATGAAGGAGAACTCAGAAGTGATGCATACAAAAGGAGGTCCACACATTGCATGCCACTCTGAGACCACTGATGCTTCATGCCTACTTGGAGAAAGAGCTAAAAAAAAGACATGCTAACAGGAGGGTCTGCCTGTCTCAGCCCCGCTTCCACAAAGCAGGAAGAACCTGAAAGCTGTATGTAGCTCCCAGGGCACTGTGGGTCTCAATATCAGTATGTCCCCCAAAACATATAACACTCAAATGTGACCTTGCAAGGCAGCCCCTATCCCTGAGAAGGGAGTCATAGGTGTTAAGAGCTTGTCTTGCCGACCCCAGATTGGGTGACTTGTGACTGCATAGCCCTACTCTCAAGTTCTTCAGTTAAATTTCCCAGAGCCTCTGTGTCCTCTTTTGTTTTGATTCTGCTTTGGTGTTTTGCCATGGATGTCGAATTCCTTGAAATTGGAGTTACAGACAGTGTGAGCTGCCATGTGGGTGCTGGGAAATGAACCCAGGTCCTCTGGAAGAGCAGTCATTGCTCTTAGCTCTTGAGCTGTCTCTCCAGCCCTGTGTTCTGGTTTTTTAAAAACCCAGTTCTTGATTAAATTCAGCTTTGTTGGGGGGAATGGTTTGCATAAAAAGTACATAGATTCTAAGTGCACAGCTTGACGGAGTTTGATGAATGTGTGTCTCTGTAGAACAACTGCTTCATTGAGACTCAGCCATCCTCTCTCCCCAGGGAAGCCTCTGGTTCTAGGACTGATTCTGCCCATCTGTGAAAGGTGCAGGCGAGAGCGTGGGCTCTGTATGTGTGAGAGCTGGGGTGAAACAACCAGGGAAGGCCCTTCCTGGCACTTGGTGGAAAAGCTGGATAAATGGGTCACTATTATTACTGCCTAGTCTCGATCTCTCCTTGGCTGGGACAAGGATCAAGGCTCATGCATGTTTCCCCTGGTCCCTAACATACACACACAAACACACACACACACACACACACACACACACACACACACACACGACATGAGGACATACGTTTTGGAGGAGGACAGAAACCATCGTTGCCTCCAGAAGCACAGAGGGCCTGGGATTGGATAGCAGGCTGGTTTTGCCCTAAGCCTGATCCAGAAGATGGATCCCTCTCTTCGGAGCCCTTCAAAGGTCAGAGATGTTGGTGGCAGGCCAGCTTCATACAGTGGTTACCAGTGCAAGCTGCATAGGGCCCCATGATCGGAAGGACTCATGCTTGAATTTATATCCAGATGTTACCATTTGAAATACTTCCTAATTTTCACACCAGAGGCCCTGCATTTTTCTTCTTGCACTGGGTCCCATAAGTTTCGGAGCCAGTGGCGATGGTGGGAAGATCAAGCTGTCTTGTGTGTCTTTAGCAGAACTGACGTCCTTCACCCACCCACACCCATGGCGTCAGGAGGGCCAGGGTCACACAGGGTCCTCAGCCACCAGTGGGCACCATCAGGAGCTGGAGGCCTGCTTGGCCTGCTGGGAACCCCCTTGGGTACAACTGCTCACAGGGTTTTCTGGCCTGGCTTGTGAATTCCCACTCTCTGACAGCCGTCCCCCCACCCCAGCTGCTCCCACCCAGCTCTGTAGCTCAAGTTCGAAACCACAGCTGGGCACCAGCCAAGGGGGCTTGAGTTTCATCAAACTCAACTTCCCACGCAGCGGCCAGAGGCCAGGGTCCAGAGGAGCTGCTGGCTGGAAGCCTGGGCTGGAAGGCAGACGAGAGGGTAGGCTCTGGTCTTAGTTCAGTTTCCTGTGTTCTTTAAAGTGCTTTCTCTAATGCCTCAGTTTCCCCTCTGAGTAATGGGACAGGATTCTGTAGGACTGGAGCAGGTACCAGGGTACAGAGGAAGTGCCAGGGTTTGGGAAGGGATGCCAACACTCAACAGAGCAGCCACCACCCACACCTTGTTATAGAAATGCATTTACATGGAAGAAGGGAAGTTACACTGCTGAATCGCTCCAGTCATATCTGAAGCTCAAAGGCTGGCTACACTCACTCATGGCTACCATGTTGGATAATGCCACTATGGCAGGTTTTTATCTCCCTGGAAAGTTCTGTTGTGCTATGACTCCTGGGTGAATCACACAAGTTGCTGGGGACACTGGTGCCCTGGGTAGGAGGGGCATCTAGAAAGACATACAGGAAATTCTCTCAATCCTCCCCTGACCTCAACATTGAGGGGTAAACCTCTTAGAAAGGAATCCAGCCTGGTATCTGCTGAAGGCATGCACCCTTGAACTCTGGAGTGGACAGTAGACTTCTTGGGTTTCTGTTGACTGGCTAGAAATGCCAGGGCACTCTCTGAGAAGGAGATGACCAACAGAGACGGCTTTCCCAGCAAGGGGTTCCGTAGAAGCCCTTTCCAAACGGGAAATCTTGTCACTTCCTCTGGTCGCTCCTCTGGCGAGTTAGAGGTCATTTTCCTCTAGCTTGGGGAGCTCTTGCAGGCTCCAAATCACAGGTTCTCAAACTTGATCTTGTGTCCGGTAAACCAGAGACATTGGATTCAGTTCAGCTTAGAGGTCCTTAGTATTTGGCCTGTCTGTGTCGAATCACCAGAGAACCTTGGTATGATTGATCTAGGTACATTTCAAAGGAATACAGCAGAAGGGGTGAAGGGGTGGGTTGTAGGAAAGAACAAGAGGAAAGAAAGAAGAGGAAGATAGAGTTTAGGAGACAGCTTATACTGTGTCTCCTTCTGAATTATTCTTTCTGAACGCCATACCACCGGCTCCTCACAATGGCTTTCTAAGTTGCTAACCATGGCTCAGAGAGGTTCCACGGCATCCCAGCAGTCACGCGGCCCCTGGGGAATCCAGCTGGACTCTGTTTCCTCTTCCTTTCCTCCCTCCAGTCTTGAATATTTTCAAATGAGATCAGCCTGGGAAGCATAGAAGGCTCAGAGCTGTGAATACATTTTTTTGTTTTCTGGGCTCATTCGGCTGTGACAGGAAGCTTAGCCACATGCGGACGTCTGAGGCCTGGCTCTCAATGGTGCTTTTTAGGCACGTCTGTCCACGGAATGTAAAGAGTCTCAGTTATAAATATTAGCAGGCCTCGCTTGGTGACCCATTGAGACCCCACAACACACCCAGCTGGGACATGTGGAACTTCCTGCTTGCAGTCCTCCCCACCACCCCTCCAGACAGAACCAGCCTTAGTATATTAGGGAAAGGTGGGGTAAGGGATGGTTCTTGGGCTAGAAAACCAAAGCCGAGAGGAACCCGCAAGTTGTCCTCTCCAGCTTTTAGAAGATGGGTGCTCTACGCAGGGCAGCAGGCAAACCATCTACAGCATTGGATAAGCCACAGCTGTACGGCCAGCTGTGACTGCTCGAGAATGACCCCTTGTCACAGGTGAAAACCTGTTCTGGAAAGCTTGGAGCTCTCCCTGCCTCCCTCCCTCTACAAGTGCTCTCTGAGGCAGGCATGGCCCCATTTCATGGATGGCCAGAGTCACTGGGGCGCCACCCACAAAGGCGTCCCGTGCCCAGTCTCAGCCAACACACTGACCCTTGCAGCTGCCCTTGGACCCTGACCCCAGGCACCTCCTGCCTTCTCTCCAGTCCAGAAGTTGATTTAGCATTTCCTGTCCTTTTGACAATCTCGGTGCGCAGAACAGGCCTTCCTTATTCAACCGTGTCTCCCAAGTGCCTTCCTCTGACTTCATTAAGCCCCTAATGTGAAGCAGGATAAGTCTTCAGCATTTAGCTCCCTGATCAGAAGCATGTTCCCAGTTCCCGTCCCTGCCCTGCTGGGAAGCACATTCCTCGTAGGGTTAATTAACAGACTTCACAGAGCCGCATTTAGCCACGAACACAAAGCCATGCGCATAAATAACGTCTAGGGCGGAAGGAGAGGTGCAGATGGTTTCTGACTTTGCCATAGAGTTTTCTAAACCGGCGTGAACCACGTCCTGTTCAGGTCCAGGGCCCTGAGCCAGGGTCAGGCTTTGAGGTGGGCCAGGTCAGAGACACTAGTATCTAACTCTGTTCTGCTAAATTTCTTAAAAGAGAAACATGGGGGGGGGGGACTGGGAGAGAGGGAGGGGCAGATGGGGAATGAGGCTGCTACCCTACTAGGAAAAGAAACCTGCTGCTGAATGAACCAAACACAGGCTACTGGGCCCAGCTGTAAGATACTGCTGAATGTATCATGGGGGCTCTACCAGATTCAGACTTGGGACCTCAAGGATTCCTCGCCAGCTCTGTAGAACATGAGGCTAAGACACTCCTCATCTAGGGCAAAAGGGTGGAGAAGAGTGCTAAAGAATCCTGGAACATTCTAAAAAGGGCACCAAAGTGCTTGCGGTGTTCTGGATCCTCTGTGGATAAGGTCCCGTTCTGAAGTCTCAATCCCACCTGGGGCTCCAACACTCCCTTCCCACAGCCAAGGGGACACACCTAAATGTTGTCCTGGGTCATGAAGGGGAACGTCAGACTCATGTTACAAAAGTCGGTACAACCGGAGGAGTACGACTCCGAAGAGAAAACAAAAGCCGAGAAACAGAGCAGCGCAAACACATTCTGGTCGTCAGGGAAGAAGAGGATGAGAGGAGATGGGAAAGCAAGCCGTGGGCAGCCAGCCTTCACACTCTACCTCTGTGCTCATCCACATTTAGTGTGGATACTCCTAAAAGTATCCCGGTTTGGAGAGTTCAGTCCTTCTCAGACCTTCTCCTGGAATCCAGGATCCCCTGGGATCCCTGTAGAGCAGTGAGGACCATTGAGGAGTCCTCCCCACAAGAGGGCGCCCCCTGGTGGCAAGGATAGGAAGCCTCGTCATAATCTAGGCTTCCCGTGAAACAGATTAGGCACTCAGTCCGAGGACCATCTCCCTGTGCCAAACTTAGTATCCAGGGGTAAGGATTCAAAGAAAGATGGGGGCCGAATGCCTAACAGCAGGACTCTGTGTCCGGGGCAGCAGTTTTTCTTGGGTAATTTTCCACCTTTTGGCTTTCGCTCCACACACTGACTTGCTCAGAGTTCCTACGGGGCTGCGGTCTGTCAGAGGGTTACTCTGGGACAGTCACCTGCCCAGTGACCCCTCCTGTTTTGATTTCTGACACCCCTCCCCACTGCTTGGTTCCCTCTAGGCTGTTTTTTCTAAGCACCGGACCCACCTGAGGCATATGGTCAGTCTCTCTGGACCCCAGACCTCATCCCACCCCCAGGGGATGGATCTACGTAGGACATATCATGGCTGCCAGGCTGGCGCTAACCTTTCTATTTTCTCTGAAGGATCAAAGCTTCGTCCCAGCTCTGCAGGGAGGAAACCGTTTTGACTCGTGCAAATATCTGTAGTCCATTTGGGATTTTACTTTGGTGAGAAATAAATACACAGCCATCTGCAGAGGATGGGAATATGACTTAAGTAACTTTTTTGTCAGAGCTCTTGGGCCAGAGCCCAGATGGGAATGAGACTTTGTATCTCAGTCTCTTTTGCATGCTTTGGGGAGGGGGGCGGGGGGGGGGGGGACAAAAAAAAAAGAAAAGAAAAAGCAGGGGGAGAGGGGAGTTGATGGAAACAGAAGTTCAAAATGGAGTGTGCTATATTTCTTGGCCCAGGAAAGGAAAAATAAACACCAAACAGCGTCTCCATTCAAGTGTGCGTTATCTGCCTCATCCTGGCCAAGAACTCAGCCTCCTCCCTCCTCTGACCGGGAATTACTGCGCCTACGAACAGCCCCCACACCCACCCCAGCCAGGGCAGGCAAACAATGGGCCGGCAAACCCCCCGCTCCGCCAAGGCCTCTCCCTGCAGCCCCCAGAGGCCGTAAGATTGGGAAACACGGGCTATTTTTAATGTGTTATTTGTCTACCAACTGTGGCTCCATGGCCTGAGAAACAGTGTCGTCTGTGGGAGGTGGCATGGATATTTTTTTTTAACTTGCTCAGACAAAGCCAACATTTTCGCAACTTTCAAGAACCCCGCCGAAAGAGCTGTGCTCTCCAAGAGTAAACTCTTCCCTGGCTGGACCTTCTGCCCTACAGGGGATTCTCCCTGTGGGTGTGTCTGGGAAGCAGCCCCCTGCCATACTGTGCTGGTCAGCAGTGACCACAGGCCTCAGATCTGGGGCCTGGGAAAGGAAAGGAAGGGACACAGAGGGGCAGGAGTGGGAATCCAGCTGCTGAGGAAGGCTCAAACCTGCTCTGGTGGCCCCAGAGTGACGAGGCATTTGGGTTCATTGGGACCATTCATTCATACTAGAAAACTCTGAGGTCACACATAGAGGAAATGGCTTTGTCCTCAGAACGGTGGGGTGGTGTGTCTGGGGGTACTGAGATGGGGTGTAGATGAGAAGGGGCTCCATAAATGCTGGCAGGACCCCGGAGCTGAAACAATATAGCTAGTCCCACAGGAGCCTTGGGAGTCTAGCAGGCATGGGAGAAGATGGAGACATCAGGAAGGCCCCATGAGAGGGCTGTCTTCTGTAACCATCCTGCCCTCTTCAGGACGGCAAGGCAGAAGGTCAGCACAGAGGGAAGCCCGGAGTGGGAATTTTCTCTGTGTATTGGTTCTGTGATTCATCAAGGCTGAGCTTGCAGGGCCTCCATCCACAGGCTATCCTGGGTGACCCACAAGAAGCCTCCCTTCCCTATACCTGAGGGTGTGTGTGTACAGAATTTGGAAGTTTCTGGTATACCAATAGTAGCGCTGATGTGTGGAGTGAGCATATCTACGTGGCAGCTGTGGTAGCTGTCACTGCTGGTACTCCTCGGGAAAGGCAAGGGTAGGTATCCGAGAGGAGATCAGGGGAGGAGGGGAACCTGGCAAGAGGGCACAGGAGGACAATACAGAACCGATGGAATCATGTGACTCAAACCTACGTGGCCTTTGAGACTATCTTAATCCACCTAAGGCACCTCTGCTACAAACTGTCCAAGGATAGATCAGACCTCACCCTGTTCTGATACATACAGGGACTCCAGTCTCCTGCCGTGTGGTAAGCTTTCAACTCGGGGATCACTCCAGTCCCCCAACATATAGACAAGGACAGACAGGACACATGGGTAGTTCTAGCATCTTGGCTGCCTCAGAAGTCAGTTTCTGATGAAAGACGGCTCTTAGCACTGACGCTAACGCTTCCACAGCATCTCCCTGCTGGTCCCAGGGTGCCCCGGGTAAGGGAGAGGACATAAATTACCCCTTTCAGCCAACAACTCCCATAGTGCCCCCACCCAGGGACCCAGGCTAGTCCTCACTTCCTTCTCAGAAAGTCTTTGGCAACCAGCCTCATCTCAGGAGACATGATGGAGACCTGAGAGTGTTGCATTCGAATCTGAGCTACCTTCAATGGGTGCATAGGCTTTGCTTTGAACACCTGGTCCCCAGCTGGCGGCGCTGTTCTGGGAGGTTGTAGAAATTTTGGGATTTTGGCAAAAATGGGTTGCCTGGGCAGGGGAGAGGGGATTGGTCAAATCCATTTGGATGCTAGTCTAATATCTCTGCTTCTCGGTGCACATTCATGTGAGGAGATCTGATATTTGCTTCCTGTGCCACGATGAAACTGACAAACATCTTCCTAAAGTTTGTCACAGCATCAAGAAAAGTAGCTCATGCCTGGCAGTGGTGGTGCAGACTTTTAATCCCAGCACTTGGGAGGCAGAGGCAGGAGAGTTCCAGGACAGGCTCCAAAGCTATGCAGAGAAACCCTGCCTTGAAAAAAGAAAAAAAGAGAGAAAAAAAATAAGAAAAGTAACTCACACCAGGTAGTGGTGGCGCATGTCTTTAATCCTAGCTCTCCTGAGGCAGAGGCAAGCAGATTGAGTTCAAGGCCAGCCTGGTCTACAAAGTGAGTTCTAGGACAGCCAGCGCTGTTACAGAGAAACTGTATCTCAAAAAAACAAACAGAAGAGAAAGAAAGAAAGAAAGAAAGAAAGAAAGAAAGAAAGAAAGAAAAAGGAAAAGTAACTCATATAATAAAGGAGAATAGGGCCATTCGGACTGCTGGAAGGAAGCCCCAAGACCCGAACTGCAACCCATCTCCCTGCAACTCTGCAAATGTTGTGTCCCCTGAGGCCCCCACCCCAGAGCCTCATGTCCTCATCTGGAAAAGGACGTGACTGTTTTTAGTCGTCAGACATGAAACAGTGGTGTATGTTCTGGATCATTAACCCTGTTCTGACTGGTTCTGCTTGCAGATGCTGAGATTGTGCAGTTGGGGGTTGCCTATTTCAGCCTCCAGCAGAACCCAAGGAGGGCACGCCATCAAGTCACTCACTGTAGGCGGGAGGAAACCTCTGCAACTTCAAGAAGTAGCTTATGGGAGCACTGTTTCCAGAATCAACTGCATGTAGCCTGGATGAGGCTTGCCACTCTCCTGCTCCTTGAAGAAAATGGCACCCCAAGCTTTGAGGTTGAGGCAGTGGTGGACGAGGTGGCCCACAGGGACCCTTCAACACAATGTCCAGCCATAGCAAGTGCTCAGTGCGGGGTCAGCATTCAAAAACTAATGAGAGGCTCTTAATGAACCATTGGGGGCGGAGTTCCGACATTCATGGGGAGGGATAAACTTGTATAAACAGTGTGGACCACACCCTCCTGGGCAGGAAATAGAGACATCTGACTGCAGACTCTGTTAGTTCACATTTATAGCAGGACGTTGTGAAAGGACCCACATGAAGCTAGCAAGTGGTGGTACCTTGTGGGCTTAGGGAGGGTGGGAGAGGGTGGGGTGGGAGCGAGACTTTGACACTACCCCTCTGCATGTAGCTCAGAGTGGCCATTCACGTGAGGGTATAGCCTGTTCCACACCCAAATTCTACGTTACCATAGAAACAGTGCTAACATCTCTGAGCATCATCTTCTTCGTTAGGTGAGGTGGTGGCATGCGTCCCACTTAAGTATGCTTGGTAGGAACACAGAGAACCGAGTGCGCGAGTATGCAGAGAAACAGAAAGAGGCTGGGGTGAGGGGGATGAGGGTGAGGAGATGGAAGTGGAGGAGAGGGTGCGATGGGCGCGGGACTGGATGATGGAGATGAAGATGGAGGTATGGGGCAACTCTCCAGGTTGCTTTCTCTGAGCCATTGTCCCAGGATCTGAGCCTTGGTCAAATTGCTCTTGCCAACTGACCTCTTTCCCCAAATATCCTGCTCCACAGAAAACCACGACTCTGCCCAGCAGCATTCTGGGGGTGGGAGTGAAAGTATAAGGGGTACGTACAGGTGGGTGGGGCCACAAACTGTCACCTTTGATACCTAGCTGGAACTGTTAGGAGCAGGATAAGGATGGAGGATGGATGAAACCCTCAGAAGACAAAGGCCCAGCAAAGGCAATGGGTGACCAGATGGCAACAAGGATGTAGCAAGGTCCCAGGCTCAGGGAAGAGATAGGGGCCTATCTTGTGACTGTGACAACAGTTCTGTTGTAAACATTCATTACCATTCAGAGGAGGAAACTGAGGCTTGGAGTTTGGGGAAACTGGACAGCCACCTAGTAAGAAACTGGACCCCAAGCTCCAGTAGGATGAACCCACCTGACCACCACCCTGTTCTACCCCTTCCCCGTGTCAAGGCTGGGCACCTGTAGGTGCACCCTGTTCCCAATCATAGCAGGGAACTTAGCTCCCGCCTCCCTGTTGCTGATGCAATTGCACACTGGTCACTGCTCCAGGTTTCACACTAATTAGATGCCTAGAGGCTGTGGGTAGCCCAGGAGGGCTAGGCTTGGGAATCCCCCTGGACTCCACACCCCACAAACTCCAGGGGCACACAGCTGGAAGAATGAAAGCGCTTTTCATGAAATTCCAACAGGAAACCCACGAGAACATTCCTGCCCAGATGATCCCAACAGGAAAACCACGAGAACATTCCTGCCGGCGGGCTCCAGCTGGGAGCTGGAGGCCATATTCCCTGCAAAGGAGGCTGGCCAGGGGCAGAGGGGTTGGGTAGAGAGTTTGTCCCATCCTGCAGGGCCATCCAAAGATCCCCTGACCTCTGGCTTCCCTGGAGTTTAGCCTCCTGCTGGGGTGGATTGTTTCAGGGCTGGAAAGCCCACTTCCCCCACTCTTCTGTCTTGGTTCACAGTTGGCTTCCCTGCCTTCCAGGGCAGTGCGCGCTCCCTTTGGATCCTTCCTTTAGTGGCTGTGTCTCTTCTCTGTCATGGGTCTCGCTCATAACTATGAGGGCATGGAACATGTGAAGGACTTGCTCTTGGAGGCTGCCGAGATGGCTCAGCGGGTAAAGTCCCTGCCACACCAGTCGGAGGCCCTGAGTTTGGATCCCCAGCACCCTGTAAAAAAAAAACAAGTGCATCTGTACAAGTCTGTGCTCCCCCCAAGTAGGAAGGTGAAGGTAGGAGAACCCAAGGGGCATGCTGGCCAGTCAGGTTAGCTGAATGGGCGAGCTTTAGTTTCAGTGAGAGATCCTGTCTCAAAAAAATAACGTGAAGAGTGAGGAAGGCACACACAAAAATCTGACGGTGACCTCTGGCCCTCACGAGTGTGTGCGCAGACCCACAAAAGAACTTGCATTTGAACTTTGTTGCTTCTTGAAACAAACGTTTTCAGCACTCATGACAGAAGCTACACACCACACACCTGTATCCTGGGTTTTCGTGGTGTCTCCGCCGTGTCGGAGGGAAGCACACACACAGCCATGGTCTCGGAAAATGTCCATGGCGGCGGAGGAGCCTGGAGGTCTCTACCAGGAAGCACCAAGACAGCAGGCCAGTGCTGAAAGAGAAATGCCCTCTGGCCCCAGGCTTCATCAGAACTGCTCACGTCAGCATCAGAATCCAGTCACAACCGGGGTGGGCAAGGAGAAACAGACACGCACACCTGGCCAGGACAGGTGTGCTAGAGGAGGTGGGCTGGGAACTCTATGGGCCAAAAGCTGGGTGGTTAGGATTTGGGCGGTGGATGTGATAAGCCCGTGATAAAAGCAGGGAAGGGCACTGCACAGGTGTGAGCCCAGGGGAACCCGCTCTGGCACCGGAAGGGATGGCGTTCTGAAACAGAGGTTGAGGGGGGCAGGTGTTGGAAAGGCTGTGGGTGAAGTGGGTGTGTTCGTTCATGCTCTGAGGTTCGGAAGCAAATCAAGGCAGTAAAGAGTGCTCGCCAAGACTATAGAAGGGGCACAGTCTTCCTTGAGTGTCTCTGAGCTTGTGGGAGGGGCAGGGTGAGAGGAACCCAGGGTGAGCTCCTAGGACTTTTTCTTCTGTAATCTCCCAGAATCCCACTGCCAGGTCACAGGGTAGAAGCTTCTCCCCAGGCAAGCCATCAGGACCACTCCAGGCTGGTAAGGGTGGGGGACAGGTGTGGTTGATGTGGGAAAGAATGCACGTCACAAGAAGCCACCTAACAAGTCACCAACAGGGACCTGCAACAGGATTTTAGGGGACAGGACTAGGAGGAAGTCAAGACAGTAAGTCAAAAACAAAGGGATACATGTGGACCAAGCTGTGGAGACAAGATCTGAGGCAGGCCTGTCCCCAGAAAGAGGACCTGAGGGTCTTAACTGAGTAGATGAAACAGCGGACTAGAGGTAGTGACTGGCAGATCTTAAGTGTGCCAGGGAAGCTAGTATGGGCTCCACAAGCCGGTAGTTAGTTCACTGCCAACAAGTTTGTAAGAAAGTTGCTAAAATGTTGGTAAAGTCACCCTTGGTGGGGACATCCACCACAGAATTAGCAAATGCTACCCGTTGTTGCCCAGTGAGACAGCTGAGGAAAGGGCTCACTCCCCTCTGCCGAGTGGCTCAGGACCGTTGGTTCCTTCTGTCCGTGAATGCTCTCAGGAGACTCCCGGTGGTGCGCATCTGGCCCCCTAGCTGGATGTGCCCGGGTAGGACAAAGCCTTTCAGGGTGAGAGACCATCATTAGCCATTTCCTAGCGTCTTCCTGGATGTGTGATCTAAATTAAGGTGCTTAGAATCCAAGTTGAGTCCCTGCCACAGCCTTTCCTTCCTTCCTGCGGGCTCTCTGTAGTTCAGCCACAGGAAGTCCCTGCTGGACGGCTCTCTGCTCTTTGTTATTCCATCTGCTGCTCTGCCTCCATGTTTCTGGCTAAAGTCCTTTCCCCACCCCCAAGCGGGTTGGGGGGGTGGCTTCCCTGCTCTGTCTCTCCCATACTGAGAATCTTGCAGTGGCTCCTTATTATCCAGACAGCTCCCCAACCCCCAGATCATCTTATCCATAGTCATGCTTAGCCGCTGCCTGGAATAATAAGTTCTTCAATACCAGGATACCTCAGGCAAACCTCTCTAGATGTACTCCAAGGATACTGGTCTCTGACCAACTCTATTGGTCCAAGGATGCTGGTCTCTAACCAACTCCATAGGTCCAAGGATGCTGGTCTCTGACCAACTCCATAGGTCCAAGGATACTGGCCTCTGACCAACTCCATCGGTCCAAGGATGCTGCCCTTGGACCAACTCCATCGGTCCAAGGATGCTGCCTCTGACCAACTTTTATAGATCCTGTAGCAGTGCCAAAAGTAGAAGTAGTAGAAACCCTAACTAATAAGAACTTGAACCACATAAGCAGTTTGTGGTTCCGTACAAAGGAACCTTGAGGTGGGCAGATGTCAGTGGTGTTGAGCATGACTCCAAGAGGCCAGTGTCTGGATAGTCTCTAAATCTTCTCACAGCTAAACAGTGACCGCCACAGCTCCAGATGTCACACAGTAAGACTTTCTCCAAAGCGAGGATGTAAAGTGGTAATAAAAGTAGAGAAAACATTTCCTCCTGTGCTCCTTTTATCTGAAAAGAGACCTGGAAACCAACAAGAACACTGTCTCACAAGCCTTCCGCTCCACTCCCCACAACTCAACGCTAACTTCAGTGAGCCCATTCACTGCAATTTGGGAGAAGTTAATTCATCTGTTTCCAAGTCAGTTGCTCATCTATAAAACTGGAGTTGATTGTTCTTGCCCCTTGAGGTTAGACCAAGGATAGATAAAACAAGATGGCCTAGGTTCGATGTTGCCATGCCCAATCCTCTTGTGCGCTGGTTGGTCTGGGAAAGGACAAGTGACCCAATGGCACCCATGAGAGTCCTGCTTAAGATCGGTGCTGCTCTCTTTCTCTGGGAAAATGAACAACAAGGAATCAAGAGAGCCTGAAATTTTGAACTAAAATTTGGTGCTTGTTAGTGTTTGCTCTGGTAGAGAGTTGGCTGCAACCCAGCATGGTGAGTGCCACTCACAGGCAGCAGTAAACAAAGGCTGGAGTCTGCTTTCTCTCAAGTCGCTGAGACCCTGTCTCAACAAAACACCAAAGCAAAATAAAACAAATAAATATGTAAATTACACCCCCCACCAGGAAGCAAGATTCCCAACTCACCATTTAGCCTAATCTGATGATGCTGGCAAAACTCCACAGAGAAATAGAAATATCACTGGCTCCTCCTGAAAAGATTGGACCCTCTTATTATGAGGACTCACGGGGTCCTGGAATCTCACTTCATAGTTCATATCAAGGAGAAATTAAACAAAGTACGAATTAAGGCAGAAAGTTGAGCATTCAAAAAGTGCTGTGGGCCAGGAAGATGATTCTGCAAGTAAAATTGCTTGTCTCACAGACCTGATGACCTTCCTGCAATCCTTGGAACCCATATAAAAAGCAGGATGCCATGGCTTGCTTCTGGAACCCCAGCACTGGGGGGAGGGGGGCAGGATTCATTGGATAGAAGCCCCTGAGTCAGCTGATCTGGAGCATTCTGCTCAGCAGCAACAGAAATGAGACAGACCCTGTCTTAAACAAGATGGAAGAGGACTAGACAGATTCTCAAAAATCGTCCTCAGCCCTCCATTTGTAGGCATGTATTCTCTGTTTGTCTGTCTGTCTCTAGTTTTAAAAATAAGTGGTATATTTCTTAAATTTTCCAAAGTATTATTTATCATGATGGTAGAAAATTGCTGGCAAAGACTACAGATGACGTCAGGATTCAGCGACAATGGGAACAGACAGTGGGAGCTTAATTGTCAATCTAGAGTCATCCCTAGAGCAGTCCGTGAGATTCATACAGAGGGGTCCGGTCCACTTTGAGGGCCATGTAAGCTGGGGACTTTCTTCAAGGTTCAAGAGCCTTGGTACACAGGCTCACCTCTTGAAGGCACAGGGCAGCCCCTACCACACACTGTCCAGGATGTTGCCAGCTCAGAGTCTTTGGGGACAGATTCCTGGTCTCTAGACCTTTGGTTCAACAGACTCTCCAGCAGTTAGTTCTGTTCAGCCCCAAAGGTCTCACAGCCCAAAAGCCTGTGCTTCTCCCATGGCCCTATCCATAGGCACCTGCTTACCCTCCAGCGGTCACAGGCCTCCAAATCACAAGGGCCACCCAACCCTGACAAGTTCTCCATTCAATCGGAAACACAGACCAAAGACTTCCGTCCCTCCTCATGATAAGGAAAGTTCAAACCTCAAGAACTCCAAAGTCAAGAAGGGCGAAGGAAACTCCATTTCCTCCTTCTTGCTGATAAGCTCCAACTCTGAGAAAGGGAACAAATGTGACCTAACTGGGCTGTTCTGTAGAGTTACCTGGGGGTCGACACTCCACCACGGGCATTTGTGCACAGAGGATGGGGGAAGGAGGGCCAGGGTCTAACTAGCTCACTGTTTTATCCCGGTTTCTGAGCTTAGACCATGAGTCGGAGGGCATTGTATGTTAGTTCAATGAACACTTATTATTCGGAACTCTGTTCTAAAGGACATACTCAAGCTGGGTCACTGTTGGAGGATAATCCACTGGCCTTTGCCACTGGACAAGCTGGCTTTAGGCCTGGAGGATCTGGATGGTGAAGAGAAGTGTGATTTCTTGGCTTGTTTGGTCTATTTCCCATAGTTCCCGTACAAGTTAGCTTCATCTCGCCAGAGATGCCTTCCTTGGGCCTTGGGGTCAGTTAGTTGTGCTCTCCTGGTCCACATCGCTCTGAGTATTGGAGAAAAAAGACTCTTTGGTGCCTGCAGCTTGAATTGTAAGCATGACTTTGCATTGTGTCTAATCTCAGAACCAATCTCTTAGCAAAGGGAGTGTGTTCTCAGGCTACTGGTGCAGGCTACTGGAAGGTCAAGGCAGGACTGCAAGGTCAAGGCCAGCCTGGGCTACCGTGGTGCGTGCTTGCCTTAAAAGACAAACAAATCGCTTCACTAAGGAGGAGGCCTCTAATAACAGGCACTCTGCGTAGGGAAAGCGTCTATACACAAACTGTTTCCCCTCCTCACAGTGTTCCAGCTGCTAGGTTTTCAATGTCCTCTCTGGGACACTTACTGAAATGTAACTGCCACTGTGATGATACAGGAAGGGAGACCATTAAGAAGTGAACAGGTCATGGGACCATATTGTTATGAGTGGATTAATGCCGTCATTGAGGGAGTAGACTTGTTCTCTCTAGAGTGAAGTTTTATAAAATAGAAGTTTGCGCTCTCTCTCTCTCTCTCTCTCTCTCTCTCAATATCTGATGCCCCCAATGATGCTGTAATGTAGCATGCAGGTTCCTTGGATATCTCAGGCTCCTGAATTATGAGAAAAAACTTCCTTTTCACAAGAAACCACCTGTCTGTCTGTAGCATTGCTGCAGCAGCAGGAAAGAGACTAAGATAGTCGCTCATCCACCTCCATGGAGTGAGTCATCAGGCACTAAGTCACCCTCTGTTTGGGGACTGCCTTGTTCACCAGAACTCTGGATTCCCGTACCTCCTCTAGTTTCTCAGATAGACAAAGGGAGAGTACACCAAAGATTGATGGGGCGCGGGTTGATAGGCCTTGCTTCTGATCTGTATTCTATTGTCAAGAACTCAATAACTATAAATAATTGAAAGTTTGTCCAAAAAAACATGAAAAGAAAAGCAGGCAGGATTTGGTATGCCTGTGACCCTGCCAAATTGAGGGGACGTGGTCCCAGGACCAAATGAGACATCAGGATAGGATAGGATAGGATCGGATAGGATCGGATAGGATAGGATAGGATCGGATAGGATCGGATAGGATCGGATAGGATAGGATAGGATCGGATCGGATCGGATCGGATCGGATCGGATAGGATCGGATCGGATCGGATAGGCTTAGGGCCCCCCAGATTTAGACTTCTCACTTCGGACAGTCTCAGTTCCTCTCAAATTGTCAGTCTCCCCTCTGACAAGTGTGATTGCCAATGGTTCATCGTGACTGTCAGTCCATTGGTTTGAAATTCACCATGGAAACAAATCTCTGCAGGACCGTGAGGGTTAGTCTGGATTGATTGAAGTGGGAAAACCCAACCTGTCGTGGGTGCCACCATTTCATGGGCTAATGTCGAAAACTGAGCAAAAAGGAGCGGTCGAACCGAGTCTCATCCGTTGTCTTTGCTTCTTGATTGTAGATGCCAACCGAGATCGGCTGCCTCAGACTGCTGCCGCCACACTTCCCCACCGCGGCAGACTGGACCGGCAAGCTGGGAACCGGAATATACCCTTCCTTCCTTAAGGCTTTTCTCTGGGACATTTTATCACAGCAACAAGACAAGTAAGGAAGATAGTCACAAACCCGGGCTATGCTCCAAGCCCCACCCCCACAAATCCTTCTCCCTTCCAGCCTCGGCTGCAATCCCACCCCTCCTCCACCACTGCTTTTTTCTTGTCTCTGCTGTCTGCTCTGACTTCACACTCCCAGCTTTCTCCTGGGGGCCCTGTTCTCTCGCCCTTCCACATTCCAGATGTGTTTCTTCTGTACTCACTGTCTTCCTGCCTAAGGAGGAAGCGCCCAGAGGGCATGATGGGTTTTTTTTTTTTTTCTGTGCTGAATTCAATATTGTATCCCAAGAATCTAAAAATGTTTTCAGCACATTGTAAACACTCAATAAATACTTGTGGAATGAATGAACGAATGAATGAATTTCAGAGCGTCTCTGCAGATCAAGCAATCTTTAATTCCAGACAGAGTAGCGCTGCCATCTGGTGCCAGAAACTTGAATTGCAAGTATAAATTCCAGGGCGAGAAGACGCAAGACTCCAAGGGACCAACCAGTCTTGTCGGTTGAATCTATTTCATGTTTCATGTACCACCACCTGACTTTAAACATCTCAAAGACTTTTTTCTTTTTGCCTGTTTTATGCCCCGATTCTGCAGACCATTAGGTGATACCTGGCCAACCCCACTAGGTTTTGCTCTGATGCTTCTAAAATCAGTCATGAGCCAGAAAACATTCTCCAGAAAATGGAATCACGAAAAGGGAGCTCAGCCCTGAAAGCAGAGGAAAGAGAAAGTGGGATGCAGGACCACGGGGAATGAGGGACCAGTGAAAAAGCCTGAGCCCAGGAAGCGGAGGGGAGTGCCAAAAGCCTTGAGACTAGACCTTGTTCCAACTTGACTATGAGCCTGCTTTAGTCTCTTCTACAAGATGACATTGGGCTAAACGGGCTTTAGACGCTAAAACCCTGACACTCCTAACCAGGAACAGAAAGGCCATAGTCCTTCCATTTTCTGAAGTGAGGCTACTCCAACATCCTAAGTTGAGGGGCTCCTCATTTAGGGGCAAGTGTTCCAAGATTGTGGGGGCCTCTCCATGAAAGCTGGAGTTTCTTCTCAAAGCCTCACCCCTGCTTGGGCTCAGCCTTCATCAGCTGGAATCACATGGCTCAGGGATGTCAACACCATGACAACAGGATCCTCCCCCTTCTCCGCGCAGACATGTTGGATTTGATCCTTTAACTATCTAATGGTTGTTTTAAGCAGACCGTTGGCTCTCTGTGGGCCTCTGTGGTCTACACTGGCAAGGTGTGATGGTCCAGCACCTCTGTGGTCTACACTGGCAAGGTGCGATGGTCCAGCCCCTCTGTTCTGGTTGATTACCCCGGGGAGACGAAGCCTTGGCTGTTGAGGATGTAGGAGCCTCTGCATGCCACTCCTTCTGACAACAAAAACAAGCTAAAGCACAGGTGAGTTATGAGTTTTCTGTGAAGACATAACAGTCAAATTCCCATGTGCAGGTAAGAACAAAAAATGCAAAATTAGAATTTGACCAAGAAGTAAAGTGATTTTATAATGATATTTTATATTTTTATATATCGAGCTAAGTAAAACATTTTGCTATAATTAAGTTTTCTTCGGTTAATTTGTACTTTAAAAGGTGGCTAATAGAAATTTCTACATTACATACATGTTTCTCTTTAAACTTCTATTGGGCAAAACTGCTTTAAAGTGTGTGTGCTTGGGTCAGATATGGTGGCAGGCATGAGGCAGAGGCAGGCAGATCTCTGTGAGTTCAAGTCCAGGTTGCTCTACATAGAGACCCTGTCTTAAAAAAAAAAAGGAAAAGAAGTGTTTGTGAGCAGGGGCCTGGTCGTCATACATCCTCAGACGTGTAATCCTAATACTAGGGAGGCTGATAAGGAGAGCCCCACAAGTTCAAGGTTAGATTACAATATTGAGATCCCATCTTTAAAGAAATGTGTGGTGGGAGTGGCCATGAACGCCTTTGATCCCAGCTCTGGGAAGGCAGCCACAGGCAAATCTCTGAATTTAAGGCCAGCCTGGTCTACAGAGTAAGTTCTAGGACAATCAGGGCTACACAGAAAAATCCTGTCTTTACAGGGAAAAAAAAGTGTCTGGGGACCGAAGATGTACATATTATCAAATAAAAAGTTATAGAAGGTCATTTTTTTTAATATTATGCTATATTAGGTCCCGATATACCAGACCAAAAATCAAAATGGAGTAGCTGTACTAAAAGTCAACCCAGAATTGTTATCTGACCTCCCAAGAAATCAGGAGAGATGATAGATTTCCCAAGCAATCGCCATAAAAGTGAAGTTTTCCTCTGCCCTAATTTTTACTTGAAAAAAAAAAGACACCCCAAACGGCCCATTTTCTATTGGTCTGCCTTGCTGTCCCCATCTTTCAGGGTAAGTACCTTTGAAATCACCAATCTCAGCCTGGTGGGATGGTACAGAACTCTAATCCCTGCACTCGGGATGCTGATGTAGGAGACTCAAGGTGATAATCCTGTCTTAAAATCAAAGAAATGGCCAATTTACATTGTCTTGGTTTTGCTTTCTCCAGCCCTTCTCTGTTGATAAAACATCTTTACTTTTTTTTTATTTTATAGAATGAAATGTGGTTGATTCTAGAGTGGACAATACAACAAATTAAGAGTTCTAAATTGTAATTTTGTCAAACGACACTTTATTTTTTATTTTTCAAGATAAGGTTTCTCCCTGTAGCCTTGGCTGCCCTGGAACTCTCTCTGTAGACCAGGGTGGCCTCTAACTCTTAAAGATCCATCTGCCTCTGCCTCCTGAGTGCCTGGGCGACCACTGCCAGGCTCAAATGATACTTTATAAACACATGAAACAACAGACACTGTCGCAGGTTGAATGTGGATTGATGCTACATTTTCCTTCAGTCACTAAGGAAGGAGGGAAGTGAAGGCAGGATGAACCATGTTGCAGAGGGAGAGGATGTGGTTGGGGTAAGGACATGGAGGTCTGTCCTGGTGATGGATTCAATGTGCTAAGGGAGAAATAACTACATGTGGCAAGATGCAAGAGCTTAGGGGATCTCAGGAAAATGTGAAAGAGTGAGTTATTGTTTCCAGCCCTGTGTCCAGTCACGCCACCATCATTTTATCCTGTGACTCAAAGCGTGGAGGGGAAAGAGGAAGGCGTGCCGGCAGCCCCTGAGGTGAATGCTGGCGATATGGATGCCATCCCCTCCCAGACCTAAGATCTTCTGAACTCCAGATCACAATGCAAATTCAAACCCAGGCCAAATATTTCGCCCGGATTTGTCTAGAACGAGGCCCCTGAGCAAGACACATTGTCTAGGCGTCCTGGGGTTAAAGGTTCAGGCTCCATGGTTGGAATTGCTCTGTTCTGGCTATGGCCCCAAAGGCTCCGCTTCCCTGCTGAAGCCTGGTTCAGGCAGTTTCTTTGGGGCTGTTGACCTGGGTCCTGGGCAAAGTCATGGAGGAAAACACATGTTCCTGCTGAGATGAATTCCTTCCATCTGGACATTACTGCCTTTGGTGGAAAGAGGCCGTGGGGACCGAAAACATGAAGCTGTAGCTTGAAAGTGCTTGCGTTTGCATTTTGCAGAATTTCTGGTCTGGCTATCCTAGGTCAACAATGACTCTTCCTCTGTGGTCCTAGGGACTGGCTGCCATGAGCTGGGGGAGGGGCTGCGGTTGAGTCCAAACTGGATATCGAGTCAGTTTATGAAAGGCCAGCTGTGCTTCCCAGCCCAAGCCAGAAGACTACCCTATGACTGGACCAAGAGGAATACGAAGCTGGCCAGGCCAGAGCAGGCCCTAAAGAGTCCATTCTAGCTAACCAGAATAGGTTAGTCTAGAAACTAGTGGTGCTGCACTAGAGGGATGGTTCAGAGGTTAAGAGAAGAGCACTTGCTACTCATCCAGAGGTCCTGAGTTCTAGTCCCAGCAGCTACATAGGAGGATCACAACTCTTAGTTAACTCCAGCTCCAGGACATGGACATCCAATACCTTCTTCTGGCTTCCTCTGGAACCTGCACATACAAGGCAAATATTCACACAAAACTCATCATATATAAATAAAATAATCTAAAAGAAGGAAGGGATGGAGGGA
>NC_022029.1:32339999-32341632 GCF_000317375.1 Microtus ochrogaster
CCCTTGCTTCTCCTGCCCTCCTGGTGGGAAGGTCTTGGGTGACAAGACCATTTGTCACCATGCTCTCAGGGGCCATGCCTGTTTGATTCCAGAAGGAAGAAGACGCACAGAAAGTCCTTTGTGAGAGCCTACCTGTACCCAATACTGAAACACGAAGGAGCGGATGACCCAAGAATCACTACATCTCAGAACAGAAAGACCTTTAAGAACCCACAGGAGGTGCTGGAGAGATGGTTCAGTGGCTGAGAACACTGACTGCTTTTCCAGAGGACCTGGGTTCAGCTCCCAGCACCCAGTTCACAATTGTCTCAAAGTCCTGCTTCAGGTGATTGGACACCCTCTTCAGGCCTCTGAAGATACCGGGCATGTACGTGGTACACAGACATATATACAGGCAAAACACTCACATGTATAAAATAGCAATAATAATAATAACAATAATTTTAAAAAAACCTATAGAAGTCAAAATGCCTTTTCAAAGTGGGCAGTGGTTCTTGTCCTGATTAGGTTTTTTTTGTTGTTGTTGTTGTTTTTATCGCCAACTTAACCAGAACTTAGAGTCACCTGGAATGAGCGAACCTCAGTTAAAGAGTTGCCTCTATCAGATTGGCCTGTGGGAATGCTGGACGTCATTTTCTGGGATGCTCATGTGGGAGAGACTAGCATAGGGTCAGTATCATCCCTAGGCTGGTGGACCTGGGCTGTGTAAAAGAGCCTGCTGAGCAGGAGCCAGGGAACAAGCTAACAAGCAGCCTTCTTCCGTGGCTTCTGCATCCAGGTCCTGGTTTGAGTTCCTGCTCTGACCTTCCTCAATGATGGACTGTGATCTAAAAGTGTAAGCCAAATTAACCCCTCCCTCCCCAAGTTGCCTTGGTCAGAGGCTTTATTACAGCCGTGGAAAGGCAAACCAGCAACAACATCTCTGGGCACTCAACACAGCTTCTGACCTCTGGGCACAATTTAAAGACACAGCCAAGACATGCCTTGGAAGATGGGCGCAGGACTCACGGAGGTACTAAAGCATGCAGCCTATGCAAGGGCCATTGTGTGCTGAGCTGGGCTGACAGGAGTGGCATAGGACACTGGCTTGACTGGAACCAGGCAGGGAAGACCCCTTGGTTAAGGGCGCTGAAGAAAAGCATATGAGATCTGCAGTCAGAAAGAAGAAACGGGGGTATGTGGCATGATAATAATAAATTAAAAAATAAACATCCATAATCCTAAACTACTCATGAGAGACTGAGGCAGGAGGTCCAAAAGTTCAAGGCCAGCCTTGGCTACTCAGTAAATTCAAGGCTAGCCTGGGCACCTTAATAAGACCTCATGGGGTTTTGTTTTGTTTTGTTTTGTTTAAAAAAAAAAAAAGAGAGAAGGAGGTAGCTGGGGATGTAAATCAAAAGCAAAGTGCTTGTCTAGCATGCATGAGGTCCTAGGCTCAGTCTCCAGTGCTATGGGAAGATAGGAAGGAAGGAAAGGAAGAAAGAGAGAGAGAGAGAGAGAGAGAGAGAGAGAGAGAGAGAGAGAGAGAAGGAAGAGGGAGGGAAGGCAGACAGGCAAATTTTCAAACCTCTATTCTAAAATACTAAAGTCTGATGTCTAAAATTCCCACCACTCATTTTCTTTTCTTTTTTTT
>NC_022029.1:32342037-32374329 GCF_000317375.1 Microtus ochrogaster
GTGCTCCCCCTCCTTCTGCTCCTGATTTGGACCTTGAGATTTCTGTCCGGTGCTCCAATGCCCACCACTCATTTTCACGTGGAAGGATTAAGATGTGTGTTTTGTAACTCCAGTTTTCAGAGCGAAGCATTGTTTGTTGAGATAAAATGCACAAACTGGGCTTAGGATACAAGATTTGGAAACATCGCACGACACGGAGAAAAGGGGGGAACAGACAAACTCTACCAGTGTCAAATATTTGGCCAAAATGGAGCCAGTCCAGCCAGCAGCTGCCAGGTCAACAAGAATGTGCTGGGAACATGGAGGGGAAAGTCTTTATCATGTTGATCATAGGAAAGTCCTAACCCTTCCCCCTTCGGTTTCCCTGAAGCCCAACCTCATGAACAGTTCTCCAAAGTCTACAGAGGAGCGAGGTTATGCTTCCTGTGCTGTGGTCTGGCTGGCTCCTGCACCTGGCGGTGAGTGACCCACTCTTCCTTCCAAAGACCTCATAGGAGAAAAGTCCTTGAGGATGCTGCATAGCAAGATTGTTAAAAGATACCAGACTCTGGAGGCAAACTGCCTAATCTAGAATCTGCCTGGATCTATGACCTCCAGCTCTCGGAAGCCATTTCTTGATTCGCAAACCGAGCTGATGATACACCTACGGCACAGTGCACCATGAGGATCACACACGTGGAGTCCTTGGACCACACACTACGCTTGATGAGTGTCGTTTTTACATGATAGATTTATTTTATTTTTTTAAGTTATGCACATGTGTGTGTTTGTGTGTAGGTGTGAGCATGTGTGTGAGCTCCTGAGGAGGCCAGGGGTGTGGGCCTGGAACTGGAGTTTCAGGTCGTTGTGAGCGGCCTGCAGGGGTGTTGACCACAGAACAGGGATCCTCTGCACGAGTGACCCGTTACCCACGGAGCCTTCTCTCCAGCCCCTGAGAAAGGCACACTCTCATCAATCACTCTTTTTCTGCCACCAGCTGAAGAAACCGTTGTCTATCTAACAAGAACAACTTGAACATCTTCCCTCTATGCGCTCAGTAGGTCCTTGGGCCTAAGCTAGGAAGAGGATTTTATAAGAAATATAAAGCCACAAAGAGAGCTCGGAAAGCCTTCCTGTAAGACAGGAGACATAGCCACAAGGGATGCAGTAAGTGACGTGGACAAGCCTACGTGGCAAATCTCCAAGGTCGCTATGTAATTTATGATTAAATTAGGTCACAAGCAACTGAAAACCCAAAATGATGACTTAAATAAGATAGACAACCTTTTTCCCCCTCCTAAAAACTCAGGTAAACAGTCAAGAGCTGGTCGTCAAGGGTCCAGGCCATTCACAATACACAGCTTCTCCAAAACCATCCAGTACTGGTTTTAACTCTATCCTTGCCTTCTGTAACCCCTTCACTATCTTCACCATAGCAACACTCAGCAGAACACACCTAGGACCATTCTAACTACTTTTCACCTAGTAACACATGTACTCCTCGTAAGAGTCCTGCCACGTAGACAGCCTTTGACTCCCAGGCAACTGGGGCACAAAAGAATTATGTAAGCTCTCCAGGGTCACACAATTTGTGCATAGCCAGGTCAAGATTTGAACTTGGGCCATCCACTCCAGAGGTTTAAAGCAATCAACGTTAACAGGTACACACCTCAGTGCCTGACTGGGGCAAAAAGATGTATTTAGGGACAAGCCAAAAAGGGCATTATCTCCTTAAGTGACGCTTTGCTGGAACTTAGTCACGTGTCTGGGACAGATGCAAGCAAGGCTGTGAAATGTAGTCTTTGTTTGAGAATACCAAAGCATTGGGAATTTAGGACTGAGAAAGACTAAGAGATATTGGGGACTGTCCTGTGGTTTTGGTATGGATGTCTCTAAACATATCCATGAAATTTGTTTATTTTTTGTTTATTTGTATGTGTGTGCATCCATGCGTGTGTGTGTGAGGGGGGGGGGAGTGCCCAGAGAACAACTCTGTGAATTGATCCTTTCCTTCCACCTGTGTGTGAATCCAGAGGTCTACCTCAAGCCACCAGGCTTGCACAGAAAATGCCTTTGCCTAGTGAGTCATCTTCTCAGTCCCTAAACACAGCCTTTTACCAAAATTAGGGTGCCTCAGGAATCATTCTGTATCATATGACTCCTGCTTCTGTGTCTGGAAATGCTAGTGAGGGTGTCTGAACTAAAATCAAGAGGTGGTGCGCCGTGGAGCGCAGCAGGGCGAGGTGGGGAAGTACATCTTTCCATATTGAACTGTAGCGTGTACCTGTGAGTTCCAGCTAAACCTACATCTACAAAATAAAAGCAGGATGTTTGGCCTGAGATACTTACACTGCCCAATACACTGCCCACATAGTATTACCAGATGCTAATGTCCGGATCCCAAGAGCCTGTTACATCCCTTGGGCTTGGGAGCTGTAAGGCTTGCCAGTGTATTTGTGATGCAACCTCCAGGTTTGATCCTGTCCGCTTCTTACAATTATCTGGTTGCCTTCAAAGGATTTTACTATAAGAACCAGGTAGATATGGAAGGGCTGCTGTAGAAAAAAACTGCAATGGGAGTGTGGGTGAGGAAGAGACTGGTGCAGCTCAGGGAACTGGTGGAAGCATCACCTGGAATCTTCAGACCGGCACGTGACGTACTCACCACACGCCAGCCTCCATCCCAAGTGCTTTCCACAATCTCCCTTTCTCTGTATAACAGCTGGTGGGGCCAGGCTACTATTCCCTCGTTGTAGAGATGGGTAAAACAAGGCGCCAAGGCTAAGGAATGAACTAGCTCCGAGGTCAAACTTACAGAGCGGTATTAGAGAGACCTGGGTCTGGGTAGTCTGGTTATAGAAATCATGCTCCTAACCAACCTCTGGGTTGGGTGGTGTGTGATGTCTGACTGGGCCTTGGACAGGGGAAAGGACTGGAATGGACAGAGACAGCTCCGTCTAGAGCAGTGACTCTCAACCTTCCTAATGCTGCGACCGGTTAACATAGTTCCCCCACCATGAAATTGTTTTTGCTGCTTCTTCATGACTGCAATTTTGCTACTGCTAAGAATCATAATGTAAATATTTATATTTGACCCGTGCAAAAGGGTCATTCAATGCCCCCGCCAAGGGATCACACCCCACAGGTTGAGAAACGTTGATCTTGAGGAACTGTAATCTGAGTTCTAAGAAGCAAGGGCACAAACAGGCTTGGGAGCCAGGCCCAGGGAGGACTGTGGAGTATTAGTGATGTCCTGGAGGGTTTAAGGAGCCATCAGGACTGTTTAAGCTGAGAAACAAGAGGATAAGCACACAAGAACGCATGCCGCCCCGCACCAGCTGGAGGGGTTGACAGAAAGATCTTGCCATAAATGACCCAACACTTTGATTTCATGGAGAAGAGACAGGGAAAAAAAATGGAGACATGACCTCTGGGAGGTCAGGACCTGGAGCCACCTGGTGGGTAAGAGATGAAGGAGCCAGAGGGAATTTCAAATAGGCCTTGGGCCTACTAGTAGGGCAGGACTAGATGTTGAGTTCAAGGTGGATAGCACAGACTTGAGATTCCTGCGGGACCATCTGGTGGAGAAGCTTACAGAGCAATGATGGGGAAAAGTCAGTACTTACAGACACAACTGTGACGTCATACACAAGGAGCCCTCAGAAGCCCCAGGTGTAGAGGTTACCCTCAGGAGAGGGCCTGCTGAGTAGACTCAGGAGGAGGCAATAAAATGAGTTACCTGAGGGAGAAAGCCACCTGAGGAACGGTCCATTCACGTGGGAGGCAGTTGACAAAAGGAGCTTTGAACTAAGCATGGTAGGGGTACGCTGAGAGCGTGAGGTTTCTGTTGGGGCTGGTCCTAGCACCCCACAGGCCCTATCAGCCGTCCTGTTGTCCCAGCTATGGTTTAGCACTGGGAATCTGCAAAGTCAAATAGTTTAGATTTATGATGGAAAATGGCCCTGGGGACTAGGGCAATTTACTGCTCACAAACGGATTCCAACTTGTCCATTAAAGCAGCCTCGTTCCAGCCCAACACCCAGGCATGTTCACACCTCTGGTGAGGAGTCAGGCCTGCCCAGATGATTAGCCTCTGGGCTAGGCTCTCAGAGGAACTGCTGCCCGCCTGCAGGAAGCATGACAGCCTTCAGAGCCAGGGTCACAACAGCCCACATTGCTGCAGAGAGAGGCCAGGCCTGGCGACAGCAGGTCTGCCCCTGCCTGCCCTGGACAGGGACTTTGAGGGGGCAGACCCTGCCCCCCGGAGCAAATCATGGCCTGGTTGGGTAACAAAGGACTTTGATGCCAGTTCCCAACTCTGCCATTTAAGAAGCCTGTGGTTTGAACAGGCCCCTCTAGCCTGAGATCTTTTTTCTCTTCTGTAAATGAGGAACGATAATTCCCACCTTAAAAGGGTTCTGTGATGGGGGAATGAGGTACAAGTGGCAAGGCTAAGCTCAGGGGCTGGGGCCTGGCGCTAGAAACCAGCCGGGTTCTTATTACTGACTGACCAGCAGTCTGGCCTCTTCTCCAAAGTGAGTTTAGGAGGATGTCTCCTCTAGTAGGAAGCGTTTGCTGCAGGATGCTCACAGGACAGTGAACAAGGAGAGAATTCTTTGTGTCTTTTCTCTACTCCTGCCCCTGTCTCCTCTCCTGGAGGAGTGGACTCCACGATAGGGACAAGATTGGACCCTGGAGGCTGAGAAAGAGAGAGACGAGAAAATCACTTGAGCCACTGGCCTTGCGAGCTTATGGCTGCCATCATCTTCTCCCAGGCTTGTGTGCAAGTGGCTTAAAGCTTCACCCCCATTTTCCTGACCATGTGGTCTTGGGGAGTCTGTATAAATATGGAAGTAAATGGCCAGCTCTGCAACAATGTAGAATTCTTCATTCTGTTGCTTGATTTTCAGCTCCCTGGCCACCGACACTTACTCACCTTGGCTGTACCCACTGCCATCCCAATGTGCCATCTCTATCTCCGGAACTCACGTCATTGCGGTTATTATTTTCTCTGTTGCTATTTCTTACTTTAAAAATTGCACATCAGATGATGGTGGCTCACATCTTTAATCCCAGCGCACTCAGGAGTCAGAGGCAGGTGGAACTCTGTGAGTTCGAGGTCAGCCTGGTCTACAGAATGAGTTCCAGGACAGCCAGGACTGTTTTACAGAGAAACCCTGTCTTGAAAAACAAAACAAAACAACAAGAAAACAAACAAACAGACAAATAAAAACCAAAAGACTGAACAAGGAGCTGGGAAAGAGAAACAGATGGGGTGGGGTGGGTTCCAGGGTTTCTGTATTCCCACCCTACATTCCGTTGCTGGTTTACCTCCCATCCCCACTGATCACTGAACAACATGAGAAGAAACTACCCAAGGGAGACAACTCCCACCTCCCAGGCCCTTGACCCTCGTGCCCCATCCTCAGGCAGATGGGAGGTGGAGTTCCAGTGCAGCCTCTCAGGCAGATAAAAAGCACCCAGCTGTGTTCCAGGGTCCCCTCTTCCTCCTCCTCTGACGCTCACTCCCAGAATAAGGCTCATTATCCAAAGTGGTCAAAGCCCAAACCACTCATCCCCACAGGCGGGTCATGGGGAAGGGGTTTGGGATTGGCAGCAGTTTTGGTTCCTGCCCTGAGAAAAGTTTTCTGTGTGTGTGTGTGTGTGTGTGTGTGTGTGTGTGTGTGTGTGTGTGTGTGTTATGTGCACGCATGTGCACATTCGTAACCAGAGAGATCTACGATTCTGAAAACAAATCCTATGGATGTTAGAGAGACCTGCGTGTACTGCTCTGTTCCAGAAGGGAGGAGGCAGAGTGGCCAGCCCCCAGAAACAGTCAGGAGACTACGTCTCCATGAAGTGGCTAACCTTGACCAACTAGGACCAAGGTGGGCCATCTCTGCTCATAGCTGTAGGGTTGTGACTGGACCTGGGGAGGGCTATGCTTGAGTTTTGTTTTTTCTGAGTCCATCTGGCTACTCAGCATGAGGCCAATGGGGGCTTGCCCTCAGCTGACCGCTGCCCTTCCTCTTGGTGCAGCTCTGGTTGGAGTTCTTTCCAGACTCTCTTATTTCCCTCACAGCACATGGCCCCTCTCTGAGAGGTCCCTGTGGCCCCCATATTGGTGGAGTGACTGAGCCAATGTTTAGTCAACAGAAATAACCTCTCAGAATGGATCTTTCCAACTCCCTGGTGTTTGTTTTGTTTGCTTTGATTGGGAGTTTGTGGGAGTGGGGTGACCAGGAGGCTATTGTCTTTGGTCCCCCCCCACACACACCAACCATAATCCTCAGAGGGAGTTGAAATCCTGGGCCTCAGGCCTCTTCTGCTGTGGGAGCCGCTTCAACTTTAAGAACTGTAAGCAAACAGAATCCTTATCTCCCCCATGAACTCCTCCATGTGGTGGAGGCCCCCCCCCCCGGAAGCCCAGACAGATAGGGATTGAAGGAGAAATTAGGTATTGGGGATGTTGACATTGATGCTGGGCCGTGTGAGTTTACCCATGTCTTGGTTGGAGGCAGGAAGGAAGATGGCTTGTGACAAATCTGCGGAGGAGGGAGGATGGTCCAGCCATTGCTGATCTTACACTCAATTCCAGCAATCTCACATTCATCTCCAGGGACTCTACATGTTTTAGGGCTCTTCCTAGAAACCCTCCCCATTCCCATCCTGTCCCCAACACTGAGGGCAACCAGCAATGCTTGGTCCTATAAACCTAACTGATCTCCTAAAACAGAGACCAGAGCCGCTATGCCCTTCCCTCAGCCCCACCTGCCCAACACAGCCCCACTCTCCAGCTCTGCCAAGACACAGGAGGAAACCGAGAGTGTGCCACCCGAGATAAAGGCTTCCGTCTGATTTTGTGGTTCAGCTGAAGCTGTGTTCTTAATTGTCCAAATAAACAGTTGCAACCTGGAGGCCAGGATGTGCCAAGGCATGCTACTTCCATTTCTAGCACCAACTGCTGCTGGGGATACACACCTGCTTTTCCAAGTCAGGACTGGCTCTAAACGGTGCCCAATGGGCCACGGCAGCCAACAGGCAGAACTTTACCAGCCCAAGTTGTGCGAGACCTTTCCTTCAGTTCTGTTACCTACTCCTGGGCGACCCCACTGAACTAAACTAGTCCCCCTTTTCACAATACACATGGGCCTTGGTTTCTGTACTTTTGAAGAAACAGACTAGGACCACCATTTTCTCTTTTTGGTTGTGAGCTTAGCCTTTACCAGGTGAGCCATCTCTCCAGCCTCCAGCTGTACTTCCCAAAACACATGCCTTTCAGCATCAGCATCATCTGAGAACTTACTGGAAATTCACGTCCTCGAGCCCCATCTGACTAAGCCAGAGCTCTCCAGGCGATTCCAACTGACTATTAGGAGACATGTAGATGTCTGTCCAGCCTTTGCATTTTGTTTGCAGTGCTGGGAATGAAAGCCATGCCCTTGTGCATACTAGGTAAGCACTCTGCCCCCAGCTCTGACAGTTAATGAGCTTTAAGTCCTGTCCCTGTGATAACTGTGGTGGGCTTCAAAGGAGCTAACACCAGCAGAGCTTTCAGACAACCTGAACTCAGCTCGTGGGCCTGTTGCATTCTGGAAGCTGCTCTGGGCTCAGGCTTCTGGTTTTTGCAAACGATCTGGGATCTTAACAGCCCAGAAGAACCTGGCCTGGCAGTCCACAGTGCCTGCCACACGGTTAAACAGACATAATCTCCCCTCCATGCAGACCATCCGAGCAGATCCTAGGGAACTTTTGAGGTGGCAAATGTCTAAGAAGAAGACCATACTGGCTGTAAGGGTCCCAGGCATTACTGAAAGAATAATTTATTTCAAATTCATTTCCCTGTCACCAGCTTCTCCAAGGAGAAGGTCCCCTACAGAGATGCCAGCTGTGAGGATGTGGCTTCTCCACGGGGAACTTATGTGTGCGGGAGGGCAGCTGGGAATTCCTGGCTTAAAGCCAAATCCTGGATCTATCCATAGTGACATTCTCAGACTGTCCCAACACAACAGCCAGGCTCTGTGGCTTTGCTTCCTACAAAGTACAGGGTAGCATCTAAGCTGAAACTGCAGGACAGATGTGGGTAACAAAGGGCCACAAGGAAGCTGGGTCCTGGATCTAGCACGGACAGAGAGACTACAGGAAACTGAGGAAGGGGCCAGACCTGCTAAAACCTATTAGAGCCTCTCATCATTCTTCCAATGGGTGCAAGAACTGCTCGTGACGGGATGAGAAGAGCTTGACAAAGCAGATTCGGGGCCCAGGACATTTTACATTCCCACCAAATCGGAGAACCATTTGAACCCCAGGCTTCTCTGACAACTGAACTCTCAGGGGCCTGAATGAAGGTGGTAGCAAGTCACTGGTGCCGAAGAGGGAAGGGAGGAGGTGAACTGGGCTGACCGACACATCTGTCACAAATCACTGGGAAGGCTCATACAAAACTCACTTTAGACCCAAGCCTTCAGGTCTGTTTTGGGAAAGCTGAGTAATCGCAGGCACATAATCCTGCCCACCAGGAGATTTTTTTTTCCTGCCTGGTTCCAAGTGGGAGCGAGAAATGCTCTGCATTCTCTTAAAGGGGAAAAGCCACCTTCGTTCAATGTCGTTTGGCTCACGGGGGGCTCAGGTTAAGAGCTATGGGCACTTGAAGCTGGTGCAGAAATGGGCAGAGGAGGTTTTGCCCCCTCAAAGGGAGCGGCAGGAGCACCTCTCCCAGTCTTCACTACTAGGTCCTGGAGCAGCCAATGGCCTGCAGAAGCTTAGCAAGCAGCCTGTGCAGGATCCCCTGAAGACTTCAAGACCTGTCACCTGTCCCACTCACTGGGGGTAGAATGAACCCAGCCTGTGATTTCAGTCACTACACCCGCCACATCCAAACAGCTTCAGATGATGTCCAGAGGCCCTACAGCTCACAACTGGGAAGACGGTGTGTATCCTCCATCATTTCATAGATGTGTTCACTTGGTTGGGTGGCAGGAGAGGAGGTACACATGAGAAAACATTTTACAAGTCATGCTACAAAAGAAGAAATCTTTTTCTGATCTCGGGGACAAAAGAAGCAATGGCCTAGATGTTCAGCCTGAACAGCCAGTCCCTCTCAGAGGGGTCTGCTCTCATGACCCCAGCAGTCCTTCCTTCCTGGTCCCTCATTTCCACGCAGTATGGATAATGACAGGTAGATGCTAGGGCAATTTTCTGGACTGTTTTGATGAACCACCTCCTGGACCACCTCTTAAACCGTCTCCCCGCTCATCTTTGGCAGCCCTGAGTTGCAACAGCCATGAGCTATCTCTTTAAGAGTGCCCTGACAGTTTGTTTAACAGATTTGTTTGGGTCTCAGTGGGAGGAAAGAATAAAGATAAAAGCTGATTGGAAAGCTGGAAGGAAAGAGGCAGGGGGAGTGTGTGTGTGTGTGTGTGTAAGGGGAGGGGTTGCAGAATGCAGATAAAGGAAGATTAGCAAAACTGGTCCAGAGGAAGAATTTATTTTTGCAGCAAGGATTCCAGTTCCCCAGGGACAGTTTCCATTGAGTAAGTTAATCACCAAATCATGCTTAGGTTGGGTCAGATACAATTCCCTCAGTTCAACTGAAGGAGGCCAGGGCTGTGCTGCCAGCACCCTGACGCTTCAGGCTGAGGCAGCAGTGGAGCAGAGGGGTCTAGTGCAGAGTGATAACATTGGCATTGGAAGGAAGCCAGAGTTACCCAGGCATTGCATTGCAGCAGAAGATAAAAGCTTCCCCCTGGGCTCTGTGCACGGGCTCCAGGGCACCCAGGTACCCTGTAATTGTTTGCCTTTTTTGTCATGGACACCTGTGCACACAGGTCCGCAGGAGCCCTGTGTTCTTGGGACCAGTAAGACGTTTCAGGGAGTAAGGTCATGCCCTACTCAAGCGTGCAATGTGAGGTGGGTTTCAGGAGCCTCTGTTTCTGGTACGCTGGTGGATCTGTTCCCTGAGGGGACAGGAGAGCTATGGCTGGTGATCAGGCAGAGAGATGACAGAACGGACTGAGTGAGATCTGTCACCCTGGAGGCCATAACAGGTCTGGGCAGGCCAAGGGAGAGGTGGGTTTGAGGGTGGCTTTATTAGAGTTCAGAGTCCAAAGACAGGGCTGTTGACAATGAGTTCACAATAGAGGGAGAGCGCCACACCCACCCCCTTCCTTGCCCAGTCCTTCCTGAACGGAGTGCTCCACTGTAGACATGGATCTACCCATGCTGGCTCCGAGCGGGTGATCTTGTGACAGGGAGCAGCCTGGGATCAGGCTAAGGTTGCTATCTAGCTTGTCCCTGGGACAGGCAGAGCTGGCCAGGTCCCTGTTAGGGAACAAGTGAGCTGGGCTATTCTTGGACCTTTCCTGCCATGTTCTGAGGACCTGCCTGGCTCTCAAGCATCCCCTAGCAGTGGAGAAGACACTGGGCATCCCAGCCTCTTGGCCTGGGTGTTAACACCTCGCCTGGTCACACATCCCAATCCTCAAAGCCCCTTCCCCTAGGAGCAGGCCGCCTCTGTCTTCACTGTCACGCCTCACTAGAGAAGATACTACTTAGGGAAAGGTTTCAACTGTGCCATTCAAGTTTCTCAAGGCAAAATAATCACCCAACAGAAAAGTGGGTGAGTATTTTGCCTCTAGAAACTCTAAAAAAAAACATACCACATACTTGGTTTTGGGGGTAGGACCAGAGGACTACTCCTAGAATTTTACCCATTGTGCAGGAAGCCCATGCCACATACATGCCCTCTGTCACTGATCAAGTGTTTACTTGTCAGGCACAGGGACTTGTACAAAAGGCCAATATAAGAATTGTCTGTCGGGCCATAACCAGGGAGGATGGAAAGGCCATATCCAAGACTGACCGACTTCCTGGTGAGCTCTCCACCCAATGCCAGCGAGAGGGAAGAGCTTACAGCAGTTCAGGCAGGACAAGAACCTTTGGGCCACTGCCCTAGGAAGAAAGAGCAATGGCAAAGCATCACTGGTAGAGCCAGAGTCAAGCCTAAAGACTCGGTGCCTCAGAGGCTGAGGAGTGAGGATAGGAGTTCAAGGCCAGGCCAGCCTTGATGGCGTGGTGAGGAGACCCTGCTTCATAAAAACAAAAAAAAAAAAAAAAAAAAAAAAAAACACACCACAAAGGAAAACCCCACCATGGGGTCAAACCCAAGTTCCCAGGGCTCCAGAAACCCTTTCCCAGTATGCTTGGCAGGAGGCAAACTCAAGTGTCCTTAGGTTCCCTCCTTCCTGCCTGGCTTTCAAGGTGCCCCTCTTAGATTGTCCCTAGCTCCATAAACCCGCCTCTGTGTGTGTGCTTATGCATGTGCCTCTCTCTCTCTCTCTCTCTCTCTCTCTCTCTCTCTCTCTCTCTCTGTGTGTGTGTGTGCGTGCGTGCGCACATGCACACAGGAGGAGAGTAGGCTGGTGGGGAGCGGAAGGAGCATCCGTTTGTCCAAATAGACCTCCTGAATGCTTTTAAGGGCCTGCAGTTAGATGAGTAAATATTTTCCCTTTCAGATGAAAGGGTGCAATCACCCCCCCCCCGTTTTTTAATTACTTTAATTAGAAAAGATTGCCTTAATCTTTTACTTATCTACACTATTGTGGGAACTGCCAGAAAATGAAGTGCAAGGAAAACAGGTGGCGTTTGACCTTTGCCCTAGGCATCTTGAATTTCTTCTCCACTGGTAATTAAGAAGAATCAGGGGAAGTTCCTTGCAGAATCTAGGAAACAAAAACACACAGAGAATGGTAGATACAAGGGCATGCTTGCTACACACAGACACACACTCGCACACACACACACACTCACACACACACTCACACACACACATACACACTCCTGCCTACACACGTGTCTGAATGGAAAGAAAAAGGGACCCTAGAAAGTGCTATCTAACTACGAGGCAGCGTTCAGGCTTCCAGCCTGAGGTGGTTTAATGAGTTTCCCAGGGTGGCCCAAAATGATTAATTAAGCAGACAGCCCCCCAGCCCCCTCCCCAAACAACGGAAACCATAACGGTCTGTTTGGGGAGGGAACAACAGGGCCCCTTGACTCCAGAGACCGTTGAGGACGTGGTGTAAGAACAAGGAGCCCCAGATAAGGCCAACAGCAACGGCCTGTAACAGCCACCAAGCCCCAAGGTTCCTTCTGCCCCAGCCCTGTCAAGAAGGTCTTGGTCTGGCTACTGGGTTCCCCGTATCACACTGTCCTGGTCCCAGGGCACTCTTGACAGGATATTGAAGCAGGCAAGGTTGTGGCTGGTCCCCATCCCTCTCAGAGGCCCTACCTGTGACCATTCCTGGACTCACTGATGGACACTAGGAAGGGGTTCTGATGTCCCCCTGGGTGGGATGGACAATGAAATATGAATGACAGGAACAGAGAAAGAATCAGGGGTTTACCCTTTCAAGCTGCAGGGGCCTTCAGAGCCCAGCATTGACTGTTCTATGTCACAGCAAAGACATCAAGGGCTCCCAGGGTGGCAGGAGAACAAGGAAGCAATCAGTAGTGTAAAGACAGGCTAGACACCAGGCCTGCGGTGGAATCCCCAAAGCCTGCTCTGGGAGGCCTGCTGGAAGGTAGGCAGCCCTGTGCTTGGAGAAGCTTGCTCCCTAGAGGCCTGCTTTCCAGAGACACCTCAGGGTGCTGCCTCTGTAATTCAGACTGGCTGCTTCTCAGACTACTGTGGCTATGTCATCAGGAGGGTGCCTCAAGATTTCAATTGGGGTGCAGAAGGGTGACTCCTCATTCCCACAAAGGCTTGGTGTTCCTTCCCAGACAGTTGAGCCTCCCTGAGGCTGGAGCACAAGCAGAAACACCCAGCTGGGGGTGACTGCACTTGGGTTTGGGCTCTGTAAGTAGGCCTTGGGAAGGCAGCAGAAGCCTAGAGGGCTGGGAGGGGGGACGAAGGTGAGGAGTGGGTGGGGCCACCGACTGTGTTTTCCTTTCTGAAGCTTCCAGGTGCTGGGGAGGGATTTCCAGCTTGGTGTTTATGCAACTGTCTGTACTGCCTGTTTCTCTACAGGTGTTTATCTACGCGCATGCTCCCCCCCCCCATGTGTCTGATCATGCCTGCAGGCGTCTGCCTCTAAACTCAGGCCATTCCTCCCAGAAACATGACTTCAGTCTCTACTTTGTGTGAGTATTCTCACCTCAGAGAATTTACTAAAATAAACCTGCTCTGAACACTTTAACGACCATTCCCGCCCCTACCCCCCACCCCCGTTTCTGTCCATGGCACAGGCACTAACACCAGCGGGTCTCCACGGTCAATTTAGGAAGCTTGGGAAAATATTGCTTATAATTAAAAGTCTAAAAGGGCCTCAATTAGGGCAGTGTTAGCCCTGCCAGGCCTGGTCCCAAATCCCACTCGGCAGCATTCCTATCCTGGCTGGGAAAAGGCCTTTGATTTACACCAAATGTTCAGTGGCCATGCTGGACTGCGTCCTGGCTCCGCCTGTCTTGCCAGCTGCCCAGGGCACTAGCCAGCATGGGCCCCCAAGGCCTGAGACCAAACCCAAGACATGGTCTTTTGTCAGCATAGGGCCCAATTTCCCAGCCTCTTGGGTCTGTAGCTCCACCATGGTTCTAAGCATCTCTTTTGGAAGGAGAGAAGAACACTAAGTTCTCCTCTAGGAGCTCTCCTGGCCAGAGGCCAGGCCTACCAAAGATGAGACATGGGTAGTACATGCTACAGGGAGTTCTGGAGCGGCAGCAAGCACCACAGGCGGCACCCAGTTCTCTTTCTTACTCCTGCACCCACCTCCATCTGAGCAGAGGACTGCCTGGAGCCATAGCCACCTTAGGGAACACTGCAGGAGGTCTCCAGTTTGAATCAGACAAACTGGCTGGGGCTGGAACAGGATGAGATGAGATGGCATAGGTTAAGCACCTCGCCTCTTGTCCTCTGGGATTGCAAATGTACAGCTACCCGGCTCTGCCCTTGTGTTTGAAGATGGAAGTCGCTGAGGGCAGAAACAGGGGCAGAGGGTGCTGCCTCCTCCTGAAGGCTCAAAGGGATGCTGCACAGTTAGGTGGGCAGAGAGGGTCTAAGTTAACCCCAGAGCGGGGCTGTCCCTCCCAGCACATTGACGCCAGCATGTGGCCGCAGCACCCAAGGACACGCCTAGACACACACAAGGAAGCTCCCCACCCTTTATTCTCCCACTAGCTCAAAGTGACTCCATCCACAATCACAGAGGAGCCGCTGGAAGACGTGCAGACCCTGGGGCCCCTCCAGGTCTACCCTGTCTTTTGTATTTCTCCAGCCTGGGTTCCCTCTAGTGCTTGTCTGAGTAGGAGAAGAAAACTGCGGGCCACAGTTTGTCCCTGAACCCACTGGCAACATCTGCACAGGTGGGACAGAGTTGGAGATGCCTCAGGAAGTTGGCCTAGGTGTCCATCCCGCCCCATGGACCTTTGAGAAAGGCTGAGGCAGAGCTAGGCCCCAGCAGCTGGGGAGCTAGGAACGGCAGGGGAAGGGTTACAGGCTAACTAGAAAAAACAATTACTAACGGGAAAGGCAGTGCATTCCAGCCCTGCTTAGCTGGACCGCCAGGGCCGTGGGTGGTTCTTGGATTATGCATTTCCTTGAAAACAAAAAAGGCGAGTTCAGGGCAGTTCAGCTGTGCCCGGGACCTCACTCTGGACCTTTGTTTCCAACCCCCTCAGAGCCCCTCATGCCTGCACACACGCACACAGTGTCCCCTGGCCCCCCAAACCTCCACTGGGACAGTGACAGCATAAGTGCTCCGAACACCAGCAAGCAAAGCAGAAGACGCTGGGAAGGGATGCTGAAGAAAACCCAGAATACAGAAGGGGCCCGCCGGCTCCATGTGCAGTGAGGCCGTGGGGACATTTTTGTCCATTTTCTTACCACAACTATGTGGAGGCTCTGCTTTGTGCCAGGTCTGAAGCTCACCCCTTGAGGGGCTCACTGGTCGGGAACCCTGGTCTCTGTATTTTCCATTGGTTGCCATAAGGAACAAAGAGAGTCCTTAAGCCTGCCTGACTAGCCTGGCTTTACCCAGAACAACATAATTTTTTTTAAAAGGGTCAATGAAATGACTTATCAGGGAATGGAGATTGCTGTGCCACCCTGGCAACCTGAGATCAATCTCTGGAACCCACGAGAAGGTGGAGGGGAGATCCAACTACACAAATCTGTCCTCTGACTGACAGCCGCACGTATGCTGTGGCAGGCATGCCCCCCCACCCCATAAACAAATGAAACAACCAAAAAATCACGACTGGATTGTGTGGTACAAAGGGCCAGATGCCTAGAAACAAGGCATGCCAGAGGACTATACTGAATGGGGCCTCAAAAGAAGTCTTGAGGGCGTGGTCGATGACAGGGGCTTAGACACATCTATTGCCTCTTTTGTGGGATGGACATTGGCAGGCGCTAAGCCCTCACAGAGAGCTAGCCCTTTAGGAGGAAGTTAAAGAAGCAGGGCAACAGATAAATGTTCAGGGCTGACGTAGAGTGTGATCCTCCGAGAGCTGGGGATGTCAGGGACCCCCAGGCCTGGGCCCAGAGAGGGGCTGGTCAGGATGGATGCCGGCTCAGGGCACAGCACACACAAAGGCACAAAGATAGTGAGAATGGAGATACCCGGGCTAACAAAGAGTTTCCAGGGCCTGGCTCAGAGGGTGGGGCAGGGTAGGCCAGAGAGAAGGCTAGAAGAAGCATGGGACCAGTTCACAGAAGTCACGTGCTGCCTCAGAAGTCAGGGATACGCAGGGTAGGCAATGGAGAGCCTGTCAGGTCCTTGAGGGGAAAGCCTGAGAAGTCTTGCGTTTTAGATAGCCTGCTCTGCAGGAAAGAGCTGCAAAGGCTTGTGGGAAGATGGGACATAAGTCAATCAGGCATGTACAGGTCTGCAATTCCAGCTACTGGGGGCGGGGGCTCAGGAGCACTATCACAAGTTCAAGACCCATTTGGGCTACAAAGTGAATTCAACGCCAGTCTGATCAACTTAGGTGAGATTCTGAATCAAAAAAATAAAAAGTGAGGGCAAAGACGGCTTTGTGGCAAAGTGCGCAGGCACAGCATGCCTGAGTTTAGCTCCCAGCCAGCCATGCCAATCTCATCCCTGGGGCCCTCTGGCCAGCCAGTCAAGTCAAATGAGGAAGCTCCAGGTTCTGTGACAGCCTGTGACCAAAATAAATAAGGAAGTGAATAATAAGGTAGAGACTGATTGGTGAAAATACTTGCTATTGATCTTCGGCCATCACACCCACTTGAACATGTACACATCCACACATTTACATATAAATTTTGAAAATAAAAAGAGAGTTAGAGAACTAGATCAGGGTAGAGCAATTGCCTAGCTTGCTTGAGATCCTGGATTCCACTTCTAGTGTTAAAGAAGACAGAAAGGAAAAAGGCTGGGTAAAGTCAGGGACTGTGAGCCAGGCCATAATGGTGCATGCCTTTAATCCCAGCACTCAGAGGCAGAGGCAGGAGGATATCTGTGAGTTCAAGGTCAGCCTGGTCTGCAGAATAAGATCCATAACAGCCAAGGATACACAGAGAAATTCTGTCTCAAAAAACAAAAATAGTTAGGGACTGTGGGAAGATGAGATGACAGATATAACTGATCTTTAGAGATCTTAAGAGGATGGCTTAAAATGGACTGACTGGGGGGAGGAGGGGGGATGAGGACAAGGTCAATGTCAAGGACAGGCCTAGAATCTGTTTGAATGAGTGGCAAATGACAGACAGAAATCCAGAGGACGAGGAGGAGTCAGCAACCAACTTTGTCTGTGCACCCCATCTAATGTTAGGGGTGTGGATCTGAAGAGAAAGATGCCAGGGTGGTGGTTTTGGAGAAGTCTAGAACTAGACATCCGTGTGCTGGGGAGAGGAGAGGACCAGGGGTTGGAGAATGGTCAGGGCATGGAATGCACCCCTGCTAAATCCGAGTTTAGTCTGATCCCCAGACTCCCCTACCATGTCGCTGTGGGAGAAAGCAATTAGTCCTTGCTGTCAGAAGTGGGGAGTTTGCACCAAACTTCAGAGGGGATGGATTGGTTTGGTACATGCTGGTGTGGTTTCAAGGTCAGAAGTGCAGAGGCAGGCCAGAGGGCCAGCTTAGTTCTGAAGAGGGCCAGAGACACAGCTGGGAGTCCTTGGGGGCAGACTCCAGCACCCTAACAAAGTAGCCATGCACACAGAGGTAGCTCTTTCTCCGGAGCTGCCATTCCAGGGCATCAGGCCCTTGCTTCTTTCCATGGTGGGGTCTCCAGAGGTGAGCGCTAAGTGACAGGAGAAGCGACTTGAGGCAGGCACCACTTCCTGCTCCCCTTCCTTTCGTTGTGTTGAAGAGACACTTGTAAGTCCCTGCTTGTTGTTTTTCTCCCCCCCCCTTTTTTTTTAAAATGCCCCACACGAGCCTGTTCAGACAAAGTAGCCACAGTCCTCAGGGATCACTAACTCTTGGCACGTTTCTGAGGCACCCGATAGCATCCAGATGTCCTCATGAGTGCGTCCTACCCAGATCCCAATGAACACCCCACCCTGCCTCACTCCACCTTTTACCGACCCTCCTAATCCCATTCAGGTGTGGGGAGGCCTATCACCAGAATTCCCTGAAGAAAGTACAGGGGGCAGGGCTGTAAATCATCTATAGAGTGAGCAGACACTGCTTGTTTATCTACTTTGAATCTCCTAATGGCTCCCCTAAGGCCAGTGGCCATCTATTAGCAAGCTGTTCTGTCCCCACAGGCCTGTGACAGCCGGCATTCCCTCTGAGACCTTGCCCAATAAGCCCTCATCTCAGTTTCTGATGGCCTTTCCCTTCGCTTCTGTCCTCAGCCTGCACAGTGATTGGGAAGTGTAGGGAGACCCAAGCCTTGATCCCGGCCCATGAGCCTGCTCATCTAGGTAGAATCACCACACACCAATTATGAATGGCAGAGCGGCACATCGGGCATAGGACACAGGACCACCTAATGAGACAGCAGTGGAGCTATGAAGCCCTGGGGACAGCCGTTTGGGGGACTGGAATGCATTAGGTGGGCTCCCTGTTGATGGCAGCGCAAGTTCAGCATATTCTTTAATGGAAAGCGAGTGGGGGGCTCAGGGGTCCAAGGAGAAGGGCAATTCCTAACCCACAAATGGTCTAGCCAGGGATGTGGGGTAGCCAAAGACAGATCCAGGCCTGGCTGAGCTTCATTCCTCCCTTCCAGGACCATAATCTCTCATCTTCTCTCTCCACGCAGTTTACCCAGGAGGAAATAGACCCCTGTTCATTCCTTTGGAGCTGTTTTGCCCTCAGGCTAGGACTCCAGGTGTGCCTCCCCTTCTGGGCTCCAGGGACACAGTTCAAAGGGCACAGTGCCGCACTCCTGACTCAACTGCCACCTCCACAAACTGAAAGACAGAAGCCCTTTGTCCAAAATGAAGTCTGAAGGCCCCTGCTGGCATCCCCACCAGACTGACTACCAAGCCTCATGGACTCTGCGTGTCTCCCCAAGCAAGATCTGGTGCCAGGACAAAGGAAAGAGTGGGTGCATAAACAGGGGTGGCTTTGAACTGAGCCGTGCCAAGCTGATGCGTGAGACAGCTTTTCTTTAGAGTGTAGATACACCTTTGTTCTTCTTCCTGCCTTGGGCTTCTGTAGAACAGGGATTTAAGATGAGAACTGTGGCTTTGAACTCTGCTCACAGATCCTACCTGTCTTATGGGGAAACCAGAGCCATCGCAGCAAACCTATTTGGGTGCCTGTGTGTGCAGTTGCTCCTTGCTGTCCCACCTATGCAGAAGGCTCCCTAGAGGAGTTACCGTGCCTCTCCCCACTGGAGCCTGCCAGCTCCCATGGACCTCCTCCGCAGACTCTTCAAGGTGACCTCTGTCTGGAGATGAGGACAATGTGCCTGTCTGTTTTTCAAATATTTGGAGCCTGCTAAAGACCAACACATTTTTTAAAGTGTGTATAATTTGAGGGCAATTTGATCCATATGTTTCTGATTCCCTTGCACTCAAATCATCAAAATATTGATTTTTAAGAGCCATTTGATGTCTAAGGAACCTTTTTAATAAGCTTTTAAAGCTCTTTAAACCCAGAGCCTGGAGCCGGTGCCAGGGCCCCAGCTGTCCCAGAGCCAGAGCACGCCACCCCCTCCCTCAGGTCAGAGTCATTTGGACCTGAGTCCCCCTTCTCTTCTGCATGCCCAACCTTTGCCTGACCTCCCTGGCGCCCCCACTCCTTTTCTCTTCATAGACTTCTCTTAGTGCATCGCCAATGCGACTCTGAGACACAGATCAAGAGGGACAGCCATGGTATCTATTTACTTTTGAAATGACATAGCATTTTATTGCAAAATGTTCTATGATGGACCCACCCAACCCTACTGAGGGATGCTTAGGCCATGTCCCACCGTATACCTCTGCGTGTGTTTTTGATTATATCTTTTGGCTACATTTCTAGGAATGAAAACACTGGGTTAAAGAGGACACACCTTCATGTCTTTTTATCCACAGTATTTTTTTCCCTGAGAGATTATACCACTTTATACTTCCACAGATCTCCCAGCCCCCTAGGAAGGAACTCAGTGATGGGGATCCCCCACTGCTTGTTTTCCTTCAACCCACAGTGTCTTCCTCCTTCCCTTCCCTTGTCCATCTGACCAACTCTGGCCCACACCTCAGGGTGTGTTCCAACAGTGTTCCTTCCCGTTCATACCATTTAGTATCTATCTTTCCTGCTAAGATTTCGGCTCCAAGAAGGCAGAGATGGGATCAATCTGATTCCCAGAGGCTCTGGCAAGGCCTTGCATGCTGCAGACGGTCACAAACCATTGCTGAATCGAGAGGAAGAGAAGGCAACATTCTGTATCGATCCGGGATGAGTGTGAATCCCTCCTTGTCACCCACAGAGCACACATCTGTGTCCTTGAGGAGAATCAAAAGGATACTGAGGCTCAAGGATAAGGCCTCTGGGTGAGCCCTGAAATTTAAAGATGACCGGGTCACTGTGGCGCGTCTGTAGCCAGGCTGGTAGGTGCCACGGCTGGGTGGGGAAGCCCTGTGGCCACCAACCACCGCTAGTCATGCCATTCACTGAAGCTCATTGTCACTAGCTTTGATTTGTTCCTGTGCCGTCAGATCTTTTCTCCTTCAGCTAGGGGACACTGAGCCCCTCCTTCATGGCTCTCCGCTGGGCCCAGGGCCTAGAGACAGGAGCAGTGTTCCTCCTCCCAGCACAGAAACCTTGGACAGCCATGATCCCACAGGTGACAGGAAGAGCCTCTTCACAACTCTGCCTCATCCCTGGACACACAGAAACCCATCCCTGGACACACAGCCCCCTGTCCCTGGCACAGGCTGGAGATTTGTGATGGTTACAGAGCACAGACCCTCCAGAAACATCACATAACCTGAAACCCCAGGAGGAAGAACGACCTCAAGTTCATCTCTGTTCTCTCGTCCAGTCCTGCTTCAAGTCAAGTCTACTGACTTCAATCCCTAGGTTACTAGCAAATCCAGGCTGGGGGATCTGGGCAGAAAGCACCCTAATAAGGTTATTGCTGGGGCTCAGGGTGAGAAGTTGACTGAGTTGCTGGGCAGGAAGTTTTTTGAGAAACACAACACTTTGGCCGCTATGCGCCCTCCCAGCACACACCCATACTTTAGTGACCTGTGGCATTTTCTGTCCTCGTGATTCGTTGTGGGAGGGATTCATACCAAAACGGAACTGTTCCTTGTTGTGTGTATGCGTGTCTGCATGTGTCCGTGTACACGCGGCTTGTGTGCACGTGTGCCTTTGTGTGCAGGCAATGGCATTTGGAATTAACCAGAGAGTGTGTTTCCCCTGAGTCTCCCACAGCTCTTACACAGGGTTAGGCATGGATGAATCACAAACCTTCACACATCACCTCCGCCAGACTGTAGTCTCTGAGCGGAGGGTTAGCCCGGAGTCTGGGAGCTGTACACTTGGAAAGTCCCTGCTGTGTCTGAAATGGGTGGGTCTTACCCACTCTGTTTCTAGTGCTCATTGCTGTGTGGAGAAGGGATCAGATCCAGTGGATTTTCTTTTTCCCTTCAACTCTGGAGACAAGTTGGTCTTTTTTTTTTTTAAATATTTATTTATTTATTATGTATACAATATTCTGTCTGTATGTATGCCTGCAGGCCAGATTTCATTACAGATGGTTGTGAGCCACCATGTGGTTGCTGGGAATTGAACTCAGGACCTTTGGAAGAGCAGACAATGCTCTTAACCTCTGAGCCACCTCTCCAGCCCGACAGGTTGGTCTTGATTCCCTCACAAGGCCTGGTCCTCACCGCAGCCTGCTCAGTCCCTCCAGAGGCAGAGCTTAACAGACTTCTGAAGTCCCCAGTCCATTTGTAGAGGGGCCTTCTGCCCTCCTTCTTCCTCCTAGGGCTCGGGGCTGTTTTGTCAAAATTCTCCAGGAACACAGGAAAAGCACAGTGGCTTTTGCTAAAACCCAGTGGGCAGGTCTCTGTGAGGACAGGGATTAAGTCTGTCTCTGTTGATCTAGCCTCCAGCCCAGGCTGTCTGGGAATGGGGTTCAGGTTCTCTGCAGTTGATCCTCCAGCATCTGTTTCTGTAGCCGGCGCATTACCCGGGCGCCATGTTTAGCGTTCCCTCTGGGGTACCTCTGCAAAGCAGAAGAGATCCAAAGAGAACAAAGCAAATGTTGGTGCAGTCTTTAGCCTTCCTCCCCCGCAACAGACCGCTTGTGCAAAGAAGAAGAGAGCCCCCTGACTCCCAGGCTGGCATCCCTGCCAAAATGCTCCACACCAGACCTGGAAGATCAATCTGAACAGTGAACAGGGGATCAGTCACAAGCCTCCCAGCCTCCCTCCCTCCCTCACCGCCCTGGAAGCTGTCAGGCTTTGACGAGCTGATAGTGATGGGTGCGTGGGCTGATCTTCAGAGGATTATGTGGATTTAGAAGAGTTACTTAGGGGTCAATAAGTCTGGGAGTACCAAAGTTAATTCCCCACAGCAGAGGTGGGCGAGGGGACTCTGTTTGTGAGTGACCCTTCTCTCTAGAACTGCTCCATGGCCTGGGACACCCGATGGCTCTCAATACAGTCTTACTCTGGACTCCAAGCTTTGGGCTTCTGGGTACTTTTGAACACCACAGTAGCAAGAATTCTAATCTTATGTAGAGAGTAGACAATGTCTTTTCAACAATTCATGTGATGTATATACAGTATTTTTTTAAACTTTCTTAGATTCTAAAACAGAAGACTATAGTTTCCATGTTCTGAGAGAACAATATTTTATTTAAAAATATAAGTCAAGCTGGAAGCTGGCTATGAAGGCACATAACCTTTAATCCCAATTCTCAGGGGGCAGAAGAAGGCAAATGTCTGTGAGTTTGAGGCCAGCCTGGTCTACATAATGAGTTCCAGGACAACTAGGCGTATACAGAAAGATCCTGTCTCACACACACACACACACACACACACACACACACACACACACACATGCATGCAGCATTCATCACCAATCCAAGGTTTGAAGTTTTTCGGGGACTGATGTAAACATTGGAAATAAGACTGGCCTGTAGGTTGAATACCTAGAAGTATTTGGGGATGTCTGCTTTTAACAAGGGAGACTCTAGCATCCGAGATAATAGCCTTAGAACTTGTAGATGGGTACCAATCCATAGAGACCTCCCAAAGAGGGTTTGTCTTACTGCTCCAAGATCAAGGGCCTAACTTTGGATAAGAGATTGAAGCACGTATAAAAGTCCCACCAATCTTGACTAGGAAATACCATCTCTTCTTTCCCCATTGCCTCAAACTTGGGAGGTGGGTGGACAGAGGGCACACTGTCCAGGCCTTAGTGTCTTGTGGAGTGACCGTGTCAGCAATAGAAACAGCAAAAGAGCAGCAACTGGGGCTTTTGAACAACAACAACAACAACATCAAAACATCTTCGGCAAATCTCAAAGTAAAAATGCAAACAAAAACAAAATTAAGAGAGCACGGTCCTGTCTCAGAGGATAACTGTATAAAATGCAGTGAAGCTTTGCAGCTGGCCTTGAGGTTTTGACTTCCCTCCAGGTACCATCTTGGCCATTTAGGCAAGGCGATGCTGTCGGCAGGTGAGGTGTATTCTAGAGCAGGGTTCCATTAGCTTTGGCCTATAGCCAATCCCGATGCAGGTCCTCTTCAGTAAATAGGGCCCACTGGGAAGACTTACCCTCTCTGAGAAGTGGATGGCGGGTGGTTTGGGGGGAAGGTGGAGGGACCGGGAGGAGGGGAGAAAGTGGGAAGTGGGATTGGTATGTAAAATGAAAAAAATATAGTTTTAAAAAAATTAATTTACTAATAAAAAATAAATAAAAAAATCTTTTAAAAAATACTCACAAAATAAGTCCTCGTAATTCTCGACTATTCTTTGTGGAACTGTGCTGCTGTGTGAGATGTGTATAAGACTCATGCTGCAGGGCTAGGGAGATGGGTCAGTCAGTGAAAGGCCTGTTGTGCAAGCGTGAAGCCCTGAGTTCAGATCCCCAACACCAATGTCGAAGGGCAGGCAAGGCAATACATGCCCAGAATCCCAGCCCTGGGAAGACAGATGGTGGAGGTCCCATAGATCATCTGTCAGCCAGCCTAACCAAGTCCATCCTCTTCAGATTCAGCAAGAGACCCTAGCTCAAGAAACAAAGATGGGCAGTAATCCAGGAAAGACTTGTAACATCTACCTCAAGCCTCCACGTGGACAGGTACACACAAGAGCACACATATACCCCTCACATAGCACACTACACGCACTGGTAAACAATCAAATAACTAAAAGAATAATAGCATAATGACAACCCTAGAGAGTCAGGCCTTCTGCCTGGGGGCAGTGTGGGCTCTGGTGAAGTTTCCCTGAAGTTTCTTCTTCCCTCCTGCTTCCTGGTCATCTCCTCAGCAACCTGCGTGCTTGTTTGCTGTTTGTCCCCTGTTGTGTTGAGTAGGGATGGCTCCCGTAGGCTCACAGATTTGAATGCTTGGTCATCAGGGAGAGGCACTACTTAGAAGGAGTAGGAGGTGTGGCCTTGTTGGAGGAAGTGTATCACTGGGGGGTGGGCTTTGAGGTTTCACACGCTCAAGGCAGTCCCAGGGGCCCTGTCTTTCCCTGCTGCCTGCAGATCTGAATCTGGATGTAGAACTCTCAGTTGCTTCTCCAGGACCATGTCTACCTGCATGCCACCATGCTCCCCACCATGATGGCAGGGAACTAAACCTCTGGACTGTAAGCAAGTTCCAATGAAATATTTTCCTTTAGAAGAGTTCTGTGGTCATGGTGTCTCTTCACAGCAACAGAACACTGACTAAGACACCTCCCAAACTATCTCTCAGGAGCATATCAGGATGGAGAAACACATGTAATATTTTCAGATGGCCATATGCAGCAAAAGTGTGTCTTCTGAAGGCCACCGGACTAGCAAGACCTTTACTTTGCCACTCTTGTGACTGACTTTGACCATAGCCTTATTTAGTGTTCATCTAGCAACTGTGCCTGCTTCCATGGGCAAATGCAGAGCACCAAAAAAAAAAAAAAAAAGTAAGATGACCAGGCAGTGGTTTTTAATCCCGTTACTCAGGAGGCAGAGGCAGGTTGGTCTCTGTGAGTTTGGAGCCAGCCTGGTCTACAGAGCGAGTTCTAGGACAGTCAGAGCTGTTACACAGAAAAACCCTGTCTCAAAACAACAACAACAACAACAAAAAACCTTCTAGAGGGTCCTCCTGAAGACAGGATGGTTTGGACTTGGAGGCTAGCCTGGACTACACAGTAAGACCCTGTCTTAAAAAACAGAAACAAAAACAAAAAAAAAAGGAGAAAACAAAGTTGTCATTAGATGAATCACATCTAAACTATGGCCAGCCCTTGCTCAATGGGAGAATGCTGCTGTCACAGCCATCAGACTGACTTACCTCTGCACTGCAACAGGGATAAAAAAGATTAAATGCACAATTCGTTCTTTCTTCTCCCCTCCCTTCCTCTCTCCCTCCCTCCCTCTCTTCCTCCCTCCTTCCCTTTCACTGTGGTACCAAAAATAAAGCCAAGGATCTCACACGCTAGGCAGATGTGTCACTGAGGCACATCTCTAGCAGGAACAGTTTTTACCCAGCATCCTTTGGTGGGGATTCTCCTCTTCCTTCTTCTTTTTCTTCTTCTTCCTCCTCCTTCCTCTTCCTCTAACTTCCTTCTTCCTCCTCCTTCTTCCTCCTCTGTCTTCCTTCCTTCCTCCTCCTCTTCCTTCTTCTTCTCTTCTTTTTCTTCTTCCTTTTTCTCCTCCTTTTTCCTCCTCCTCCCCCTTCCAATTCTTTCTTCCCAGGATGGAACCCAGGACCTCACATATACTACGGAAACACTCTATCACTGAGCCATATCCCAATTCTCGTTTTACCTTTTGATTTTGAGATAAAAGTCTCACTTGCTTAGGTTGACTGGAGCTCATTTTGTGAACTGACAAATCTTGTACTTGTGATCCTCCTGTCGCAGCCTCACAAGTAGCTGGGACTACAGGCCTGGGCCATTAGGCCTAACTTGGAATTGGCTATTTTTGTTGTTGTTGTTGTTTTATTTTATTTTGTTTTGTTTTTCGAGACAGGGTTTCTCTGTGGCTTTGGAGTCTGTCCTGGAACTAGCTCTTGTAGACCAGGCTGGCTTCGAACTCACAGAGATCTGCCTGCCTCTACCTGTGTTAGTTCTCCTACCTTGGCCTACTGAATGCTGGGATCATGGCCAGGCATGTGCTACATCATCAGTGAGACTGGTAATTTCTCAAGTCTCTGTTAAATGCATAAATGGCGCATAAGTCACAGGCCTTGTTCTGCTTCTCCTCTCCCTCAATGCCATACAGTCAGCTGTCAGTCATTGGCCCAGCGGTGTATGGGGCCCAGAGGACTGATCGCTGCAAACCTCTGTCCCAGGCACTGTTCACACTCCCTGCCATTTGAACCCTGGCTGTGTTTTCATTTTTGTTTCCACTTTCCGGAGGCAGAAACTGATGTACCTGCCCAGAATGTAGAAACTAGAAAGGATCAGAAGCAAGACCTACTCCTCCCTTGGGCTGATACCCCATTGCCTCTCTGCAAATGTGACCCAGGATCATGGCAGCCATCACTCTCAAGCACACTCCTACTTAGTTTCTAAGTAGCAACCAGCTACTCTTAGATCCAGAAGCCACACTCCTTCACAGAGACCTCTGCTGGTTTCTCTTTCTCACTGGAGGTGGCAGTTGGAAGGTATAAAGACATGCTTTATACCAACAATATATATACCAACAATTCTGAAGAAAGCACAAATGGAAACAAGCCACGATGAAACATTGTTCCACAACTACTAGACTGAGCGGCTACAAAAAAACACCAATAATACCAAGTGTTCAGAGGAATCTGGAGCAACTAGAACTCTTACATACTTTTGGGACATAGATCCCAAAACTAAATAGATTCTTTCCCTGTCAATGCTGGTCCATCCATCCCCAACACAAATACCTCACAAAATTATAGCCCTATTCCAAACGTTCATAGTAGCACCATTTGTCATAGCTAAGAACTAGAAAAAAAATTCAAATGCCCAATCGAAGTAAAATAGAGAAATTTCAACTTATTCATAAAGTAAAATATTATACAACAATGAGAATGAAGGGACCACAACTCATGCAATGACAGGAAAGAATCTCACCCACACAATTTAAAACAAAAATTACAAGCAAGACTATAGCATATGGTTTCATTTGTGAAAAGTACCCCACAGCCAAAACCATTGTGCTCCATGTCATGTTTCCCCTAGACAGAGAGATACAAGGACTGGAGGGACTCAAGAATTGGGCTTTGGGGGTTCTGGCAATGTCCTGTTTCTTGAGCTGGATGCAGGATGCCGTTTCCTTTTATGAAACTTAATCCAACGACGTATACTCTTATAATTTGTGCGCCTCACTAAATGCATGTTATATTTAAAAAAAAAAAATAAAAGTTTGAAAACTACAGAGGCATGCAGTCAGTCATGTCTTTCCATTCTACCCTATCCTTGCCCGGTAAAGTTCATTTTCAAGGAAAATGAGTTACAGATGCTGAAGGCCGTGTCTGCAAGGCCTCCAGGAGGAGAGTAACCCATTCCCAGCATTCCCAGATCCAGAAAGCACAGCGTCTTCTCAGAGGCCTCTCGCCCGTTTCTCTTACTTAGGTGGCAGTGAGAAGGTAAAGCGGTGTAACAACTGAGACTCCTATAGAAGGGGCTCACGGGTCCCCACAGTCTCCTCCTGCCTGGATCATCTCATGCGCACACACTGCAACTCGCATGCTGGACTTGCTCCATGAAGATGGCAGGATGTAAACCACGGGACTTCCGCATCAAGTGGACCAGCTGTTTGTTTCCCCGCACTTGATTCCTTTGTTTTCCTGCTTCCTGCCATGGCTGAACTTTTAGAAGTATAGCATCCTGCCTCTCTTGTTTCTAGAACATGGTAACATTACTGATGGAAAATCAGAGCACGCAAGAGCACTAGAGTTCTTGGTGACATGGCCATGACAAGGCTGGAATTCTGCTCTCTTCACAGTGAGAGGACTGGATGGCCTCTGAGGGATGTGAGGATCCCTGAGTTAGGCTTGAGGGGAGAGTTCCTTCTAGGCTGTGGCATAGGGTCTGGAAGAGGGCAAGGGATCAGATTATGGTCACAGTGAGATGCCTCAGGGTGCTGGCCAATGCCATCTTCAACAAGTGTTTTGTTTTGTTGTTATTGTGTTTTCAGTTCCTGCAGGTCCCAGATGTTTTACTATGAGAACATAGTGGTTGTCAACACAACAAGCCCATCATGGAGGAACAGGCTGCAGCACTAGCCAGTGAGCTTCAATGTTGACCCTGAACTTTTCAAATCATAGTAAGCAAATTCCCAAGTCTGTGTTTTGAAATCTGTTGATCTTTCCAGGGAACTCCCATAGCACCTAGACGGCAAATGCCAGAGCTGAGCAGCACATACCCAGCTTCTTCCCCATGTGAGACATGAGTGCGCAGATGCAGAGATGTTCAGATTCAGCCTGCAGGGAGCTTTCATTCGGATTAATACATGACAAATGTTCAGTTTGAGAGGCACAAGTCAAAAGCCTAGAGCAGCGAAGGTCCTGAACAGGTGAGTCAGCTTTGGGGGTGAGATCTCCGAAAAGATGACGGTTTCTACCAGCAGAGGAATCAGAGATGCTTTATTTGGAGGACGCCCACAGAGGGCGAATCAGAGCAGATGTGGTTTTGCAGCCACATCGGGGAGGCAGGGTCCGCTGATATCAGCCTGCATCTTTTGCTCTCAGGGAGATTCTGGCAAGAAACGTATGCTCTAGCACAGGGGCGATGGCTGACTGCCGAGGGGTCTGTGGGAGATGGAGGTGGCCAGAGTGTTTGGAGAAGGAGGCCATCCATCCTCGTTGGGCTTCTTCCTGCCTTGGTGGCCCTGCTGATACCAATCCGGTGATGGAAGACCATTCCTTCTTCCCAGTATGCACTTCTCCCCTCTCTCATCTCTAATAAAATCCCCTGAAAAATTACTCTGCATGATCCCCCCAATTCTAGCCAAGATACAACCTATTTCTGACCAATTAGGAGTACAAAGAGGTTTATGATGGGGCTCTAGGTTGTGTTTCCTCGATAAGAACACAGATTCGGCTGGTGCAAGCTTTCCCCCTTTTCCGTAGTCTGCAGACCTGTCACCCGAATGTGATGCCTGGAAGTGATGAGGGCATTTGTAGTTATGAGAACAAAGTCTCGATGGCAGAAGAGGAAGGAGTCTTAATGACTCTTAAGGGCAGATATACCTAACCAGATCTCCTATGTCTAGGCTTCTATGACATGAGGAACAATTCGTTTGAAGCTTAAGTAACCAAAACATAACTTCCATGGTAGCCCTGAATGCCTCTTTCTTCTTGGCACAAGAACAGCTTGGCACACCTATAAAAGCAAAGGCAAGATAGGCAGACAAAATTAACTAAAACAAATAATCAAACAAAATCAAGAGCCAGGGATTTAAATAAGGAGATTGATGATGAGAAGTAACCAGAGAGACATGTCCACCCAAGGGCCCGCCTAGTTCTCAGTGTCAGCAGGCACTCCGCAGTTCTTCAGGGTCAGCTTGGTCCTCCTGGCTCTCTTAGGAAGCACAGGATCCCAGGGAGGAGCGTAGCCATGGTTCTTGTGTTTTGTTCCCATTATAAAGAAGAAGAACTTCTGAGTAAGCCCCCCCCCCCTTCTGACTTTCCTTGGCCCACCTATCAGAGGTGCCTCTTCTTAACCTAGCCACTGAGAGAGACTAGGAGATCACCATCAGGGATGAATGGATGTTGGAGAGTCAGTCAGGACCAGGGAAGGTAAGTGTGTGTGTGTGTGGGGGGGGGGTGTCTCATGTCCAAGGAAATCGCATGGTTCCACAGTATAAAGCAGGAAAGGGAGGCCCTTGGACAGAAGGCAGGCACGGAGCAGAGGCGGAAGCCCGCTCCAGTGTTTCTCAAAGAGGCGGCCCCAAGGGGTCTGATCTTAAAGGACAGGAGCTTCCCACCCCTATGATGCCCGGGTCTCTGCTCCTGATATGAGTGGCTTTGGCAGAATGAGGTCACCGAAGAAGAGACAATTGATCAGGTCCAGGAGGTCAACTAAAGACAGGGCTCGTGCAAGGTGAGGAAGCTGCAGGGATTGTTCTGTATTCCACACCCACACTAACAACCCACGTTCATATGCATTTCTTGTCTGCAAAACTCTCTGGATAGAAGTGACAGTGTCCAGTCAGGGGAATAAAGCCATAAACGGTGCCAGGCCCAGACAGCACAGGCAAAGGCATTTGCTCCAGAAAGCTGGGGAATACAGAGCCCAGTTTGGGCTATCGGTTGCTGGTTTTGCTGAAGCACTGACACCAGGAAGGTTACTCCATTTATCTGTGTCTTCCTCCGAGGCTTGCTGGCCAGATAACAGGAAACTCAGTTCTTCAACCTATTCCCCTTTCTGGACAGTGAAGTACTTAGAATATACCCCTGTGGGGTTCCTGTCCCCTCAGTGTTTCAGAAAGCTACTGAGGTCGTCTCAAATGATACTGCTGACAGTTATGGAGGGCAAATTGTTCCCATCTCCAGACTACACCTGAAGGAAGACTGGGCCCTTGTGCAGGCTGCCACCCAGTACCTGCTGGCTGCGGCTTCCTCACTGAGTGGAAGTCCAGGCTGGGACCCAGGCCAGGCGCCTCCCCCACTCCCTGGAGGCAGGCAGCTGCTAATGGCTCTCCCCAGAAGCCGGTTCATTAAAGATTTGTTCTGTGGAGTTGCAATCAAAATAAACAGACGGCCTGAAAGCCAGGGAACTAAAAACCAATTAAGAAGGAATAGAGAAGGAAAGGGGGCGGGGGTAAGAGGAAAAAGAGACCTGGGCCTTCCAAAGACTCCGTTCCCATGGCAGCCAGCTTCCAAAATAGTCTGGGAACGGAAAATAATGAGAACCACGGAGAGAGCAAAGCCGTCCTGGCAGGAGAGTCCCGACCTCAGGATTGGCTGAATCCCCCTGCCCACAGCTCCCAGAGGGAACCTGGTGACCTGGTGACCTGCCCCACTCCCCACTCAATCTCCTTCTCTTCCAAAGTTGTAAATAGTGCTGTCCCTCTTTGGACCCTCTGCCTAGGTTCCAATGCAAAGAAGCCACACTCAACACCCACCTTGTGGGTGGCAGGAGAAACTAGAGAAAAGTGAGGGACTTGGGTGTGGCTGTCTGAACTTGGATGCTCAGAACACCAGGAGCATAACAGGGAAGGGCCCTGGTCGGCTGTGAAGTCTTCCTGGAAGAAGTGCCGTTCAAAGTGAGATCTGAGGTCTGAGTAGAGGCTGGCCCAGAGACAATCAGAAGTCCCCTAGAGGAGGGGTCGGAATAGCAGAGTCCCTGGGAATAGGAGAATGGGAGAGAGAAAATCTAGGCGGTCAGTCAAGCATGGTGGTGTGCGCTTGTAATCCCAACAGGGTTTAGGAAGGAGGATAAGGCACTCCAGGACAGCCTGGGCTGCAAAGGGAGAACCTGTCTTAATACACAAACAAATTAAAAGGCAAGACAACAATAAAATCAAAACCACCAAACCAACAGCTCAGTGGGGCTAACAAAGATTGATCTGGGCAGGTTCCATGCCAAGCTTCATGCTTTCTTAGCACTGAGAGGCCAAGGCTCCAGGAGGCACAGAATCAAGGAGTCAGGAGCCCTGCATTGGCCTATGGACCACCTATATCCCTTTGTCCAGAACCAGACTTTCTGGGGGATACTCAACTCCCCACCCCTTTTCTCACCCTAGTGACAAGGAACTGTATAATGAGAGTTTCCAGCAGTTTCTCTGAGGAGGGGCTGGGAGCACAGCTAGCTAACCATCTCCAGATTCACTTCCACTCTGGTCCTGTGTCATTGCTTGGCAACAGGAAAGCTGAGATCCTAGTCAGTCCACTTGTAGATGCCAACAGGGAATAACCGCTGAAATTAAGTTTACCTTCTCGCACCTTCCCCCGCCAGCCTTCTAGGCCCCCGAAATGAGAATGCTGTGGGTCATGGTCATCTTACCCACAATCCCAGCATGGGGAGCCTGAGGTAGAAGGATTACTACCAGTCTGAGGCCAACCTGAGCAACCGAGAGAGGTCAAGACTAATGTGAGCTACAGAGAAGGACCTTGTCTAAAAACAAAAACACAAAAAGAAATGAGACACCAAGCATGACAAAGATGAGAAGCCCCACCAGGGCCTACTCAGAGAACCCAGCCTTCCCTGTAAGTGACAGAGCAGAGGGCGTCTATAGGAACGTAGGCTGTGTCTGTCTGGAGCAGCAGGGGATTGCAGACACTGTGTGAGGCCAGAAGTGCTCAGTTGATGGGAGCAGTTCTCAGGGGGCACAGCCATTGCTCAGTGTCCCCCGGAGCCACCGAGCAGAACGAAGGGGATATGAGCCGAAGCACACTGGGCTGGGGTCCAGAACAAGCAGGTCCTGTCCCAGGTGGAGCAGAGCTACAGTAGGGTTGTTCTTTGTTCTTTGGGTTTTTTTTTTTATTTTCTAATTAATTACTTTCTAGGGACCGAGATGCCACAGTGGGCTTGCAGAGGCGAGAGGGCAACTTGTTGGTTCTCTCCTCCCATCCCATGGATCCAGGAATTGAACTCAGACCATCAGGCTTGGTGGCAGGCACCTTTATTTAGTAGTGAGAGGTCTCGCAGCTTCCAGATAATGGTGCTAGGACAGACACACCCACAAAATCTGCTCTTTGTGACCGCAGCCTAAAGAGACGTTGAGCCTCAGTCCCCTTAGCAGTAAGTGAGTATAGAAACACAGTCCCTG
>NC_022029.1:32375095-32379970 GCF_000317375.1 Microtus ochrogaster
GAGACCATCTTGGGTTAAGTGTCCCAAACCATGAAAGGGGCTGCAGTTGTATTCACAAATACCTGGTTGGAGAAAATGTACCTTTCTAGTACCTTTCTAGAAGCCCTTCTATCACCTTTGTCCTCTGCCTTCCTCTCAACACTTCCCTTGCCCACCCATGCTTTCTTCCTAGGTGGCCAACCAAATTAACTCTGTGGACGTTTGCTTGCTCACAGCAGGCCTAAGAAACCTGGATGACAATGATGCTGGTGGGGATGACTTTTTAGGCTTTTTGGGAAGGGGTGTGCTATTTTGATTTCAGTTTGATTGTTATTTGATTTTTGCGGCAGAGCCTCACTCTGTATTTTAGCCTCCTCTGAGACTCACTATGGCACAGGCTAGTCTCAAAGTTTATAGCAATTCTCCTGCCTCACCCTTCCAAGTGCTCCACTTATAGGACTGAGTTGCCATGCCCAGCTCAGAAATCAAGACTCTCATTCCTCTTGTGCACCCCCCCCCCACACCCCTTACAGCTGAAGGCAATGTGGAACAAGCAGGAACATCCCCTGAAGTCACTTGGTTTATGAGTACTTAGGTTCCTCAGGGTGTTCTTTCTTTAAGACCCTGTACTCAGTCACCAGCAAGATGACTTTCAGGCCACTGTGAGGACCCTTCTGGGACCTGAGTGCAGCCAAAATGTTACGACCATCGCAGGGAATGATGAGGGTAGGGAGACATGTCAAACCACGGCCAGCTTTGTCGGTTGCAAGGGGCCATCTGGAGTGAGTGGTCAAGACAGTCAGTAGCAGTCCTACTCAGGAGGAGGGGACTCACAGCCTTGAGGAGGTGACACTCAGCGGTGAGTTTGCGTGTAAACTTGAACATTTTCCCTAACATCCTCCACTCCTGAGATTCAGGACAGGAAGAACGCTCGCCTTATCTCACAGGCTGCAGGGAGATTCCGAAGATGACTGCCGAGTGTTCGCAGCCCGTAAACCTGTCTCGTTAGTCACTAATACATGCACTATTTGTTTGTGTTTCCAAGCAGCAGATGTGTTGCTCAGGTTAAACCTCTTCACTCTCCCCACTCTCAGACAGAGCTCCTGACGTCAATCTTGTCTGTTCCCAGACTCAGAAGTGAGTCCCAGCCTAGCTCGGAGCAATCTACCTTTGCCTGGGTGAGATGAGCAACGCTATTCACCTCTCGGGCAGGGTGTGGACCCAAGATCAGCCAAGCCAGGGGAAGCTTGTGTTAGGCAGGTTTCCTGCTCCATCTAGTAAATGAACACAGACATCAGATCAATGGCCACAGGATACATTGCATAGAACACTCTGTGTTCCTGGCATGTGCCGGCCTTCACAGACACAGATGTGAATCTAGAGCCTCCCAAGGCAGCACCGCGAAGAGTTTGTGGCTTTCTTCCCCGCCTCCCTTTCTTTTCTCCTTTTTCCTCTTTCTCACGCTCTCCCTTGCTTTCTGCTCCCTGCTCTCTCTCTCTCCCTTACTTCTCTGCTCTCCTTCCATCTTCTTCCCTTTTTCCATCCTCCCTTCTTCCACCTTCCTGCCGTTTCCACCTCAGAGCCCAGGGCAGAGGCAGGAAAGGGAGGGTGCTGGCCTCTGGATACCTGTTTCCGTTAAGGAGGGTAGATCCCTGGGAGGTCAGGAGCAGGGCTTGGCCATCTTAAAGGGACCAGGGATCAGAGAATGACAGGCAGAACGACAAGGGGGACCATGATGGTCAACTGCAGAAATATTGGACTAAGTGAAGTGGCCTGGTGACTTGGGGTACCAGTCTGAATGGGGAGGCCCTTTCAAGGAATGTCCTAAGTCAAGACCAGGCACATAGGCTCAGCGATGCCAGATCACACAGCTGCAGGGAAATGGATGGTTTCCCAATCTGTGAGGACAACAAGGGACCTCAGTGCCACCACGGACAGGAGAAGGAATAGGTGATGGAAGGGACCAGAGCAGCACAGAGGAGACTTGGATTACAAGAAGCCTAAGTTCTGAGGGGTGGGGATGGGGGTTCATGTCCATCAGGGAGAATGAGAGGCAGGAGGCTCAGAAGTTCAAAGTCATTCTTAACTACATGGTGAATTTAAAGCCAGCCTAGGTTATATAAGATACTCTCTCAATAAAAAAAAAAAAAGAAATGAGTCTCTTCATGTTGCCTTCTTTAAGGGAGAAGATCCCTCACCACCTGTCAGTCAGAAGAAAAGGAACATATACTCTCCATGAAAGCCTCACATGCCCCCAAAGATCACACACTCCAAGATCCTCCCAGGCCTCTTCTATGAACTAAGGAGTAGGGCTTTTATGTAGGGTGCTGAGCAGCTGGGGACACCTTTCATTTGTGCCCAGTGTGAATGAATGTATTGCTTTCTGGAGGCAGATGACAGGGTTGCCACTAAGTGTGCAGAGTGCACGTATCTGCCTAGGGAGGAACACACTGACTCCTAACCCCATGTTCAGTTCATAGGCCCATGGATTGCTTCTGTCTGGACAGAATGTGCCTCCCTGAAGGGCTGTAGATAATGGTGATCTCGTGAAACTGTCAGGCAAGCTGGTCTGGACAACCTAAGACCAGGCAGGCCCCGTGGATTCCTGCTCTTCCCAGAACTTTTGGAGAAAGGCAACTTTCTTACTTCCAAGCAGAGACAGTAATGGGGACCAGGTGTGAGCCGGCGTGGCTCTGTGAAAGCTGCCTCAGAGACAGCTACGAACAAGCTATAAGCGCAGAGCAGTTGGTCTGTGGATGGGCGTGCCTCCCAGGAGTTTCTCAGTGTCTTCTTTGAATATATTTTTTAAAGCTGATTTTGTTTATTTGTTTTGTGTGTGTGGTTCTTGTGCTTTCACAAAGAAAGGGCTGAATTCTCCACCCCTCTGTCTAAACAGTCACAAATCCCAGATGATCACTTCCCCCCAAAATGCCTGTATATGGCGCAGGACTTTAATCCCAGCACTCAGAGTCAGAGGCTGGCGGATCTCTGTGAGTTTGAGGCCAGCCTGATCTACATAGAGAGCTGCAGGAAAGCCAGGGCTATGAAGAGAGACCTTGTCTCAAACCCCTACCCCATTCCCCCAAAAATGTCTGCTGGACTCAGCAGCCTGTATGGAAGGAAGTTTGTGCTTGGCAGTAAGGAGAAAGGGTTTGCCATAATTTCCACATGAAACAGCCTTGATCTCAGCCCCAGCTCACCTCCAAGTACTCCTCTCCAGACTTAGGCACTCAAAAACACTCAACGAGAGTCTGCGGACACGGCTCAATGAGAGAATTGTCTGCTGCATAAGCGTGGGGACCTGAGTTTGGATCCCTGGCATGCACGTAAAAGCTGGGCGTGGCAGCACACATCTGTAACCCCAGAACTGAGGCAGCCGGTCCACACAATTGGTGAACTTCCGGTTTGGTGAGAGACCTGTCTCAGAAACTACCGTGGAGCACAAAGGAGGAGGATACCCGATGCCAACTTCCGGCCTCCACCTGTACCTCCACCCCTCCCCCAACACCCACACAAGTATATGAAAGCAAATACACGAGTTTAGTGATGCTAAAATAGAGAGGAGCTGAAGAAGCAGGAGTAGATTTGACGCTGAAAGCGTAACCAGTTTGACTCGGTCCACAGTCGGTGCCTACTCTGTACAGGAGACGACTGGAGATAACATGACAAACACGTCTGTGCCTTCCGGGAAATCAAATCTTGCAGATTTCCAATCATGAGGGGAGGTGTGCAAGCCACCAACATGAAGGCTATGCAAGAGGACAGAAATAGATAACATTTCACAGTGGTGTAACGAAATGGGATTACTCCCGTCCAAAGAACAGAGAGGCTCCATGAAGACAATCTCCTCTTCTCAAAGACACATGTCCTAGTAGTCGGACTTTCTCATCGGGAGCACCAGCCTGCAAACGATGACATGAGACTTATTAATCGTGAAAGCTCAGCCTTAGCTTAGGCTTCTTTCTAACTAGTTCTTTTTTTTTGGGGGGGGGTCGAGACAGGGTTTCTCTGTGGCTTTGTAGCCTGTCCTATAACTAGCTTTGTAGACCAGACTGGCCTCGAACTCACAGAGATCCACCTGCCTCTGCCTCCCGAGTGCTGGGATTAAAGGCGTGCGCCACCACCGCCCGGCTTCTAACTAGTTCTTATAACTTAAATTAACCCATATTTTTCTTTTATTTTTTTATTTTTTTAATTTATTTATTTATTAAAGATTTCTGCCTCCTCCCTGCCACAGCCTCCCATTTCCCACCCCCTTCCCCAGCCAAGTCCCCCTCCCTCGTCAGCCCGAAGAGCATAACCCATATTTTTAAATCTATGGTCTTCCACAAGGTGCCTTACCTCATCTCCTTGCTGTCCATCCTGCTTCCTCCTAGTCTGGTTGGTGACTCCACCTTCTTCCCAAAGTTCTCTCTCTGCTCGGAGGTCCTACCTATACTGTCCTGCCTAGTTTTGGCCATTCAATTTTTTATTACACCGATCGCAGTAATACATCTTCACACCGTGTATAAATATCCCACATCATGTTCTGCCGCCCAACAGAAGCATCTCTGGATGGGACACATGAAGACATTCAATACAGCTTTTTCCTGTAATATCTGAAATGTAGGAATGTGTAGGGACAAAAAGATGAGCAAATACTGTATATGCATCTGGTGAAACACTATTGCAATGGTATGAGTGTGGCTCGAGTGGACAGGTTGGTCCCCAGTAGGGTGACATGGGAAGCGATGGGACCTTTAAGAGGTGGAGTTTAGTGGAACATGATCAGTTCATGCAGGTGCTGCCTCAGAATGGATTTGGGTCTTACAGGACCCATGTTCAGTTCCTATCATCCTGGCAGAGTGCCTCACAGCCACCTGTAACTCCACTTCCAGGGGGGCCAATGCCTTTAGC
>NC_022029.1:32381262-32387639 GCF_000317375.1 Microtus ochrogaster
GCACGCACGTGCACTCACTTAGCTCAGCTCACACTATGGTTCCAGAGACCCATGATGTTGGCTGCGCATGGTCCTATACTACACCTCCCTCCAAGAGCTGCAGATTCTATGGTGTGAGAGAAACAACTTCAGCAGATCTAATTTTCCATCCTCCAACCACCCCACCTAAGACAAAAGAGATCCCCAGATGTCTCCCTTGTAAGCCTTGTGACTAGTACTTTCTCATTAGTCAACATATGGTCATGTACCTGGATCCAAGTCAAGACTGAGTCCAGTCAGTTGGGAACCACCCCTAGAGCTACCACTAAGGTGAATGGTTTAAGTTAAATTATTGAGCCTCACTCTCCTTCTCCTTCTGTATTAAAGAGGATGTTTCCAACATCTCATTTGTAATGTGTTCAGATAATATAAATAAGATCAACACTTAGTCTCTTCACACAGTGCCTGGCATGCTCTGATTTGACCAATGGTTAGCTATGAACACAGACACTAGAGACCGGGCCTTTGTTCCCACTCCTGAAGTGAGAAAGCTGGGCTCTGGCCTGAGAATCAGTTAGTACCCAAGTCAGTCGGGCTAGCTCCTGAAAGATAGGAAATCAACATCAAGTGTGATCCTGGGCTTTGAAGTATAAACTGATGCCCGCATGTCTCTCATACAGGGAGAGGCACGAGGGCCCAGGGAAGTCTACAGTAGCTCCAAAGATGAAGAGGTATAAACGAATCTGCTCAAACATGGCTCTCTTGTCAGGAAGAAAGTCCTCTCTTCTTTGCAGCATGTTTGGGCCCCTGCCACAGGACTGAACCATCGAATGGCCACAAGCAGATGAAGAAGAGCAGTAAGGCTGTAAGGTCCCTCTAGCTCAGTTTGTGGTGGGTGATGGGGGTCATATGCCCTGACAGGCCTTTACCCAGGGGGAAAAATCTTTCTAATAGCCCTGAAGAATGCCCTAATCTGACAACTTGTTTAGCAGATTATTGGGCCTAGCTTTGATCTTCATGAGGCATAATGAGTGTGGCTCTGGGGCCAATCAACAGTCACTAATTACAAGAATAGCCAGCAACAGGGGGCCTTCCCAGGAATGGGGCCCTCTGCTTGCAGAATTGGAGGACTGGGTGTTTATGAGTGAGTCAGAGCCAGGGGAAGCTATGGGGCTGTAGGGTCATCAGGACGAGCCCTGGGGTCACTCTGGGAAAGTACTGTAAAATGGGCCTTCACATGCCACATGTGACACTTGATACCACCGGCGGCGGACTGAGCAGGAAGTAAGGGACTCATTCCCTGCAACAATAATCCGATGATGAGAGCCATGGAGAGAAGGCAGTCCTGACCCAGTAGTAACAAGCTTGTGGCTCCAGGGCCCAGGGAGCTGAAACCACCCTGACCTGCAGCTGGCCCACTGTGGCAGACCAACTGACTCCAAGCTCCTGTCTCTCCCTCTTCTAAGGTCCCTGGTAATGGAGTGATAGGAGAGTGGGTGGTTTAATATTCTATAGAGTGGGGACCTACCCTTGAGGTCCTACATTCGGATGCAGCCAGAGAGAAGTCAGAGGGGCCAGAAGTCGTGTGGGGTAGGGATGCTTGCTTTGGACACAGTGTAGAAAGAACTGCACAGGCTGGGAACATAGCTCAGTTGGGAGAGTGTGGTGCATTGCATTGCTCCCCGGCACTGCAGTGAAATCAGACCTAGCGATGCAAGAGTATATTCCCCGCCCTGGTTCAACATCTTCCTCAGCCACATGTCCTGAGCTACACGAGACCATGTCTCAGAATGAAACAGCAGTGTCTGCCACTCACAAAAGAACCACAAGATCTTGAGCTAAGCTGTGTGTGCTCCTCTGAGCAGTGACTTTGTCTTCTACATAAGAAGGGGGCTGTTTTCCACTCGGCCGTCTCCATTCAAGATGCGTTTTGTTTATGTAGAAAACTTAAATACAGAGATAACATTATTAATACTGTTTAAAATTAGTGAAATGGAACCTTTAGTTTTATTTTTAACTTCAAAAAAGAATGGTCGTATTATACAACACTAAGCATATAGAGAAATAGAAACATCATTATCTATAATAGAATAAAGCATCTAATTTTTTAAAGGAATCATTGAAGCCTTGTGGGTGGCACTGACCTCTAACCTCAGCAGCACTTAGATCAGGAGGATCAAGAGTTGGAGGAAAACCTTGGCTACTTAGTGAGTTTTAAGCAGCAATGTGTGTGCTTAACCTCTGAGCCATCACTCCACCCCCAAGCGTATCTTTGGTGTGTGTGCAAATAATCCCTGCTGCAAAAACCCTTGCTGTCCAACATCATTCAGAAAATAGCAAGGGGCGGGGCTAACCTAACAAGAAAGGTCTCCTTCCAACTCTGCAATGTGTGTATGGAGGGGAGAATCTAACTCGTTTAATTACTTGGAGGAAAGATTTTTTGAGGTTTTGTTTTGTTTTGTTTTCTGGCAGAAGTGGTAGAGACTGAGGTTGGGATTTTTTTTTCCTGGCAAGAGTGATAGAGACTGAGGTATTTTCATTGGTCACGAGCATGCAGTCCTGTTTTGGTTTAAGCCTTCCATAACCTCATCCGACACCCACATCCACCCTGCAGGTCCTATACACTGAAACACTCTGTGCTCTTTGAACTAGAACTTGAGCCTCAGGGGAAACTTGGCTGCGTCAATTAGCATTGCCCCTCTCTTCCTCACAATTACAGAAATGTAAAAAGAAACCTTTGGAAATGAGTATCTTTGTTGTTCTAGTTAAATTTTACTGCAATTCATAAGACATACGTCGCTTTGAGTTTAGAAATTTAGTGTTTTTTTATAATGTGAACTAAGAGTATAACAAAAATAATAACAATGAAACTATTGGTGTGTGATCATTTAAAGACAAAGAGCCAACTGCCCAGCACCAGAGAGGTAAAAACAAAGGGAGATCTTTGTGAGCTGGAGGCAAGTCTGGTCTACACAGTGAGTTCCAGGCTATCTAGGGCTGCATAGTGAGACCCTGTCTCTAGAGAAATAAATAACAAACGCACAGAGCTGCACGTGGGGGTGCAAGCTTGGGTTCCACTACTTAAGAGGCTGAGGCAGAAAAATTGCTCATGCTCAAGAGTTTGGGGCCAATCTGGACAGTGTAGGAAGACCCAACTCAAGGTAAGACCCACAGAGAGAGAGAGAGACAGAGACAGAGACAGAGACAGACAGAGAGAGACAGAGACAGAGAGAGACAGAGATGAGAGGGACACAGAGAGAGATACAGACAGACAGACAGACAGACAGACAGAGACAGAGAGAGATGAGAGGGACACAGAGAGAGACAGACAGACTTCTAGATTAGAACCTCAAGCAAGCAGAACTGTATTGATAAAAACCAGTCAAAGTAGGAATTCTTGAACCAAGCATGGAAAAGAGGTCAGAGAGCCTGCTCCCCTTAGCCACCCACAAATATACACATGGCAGAGAACATGAATACTGGATAGGGTAAGGACTCTGAACTCTCGGGTCATGGTGGGGGGGAAGGTGGGGTAGGTCTACTAGGCATAGCTATATGCCCAGGCCCTGTGCTGAGCTCTGGAATACATGGTGAGCTACCCCAACCTGGTTTCTGTCTTCATGAAGCTCACATTCTTACAGGAGATATGACATCAAAGAAATACCCACGGATAGGAACGTTCAATGCACAGAATGCCCAAATGTCATTCCCCTCTTGATGGCTCTCCTGCATTGACAAGCAGACCCAAATCCAGATATCTAAGGACCTTAGGATCCCAACTCACCAAAACTCTACCTTCAGGAAGTTCTGCTGGGCTCTGCCTCCTTTGCTCAAGGCCTTAGAAAATCTCAAGTCAACCTACTCTTCCTCCTCCATCCTCAGGGACAAATATCAACATCGTCCCCACCCACACCTGTAGCTGTGATGAAGACTTAAAGAAGAAAGGGTTTAATCATAGCTCAAGGTAAAAGAGGGCACAGGGAAACCACCAAACTGGACCAGTCCATGGGCAGAAAGAAGCTTTATTGGGGAACTTCAAGCTGCCATGGCTATCTTTTGGGGACAAAGAGAATAGTAAACTGGTTGGGAAAACCTTGCCAGTTTTATGGGATCAGTTTGCCACGGGAATAGTTGGGAACTATCAGCAGACTTTGATACGTGTTACATGTGTGGGTTAATAGGGAACTAGATGCCCTATTGTTGGCGGTAACCTGGCTGTAGAAGCAGATAAGGGAGGTAATGGCTCTTCCTGACAAACAGAAACCCGCTTCACAAGTTTCTGAGGAATGCTGATTTTATCCACCAGCAATCTTTCTGTTTATCCAGTCAAAGTCCAGCCTGAGGTGGAGCCCGGACTGTGATTTAGGACATTGTCCATGGCACTGCCATTCTGGGGGGGAGCACTTTGGACCTAACACAAGGGAAGTTAGGCATCAGAAGCCTGGAACAGCTGGCCACGTCTCCTTCACAGCCAGGAAGCTGAGAGCAAGCGAATGCAAGTGCTCAGTTCTCTTTCTCCATTTTACACAGTCCAGGCACCCAACCCAGGGGATGGTCCCATCCACAGTGCAAACGGCTCGTCCCACCGTAGTTAATACAATCGCACAGTCCCTCACAGACTTTCCTAGAGGCTCACGTTAAAGTACAGAATCCCTCAGAGGTGTGCCCATGCCTGTCTCCTAGGTGACGTAGAGCCTGCCGAATCGACCACTGACATTAACCATCCCAATTGCCAAGACAGATCCAAGCCTCTGGGAGCCAAACAACAGGAGGGAGGAAAAGACAAACACAGCACTAGGGCTAGAAGGTGACTGTCCCTCTAAATTGCCTCTCCATTCTTTTGAAATCTCATCAACTCATCTTTTTCAAAAGCTGGCATCCACCCAGAAGCAAGAAAAATAATAATTTAATAAACCAACTTGCCAATACACTTTTTGCAACATTCTTTCCTATATTTCTGCTCCATGGTCCCTTTGGCTGTTCTGTTACACGTCCATGACCTTATAGATGAGCATGGTCATCCCTCCAGCATGGTGTCTTATTGCTGGGGACTTAGAATTGTTTATTTTGAACCTACAGCTATGCTGTGATTTTAGGATTAGTCTTATGCCAGTTGATGTTTTCCAGAGGAACAAAGCCAGTGAAATGTGTAATTGACTCTCAAGATCTGAAAACGGGAGTGGAGCATCAAAGTCCCAAGGACGGGCTAGTTATGCCAATTTGGGGAAGAAATGCATCCTTCACCTGCCTGTCTGTTCTGCTCGGCCCTCCAAGGTTGAATATCTCACCATGTGGATGACGGTGGATCTCTCTGCAGTCTCAGAAACACTGAGATGTAGCAGATCATGGCTGACTTTATGTTCGCATTTGAGGAAAGTTAACTTTACCCCATAGTGTTTACGTTGTAAAATATTAAGACTCAGGATAGCCATTAGTCAGGCTGTTTACTCCCTGGATAAGGGATCAGTTCTTAAGAAGAGATCCTTGCATGTTAGGTGGAATTATCACCTTGATGTTGACTTTACTTGGAGGTTAAATAGGGCCTAAAAAGATATAGATTGCTACCACGCTGACAGGGAGTGGGTTTGTGATGTTAATTTTATTTCAATTTGACTGGGCTTAGGGAGACCCAGGGAGCTGGCAAAACATGATTTTGGGGTGTCCTGCTACCAGGATCCAACTGATCTTGTTGAATTTGGGTTTGCGATTGAATGCCTCTGATTTCCACGGACAAGTTAGGCCTACAGAAGAATGGCCACAGAGTTCTCCCAGAATCTGGGGTTCCCCTCAAAAAGTGTACTTCTTGGTGTATGGGTGAAATAAACCCCCCAGTGCAGATGAATAGGTCTTAGATGACAAAGCCAATAAGCATTTTAATCTCACTGCTCTTCCAAATCTCTTCCTCTACATGAAACCAAGGAAGGCGAGCATCTCTGGTTTTCTCCTTGTCTTAGGGTTACTATTGCTATGATGAAGCACCATGATTAAGGCAACTTGGGGAAGGAAAGGGTTTATTTGGCTTAAGCTTCCACATCACAATTCAACATCAAAGGAAGTTAGCACAGGAACTCAAGCAGGGCAGGAACCTGGAGGCAGGAGTTGATGCAGAAGCCATGGAGCAGTACTGTTACTGGCTTGCTCTCCATGGCTTGCTCAGCCTGCTTTCTTATAGAACCCAGCCCAGGCATGGCACCACCCACAATGGGCTGGACCCTCCCCCACTAATTAAGAAATGCCCTACAGGCTTGCCTGCATCCTGATCTTACATTTTCTTTCTTTCTTTTTTTTATCAATAACAATAACTTTATTTTCTAACAGGTAATTTTCCTACTGCTTCAGCATTTTCCTCTCAGAAAACACAAGTTTTAGAACTGGATCACTTGGCCCTTTCTCTTCTT
>NC_022029.1:32389294-32398884 GCF_000317375.1 Microtus ochrogaster
AAACTATGTGAGTTCGAGGCCAGCCTGGTCTAGAAAGAGCTAGTGCCAGGACAGGAACCAAAAGCTACAGAGAAACCCTGTCTCGAAAAATCAAAAAAAATAAAAAGAAAAAAAGAAAAAAAGAAAGGTAAATTTGGTAATAAAAAAAAAAAAGAAGTACAGTGTGTTTCCTTCCCTGTGTATCGCTCTGTGTGCCCCAGCTTTTTCGGGACTTGAATCTAGTTACAGGTCTAGAAGTATGGCAACTGTTTCAGGAGGGGCCATTATTTCCTTAGGCAAGGCATCGTGGTCCCTACTATTATGGTGGATGCAGCCTCTTCTGAGGAGTCGTACCTCATTCACAGTCGGGAAGCAATGAGCAAAAGCACACATGCGCTTAGCCCGCTTTCTCCATTTTATTCAGTTTCTCGTGGTGAGGAGCGAGGGACGGAGGAAAATTGGCTCTTGAAACCACGGAGGCTCAGAAGCCAGGTTCAAGCTGGAAAAGAAAGAAGGCTGGTGACATCATTCAATCCAGGTCCAAGGATCCGAGGACCAGGAGCACTAATGTCCCTCAGCAAGAGATGAATGTCTCCACTGTGAGACAGCAAATCTGCCCTCTGTCTTAGTACTTCTTCAGCCACTCGGCAGAACCATCCTCCCCCTGATGGGGGGGGGGCATTTTCTTAGTCTACCAAGTCAAATGCCAATCACTCATGGTAGCTCCCTCGTGGCACACCCGAAAAGCATCCGAGCTGATGTATAAAATTATCCAGGCAAATTTGGGTAAACTCTATCAAATTTTATAAATGAACTGTAAGACTAAAAGAGCTTTTCTCCGACTGACTCCTGGCTCTGTCCATTTTAAATCTTGTTTCTCTGTCATTCCCTCACACACTTCCTGTACCAAGAACCATAGGATATGCTAGCACCACCTCACTGAGAGTTTTTCCAGGAATCATTCCTCTGCAGTAAGGCTAACTAACATGCACAGAGGTGACGGACAGCCACGCGTGAAACCATACATGCATTTAGAGCATCCCTTTGGAAGTCTTCCCGTTTCTCCCAGTCAGTGAGTTGGATCCCCCAAATGCTCCCATTTCCAGTACCACTTGACAGGAGGGAAAATGTGACAGAAGGCAAGCCAGAGTAAAAAGAAGCAGTGGCCTTTAATGACTGTGCTTGGAATAACACTGCTGCAAATTTTATAAAAACGCAAGGCCTTGTGAAAGCGTTGCTGGGCGGGGAAGGGTGGGGGTGGGAGGGGAGGTCTGCCCCAAGCCTTGGAAGGAGGGGTGAGAGGCCAGTAACTGCTCTGCAGAGGGGCATAGTCCTTAGAGATGAAAGAGACCCAGAAAACGGTAATTACTAAGGTGGGGACCTCAGAGCTGCAGCCTCTGGCACAATTATCCTAACAAGTTAAATTAGCACCAGATAAACCTGCACCTAATAACTCTGGGCTGCTTGTGCCTGGAGCTCCCATTTAGAAGCAGGACTTCAAAGCCCTAGGCCAGGTCACCAGAGGTGGTAATCTGCCCCCCCACAACACACACACTTGTGGGTGCAAGGCCTGTGCATGGGTGGAGAACATGGATGTCATTTCTCCCCAAATCCCAGAACCCAAGAACACCCACAGATTTGTTTATGAACATACATTTATCCATCTTTAATCCCTTCACTCCAAGCACCCATATATCCATGCATACATCCTACAGATAGATGTACACACACACACACACACACACTACCGTTTTTTAAGCAGAAAGTTATTTGTGTGTACGTTGTGTCTGTGTATCTGCCATATGTGTGCAGTGCCCATGGAAGCCAGAAGAGTGCATCAAATCCCATGGTTTACAGGGCTATGGGTGGCTGTGAGCTGCCTGAGGCGGGTGCTAGGATCCAAAGCTGGATCCCCTGGGAAAGCGGCAAGTGCTCTTAACTGCCGAGCCATCTCTCCAAGCTGCACCCTACACTCTTAAGAGCAATTCCAAGACACAAAACCAGATCTCCAACAAGCCTCAGGAGATCCCTACACAGGGGTGGGGAGTGGGGGTGGGGGGTGGCTCAGGAGGAGAAAGGGAGGGGGCTGCCTTCTCTCCCCGCATGCAGGGTGGGAGCCATTGTGGGGAGCTAGCTTTCTTCTTTATATTCACACCAGTACTGAGCTGCACAGTTTGCAGACTTCATATGCTTCCTCTAACTCTTTCTTTCTATTAGCTCTTCTGCCATGAATGGGATACAGTTTCTCTTTCATCTGTGCTGGAGACTTGGTTCCCCAATGCAACAGTGTTGGAAAGATGGTGGGACTTCACGGGAGAAGGAACTGGGTCATGAGAGCACCACCTTGCAAAGAAGCCTACTACAACACAGTGGGCTGGTTCCTCCTAGGGACCGACTAGCTATGTGTGCCACACTCGTCACCCTTGCTTGTGCCCCCCCATGTAATGCCATCCACCATATTGTCACAGAACACTCTAACCAGAAGCCACACCAAGTGGTCTACTTGATCATGGAGTCTGAGCTCCCAAACTTTAGCTAAATAAAACCTCTTTTCTTTATACTGTATCCCACCTCAGGTCTTTTTGTGATAATAACACAGAACAGAGTAAAATGGGGCTGGAGAGATGGTTCAGTAGTTAAGAGTAGGCAGACTGCTCCTGTAGAGAACCCAAGTTCAGTTTCCAGCATCCACATAGGGTAGTTCTAGCATGCGTAACTCTGGCTAGTTCCTGAGGATATATATACTCTCTTTTGGACTCTGCAGACACCTACACAAACACACACAACACACACACTTGTGCACACAACTAAAAATGAAAATAAATCTTAAAAAAGCAGACTAAAATGTATTCTCTTTATTTTTTCATTATGCTTATTTTTATATACATATATTATAAAGTATGGTGTGTGCTTGTGTGTGGTGTGTGCACCACACATGTGGAAGTCAGAAGGAAACCTTCAGGAATTGGTTCTCTCCTTCCACCACATGGATCTCAGGGATTGAACCCAGGTCATCAGGCCTAGTGGCATCTCCCTGAACTGACAAAGATATATTCTAAGAAAAACCAACTCTGAACCAGACAGTAGAAAAAGATGTCCAGTCAACATCCAGGAACTCTATATCATAGCCGTTATGGTCTGAGCCAAACACGATCTTGCCAATTCTGCATGGTGCCCCCTAGAAGACTGGGGTGCTTTCTGACCTCAGCTCCCATTCAGAATGAAGGGAAACAGTGGGGCAGACATGGGGGAAGTGTGAAGTCACCCACCCAGGGTCGTAGGCTCTGCCTTCGCTTCTCTATTCTAGGACAGCAACAGCTCTGGGAGAGTCATCAATGAGCAAAGGAGGTTCCAAAAGTATCAGCTGGGAGTCAAGATCTGGGTGAGGAGAGTGTGGTTAGGGAAGATGACGGCCTGAGCATGTCTGACTGGGAGGGGGAGGGGCTCAACCTCCAGAGTCACCAGAACTAGGAGCCCCAGAGCTGACAGGACTGAAGCAGGGCTTCAGGGCTCTTCCGCTCAGGAAAACCCTATTCTGTCCTGAGCCAGCAGGAGAAAGAAAACAGGAAACACATGTTCTTAAAAGGAGACTGAGCACCCAGACTCAAGATGCCCTCCAGGGAGAGTCTGGGCCTTGTACAGGGGTTTCTCACCCAACCTGAGGACCTGCCCTGACCAGCCCTTGAGAGAGAGATGCATTTGTCAAACTCATACAAAAACACTGGCAGGCAGCATATCCATGTTCTTACCAACTCCTTCACAACCTTGAGCAAGGAGTTCGTCTTCTCTGGGCCTGTGTCTCCTCTCCCTGAAAAATGGAGGCTACTGCTGGCTTCTCTGCTTCACCTGCCTCGCTGGCTTTGGGGCCATAAAGTACCACACGTGTGGACATAGGCAGGGATGCCAAAGACAGGCTCTCTTCCGTGCTCCCCACCCCTTCCTGCAAGTTCTAGGTTCTAGGATGCCTCCTCTGACTGCTCCAAAGAGAGGGAGTGACTCACCCATGACAGGCCCCTGGCATTCATCCTTTGCTTCTGTTCTGTCAGAGGCCTGACACTCTCCTCACGAGGTGGCTTGTCATCTTATCACCCCTCAGGACTGGCAGCTTGGTTAGTCTTTACATGCTTCCTGTGGCCAGCAGGTGTGTCAGAAGCCCTGGCTGGAGCTCCAGGACCTGGGTGAGGGCATGTCATGACCTGCCTGAACTCCACCCATGCCTCTTCCTTTGATCCAGTCCTGACTGATGGGGTACTTTGGATTTGACCAGCACAGTTCCTGAGCACAGGTAACCAAGCCCAGGGGGAAAACAGCTTAAAGGGATGCTATGCTGTGTCTCTGAACTGACTGTGGCATGAACAAGGAGGGCAGGAAGCCTTCCTGAGACCACCTTCAGCTGCCCTCACCAGCCCTAGCCACAGGCCTGGTTTGTGCCCCCTGTGCTACATCTCTGAGGGCAGGTGCCCAGATAAGTCCTAGGGCCTCTGAGGACAAAGAAACTTGGGAAGCACTCAGAATGTCTAAAGTTTCAAGACTATGGTATAGATACCAGCTTGTTGAGAGTGTGGATCTATGCATCCTTAGGAGCATCAATGGGTTTTCCCTGCATGCCACCATGGGAAGTCCTCTTAGAGCCTGGTCTAGGACCAATAACTAGCAAGGAGGTTAAAGAAGAGTTAAGAATGCCCAGGCAGTGGTGGCACACATGTTTGATCCCAGCACTAGGGAGGCAGAGGCAGGCAGATCTCTGTGAGTTGGAGGCCAGCCTGATCTACAGAGGGAGTTCCAGGACAGACAGAACTACACAAAGAAACCTTGTCTCCAAAACAAACAAACAAAAAGAAGGGCTAAGAGGCCTTCTGGGGAGGAAGTATGCAAGGCTATGGGCTCAGCTCTGTATTAAAAATGGAGCTGCCCAAAGCACAAAGATGGAACTGTACGTTAAGTCTTCACGGAGGGAACACGACCTCATCCAGGCCAAGTGAGGTGAGATGAGCGTGAATCTCCTACCTCCCCTTTCCGGTCAGCCCACTGGATGCAGAAGACTCCGAGGCCATAAGGAAAGCAGAGCCATTAAGTTCAGGAGCCTGGGCCCCTCAGTCACCACGTGGATGGCCTCCTCCTAGTGAGGAGCACCCCTCCCTCCATTAGACAGTTTAGACAGTTTGGTGAGAATTCGCCTTTGTGGTGTGCAGCCAGGGAGATTTGTGGATCTTTTTATTTTATCAGCAAACATAACCATGAGGCAATTCCTTGATGGGGACAAGACTGCAAGAAGAAAATGGCCCAACACTTCTAGTACCTTCTGGCCTACCTCCAACACAGGCTCGGAGCTGTGGTTCATTTCCCTTCTCTCGGCCTTGATGGCATAAGCATGCTATGTCAGAAACACAGATGAGTGCATTTGTGTCCTCTCAGAACGTCAGGATTTGTGGAATAATGAGAAATCCACAAGGTACAGCTGTTTCTCTGGCAGCATTTTAGCAAGTAGCCCTGCTTCCCTTGATAGTTCTGGCCAAGGCAAACACTGGTTCTTTTACTGTGATCCTAACTGCTAGTAGTAACTCTCAGATCATACATCATCTGCACACACAGAATGAAGAGGGGAGAAAGGCCACAGAAGAGTTCAGAAGGTTTCAAAAGAGACCAGAGAGGCATGAAAACACAGCAAAAACGTCTCTAGAGGTCTGGCAGTGGTGGCGCACACCTTTAACCCCAGCACTGGGGAGTTAGAGGCAAGCAGCTCTCTGTGAGTTCGAGGCCAGCCTGGTCTAAGAGTGAGTTTCAGGACAGCCAGAGCTACAGAGGAATCCTGTCTTGAAGAAACAACAACAAAGCCAAACAAGAGTCTCCACAGGGGTTAGACTATGAACCATGCAAGGTTGGGGGGTTGCTGGAAACATAACCAGACTCATAGGTTTGAGCAGAGGTGCAGGGAAAGGCACTGTAGGACTGTGGAGGCCAGTGGAGCAAAGGGCAGAGCCAGGTCAAGACAGATGGACAAACAGAAGACCGTGATAGACAAACAGAAAGACAGGCAGATGACAATTCCAGTCGGCTGGACTAGCAGTAGGAACCACACCAAATGGAAGCCCAAGGACAGAGGGAGCTGTCTTTTGGTCCCTTGACACACCCTCTTGCCTGAGCTGGGTGGCCAGGTGACAAGCTGATGGGGTCATTGCTATTATTGGGTTAAATGACCCCCTCTTTTGGGGGCCCTTCAAGGGAGTTTCACCTTTTCCGATCTGGTTTTCCTGACATGATTTTGACATGCCGTTTGCTCCTGCGGTCTCAATGTATTATAGGATGGCACCCAAGAATAAGTCATGTGCCAGTCTCTGTCACACACCTACCAAGGTACAGTCATCCTCTACCCTTAAAATGGAGTCAAAAGCTGCGTACCAAATGGAGTTTCTTGGGCCAATGCACAGTCTGAAAACCACTGTTTTACACAATAGAGAGTGACTTAGGGTGGGACACTGCCTGGTCATGTGTCATGGTGGACCCCAGGAAGGGAAGTTCTAAGCCTGACCACTATGTACATTTGTCCTTGCCTTACACATCTTCCTGTTCCCATCCCAGGCCCTGCCCCCCATCCAGCCTGGCCATGCTGACTGTCTAGCTGGCTCCTGCTTGAAGTCTATCTCCATTCCACCTGTTAGCAGCATCGTCTTGGGGCCTCTCTACTCTGCTTTGGGGCTCCCCAGGGTCCCGGCACCTCTTCTTTCCTTTCCAGGCTCTATCCCATCCTTTCTCAGAGTCCAGATGAGCTCTGCCTATACAGCAGGCTTACAATGATGCAATGCCTCCATGCTAAAGGCTTTCTGTGCCTTGTCCATTTGACCAGGAGCAAGCCTGTGGTACAGACACTGGACCATCCATCTGCCTCTGCACCTGGACGTCATGATTCCCATTTTACAGATGAGAAGACCCAGGCACGGAGAGTCTATGGCACCTACTCATGAACACATTCTAGGACCAGGCTTAGAATCCAAGAGTGAAGCTTGTACTCTGACATCACTATGTCACATTGCTTGAAAACCACAGATGTTCAACAGATGTGTTCAGTAAAGTAAATGGGGCTGATTGGTTCCCTAGAGGGGGCTCTGCAGTATTGTGATGTGGCGTCCTGAAAAAGATGGCATCTGGGGACGGTCACATAGTCTCACCCACCTGGCTTACCTTTCAAGGGTCTTAGGAGTGTGTATACGTGTGCTTATATGTATGCATGTGTCCAGCAAGGGAAGTACAAGGAGAGATACGGAGTGCTATCCAATAGAAATAAGATGTAAGTCACAAATATAAATGCATATGTAAAGCTTTTCTAGTAGCTACATTTAAAATGGAAAAAGAAACATGAGAAAACAAAAGAAATATGATAAATGAACCCTAATATCCTCTATTTGAGCCATTTTATAGAATTGCTATCATTTTAACATTGAACCAAAGTACGAAAAAAAATGGAATAAGAAATATATGACTGTTTTGTTGTTGCTCTAAACCTATGAAGTCCAATGTGCATTCTACATGATCAACACTGCTCAGTGAGACCAGCCACATCTCAAGCGTTTGTTGCCACTGTGTTGCATGGGGCACAGCTCCGATCTGGGCAGTCGAGGTCAGTGTGACCCCGAGAATATGTTCTAGAAGTCTCAACATCGTGTTTCCTAAAGCTCTGGGAAGCCCAAGTGGTCAGGCCTCACTTAGCAAAGCTCAACACGACTCTGTAAGTAGCAGGCGGGGAAATCCATGCTACATAAACACAAACTGCTATGTGTTAAGATCCAGGGAAAGCGGCAGACAGTTTTAATCTGCTGCAAACCCGGCATGTGTTTGTACTTTTCTATTTACAGTAGGCCCTGTGAGGCGGAGGCCTGTAAACAGCTCAGGCAGCGCCAAGTGGCCCAGCGCTCCACACAGCTGCACCGCGTTCCCCAGACCCTCAGGTTACAGACCAGCCCAGATTAAACCAGAAAGTTTTCATGACCAAGGAAATGTGAGGGGGAGGTGGGAATTGGAGCAAAGAGCCAGGCCAGGAAATTGTTGCCAGCTGTGGTATGTGGACGCCAAAGATGGTAGACGCCTTGAGTCCTGCCCTGTGTCATCTGGGCTCTGAGCGTCTACACCTAGGAGAGGCACTCCAAAAGCTCTAGCTTAGCCGGCTGGCTGAGAATGGCCCGCAGGAGGCTGGGCCATCACGGTCAGTGTGCGGCTTGAGCAGGCACACAAGGACCCTGGCTCAGCACGCGGCCTAACTTTTAAAGTTTTGTACTCCCACCTTGCAATTCTTCATTTTTGAACTGTAGGCTTACGTTTTCATTTTGTACAGAGCCCTGCAAACTGTGGGTCTAGCCAGGGTTAGAGGCTGGTGCGGGCAACAATAAGCCCTTCCGGGCCCAGGATTCCTGAAGGGGAGGGGTTGGGTGCGCTGAGGTTGCCCTGCAGTGACTCAGGAGAGCCTGGCCCTGGAAAACAGCGCCAGGATGTTGTATATCCAAAGTTCAGATCACATTTAAAGAAAAATACCACAACCATTTCCTACCAAAGTTTAAGTCTTTACTCTCTCACACACAAACCCCACATATTTTTAACCTACCAAAGAATGTGCCTTTGAAAGCTGGTTTGCAGCCCTTCCTGAGGCTGAGATCCCTTCTCTCTGCTCAAAGGGAGAGCGCCCTAGGGCCTAGAGAGCTGTCCCGTTGGTTTCAAAGCCACATCCTACAAAGCTGGACAGGGAGGAATAATGAGCTGGTGTTCCTGGGCCACCCCTAGATTTACCAAGGCCCCACGGATCAGGGCAGGTATTCCTCCTGGACAAAAGTCACAGAAACATCATTGTCTCCTGCTCCTTCACCTCCAGGAATACCTTCTCTGTAGTTCTTCTGTCCACCTTAATTCTCCTTTCTTTGGCTGGACAGTCATCATTAGTGCACGAATGCGTCCCCAAACCTCCCATCCTAAAACAATTCCAGCAAAAAAAAAATATATACTCGACTACTCCCTGCTTATTTCCCTTGAGAGCAAGCTTTCTGGAAAGAGTTATCTAAACTTGCTATTTCCGGTTCCTTTTGCCTTGGTCCTCCTGTCTAGGTTTTGTAGGGTGTGTGGGTGTGGGTACATGTGTAGGCACACAAAAGGCAGAGGTTAACCTCCTCCTGTGTTATTCCTCAGCACCCAGCCACCTTGTTTATGAAGCAGGGTCTCTGACTGGGACACCTGTGTGAGAGTGTTCTCAAAGCTCAACCGAGAGAGGAAAGGCCGCCCTGAATGCGGTGGTACCATTCCGCGGCGTCCCAGACTGAGAAGGAAAAGAGGAAAAGAAAGAAAGCCAAGCATTGGTATTTGGGAGGCAATGTGACCAACTGCCTCACACTGCTGCCTCCGTGCTGTCCCCACCACAATGGGGAGTCTCTCTGACCCGAGAACTAAAGCCCTTCCTCCCTGAAATTGCTTTCATCGGGCATTTTGTCCCAGTGATGGCAGCTGATGCCGTGTTTCTGCGTTCCTGGATAGCATCAGGACCACACACTGTTCCCACTCCTAACATCCACCAGCACATGCCTTGAGATTCAGATTGACAAATAGCTAAGTGTTTCAGACCCTACAAAGAATCA
>NC_022029.1:32399289-32414694 GCF_000317375.1 Microtus ochrogaster
GTGCGCCACCATCGCCCGGCTGCCATTTGTTTCTTCTATTTTGGTTATTATAATCGCAGCCTACTTCCCTTCTCTCTCCTCCTCTAAACACCTCCACATTGTCATCTTTGCTCTCTTTCACATCTATGGCCTCTTCCCTTTGTTATTACATGCATACACATGCTTTTTAAATTATTCCTTCATTCACTCATTCATTTTTTTAGATAATATCTTGCTAAATTGCCTTGCTAGTCTGCTACTCAAAATCCTCCCACCTTGGCATCCCGAGTTCTGGGACTGCAGGTGTCTGCCACCGCGCCCACCTTTTCTATTCTTCCTTTCTGCCTGCCTCTCCAAGATCACATTTGAGTTCATTTTCCTTCTGCGGCAGACAGCCGTTTGTTGTGAGTCACCAGAGGATGAGATTTCCTGGCTTTGTGTTTCTCAAAACACCTCTATTTCTCCCCTGTCTTTGTTTTGCTTCCACATAGTCATAGTTGGAAGCTAGTGATAGTCTTTGGGGCTCAGTTCAATTGTCTTCTGGATTCAGCGGTCTTGCTGGAGAATCAGCCATCAATCTGTTGTATCTTTTTTCTGGCTTTTAGGATTTGTGTGTGTGTGTGTGTGTGTGTGTGTGTGTGTGTGTGTTTGCTTTTCAGTATGCACTCAGTCTCTCCATAAGGGATAAGATGAGATATGGGAGGGAAAGAAGCAGCATGCTCCTGTGACGTCAGACCAGACGAAGGTATCTTCTTCATGATGGTCAGAGAAAGCCCCAGAGATGACACCATACATCTGGCAGCCACCACAGCCACGAGGACCTGAATTCTTTCCCAAGAATGCTGTTGAGTCTGATCACTGACCTGCAGGATCATAGCCCTAGGCTAAGGTAGAGGGAGATGGAAAGAAAGGAGTGGAGGGACCCCTACCTGAGCAGTTAGCATCCAGGAATCCAGAGCTACCTTGTGACTCATGGCCCTTGGCCCTTGGCATGTGAGAGCACATGACAGACGCCATGTTCTGGCAGACACAGTAAGAGCCAGTGTCGTGCTGAAACCTAACGTTCCCAGTCAGATGAGTGCAGTCACAAGATCAGTACCACGAGAGCAGGACCTTTGTCTGTTGTATTCATTGCTATGTCACTGGCTCATAGACGAGCATCCATCTGTTGTATAGCAGGCACTCAATGCATATTTATCAAATTAATTGAATAGGATGAACCTTAGCTTCTGCCTCAGTGGGATCCTCCCCCCCATCAGGAAAGTGATACATTTGTCCGGCCAGACAAGCATCTCCATCTCCAAATCAAGACAACCTCTTCTAGCTGTGTGGTCAGTCTTCCCGGGGGGGCCTTTCTCCTGGCTCCTTGCACAGGCTGAAAGACAAACCATGGTCTCTTGCTCCACTTCATCCTTGGCCTGCATTTGAGAATCCTGCAGCAACACCAGCAGTTAGTCATGGTAGTTGATGCAAAACACTTTCTTTCTTTCTTTCTTTTTATAAAAACAGGGAATATGGCTCAGTCACCAATGTACTTCCCAAGCAAGCACGAGGATCTGAGCTGAGCCCCAGCACCCATGAAAAAGCCAGGCACAGCGGCACACCCATACGCCAAGCCCCAAGGAAGTGGAGCTAGGCCAGGCCAGCCAGCCAAACTGAAGACTAACTCCCAGGCTGTGAGAGACCATGTCTAAAAAATAGAGTGGAAAAAGGGAGAAGGGCTTGTGTTGTGGGTACCAGACGATGGGAGGAGAGACACTGGATATACACATGAACTTGTCAAACAATAGACAATACTATTAAAAAAAATAAGGTGGGGCTCTATTTGAGGAAGACACCACATGTTAACCTCTGGCCCACACATGTGCACATACACATACATATGCACACAAAGGGGATGATGTTGGTGGGATATTCATATGAAATACGATGCTATCTTTTCAGAACCCAGGGCTGCCAATCAAACTGCCCACACATGTGTGCATACACATACATATGCACACAAAAGGGAAGATGTTGATGAAATATCATACGAAATATGATGCTATCCTTTTCAGAACCCAGGGCTGCCAGTCTAACTGCCCCTGTGTAAGTAATGGCAGAAAGAAAGGTTTGGGTGCAGCAGGCTTAGTTAGCAGAATGGAGGCTGGTTGGGAGCCTCCACCCAGTGTGTTTATCTCCGGACAAGCCTTCATGCAGTGTAGCGAAGAACAAGGAACAAGAGCTGTGAAGAGATGCCCACCGAACTCTGTATTTAAAAGTCTAGCCTTGGGAAGCTGCCAATAGAGAACCTGAAACTTCCTGGGCCGAGCACCCTAGAAAGAAAGGGTGTTGCTGGCGCAGGACCATGTGGGATTCAGAGGGTTTAGAATAAGAGGAGGGTTTTCTAAGCATAGCCTGGGTAAGGCTGGAAGCCTGGGCTAGAACATGGATGGGAATTTTCCCCAAATGGATGGGAATTAATAGCAGGCACCTACTTTCTATTCTGTGTGAGAATGCCATGGATATTGAGTTTTGCATGCCTGGAGACTGTAATAAAGATTACAACACACACACAAACATGGCTGGGCAGACACAGGCAAAGCGGTAGGCTGGCCTATTTCAAGTGAAGACTCTAGGCTCACAGCTAGCATAACCACGACTGAAGCAGAACCAGGCCTGTGCCTACCTGAAGCAGTGTGTGTGTGCCACAGGACCAACATACTGTAAGTTGTTCCGTCTCCTATTTCTAGACAATGATAAACACGCCCAGAAAACTGACCTGCCGATCAGTAGAGAAAAGACGTAGCATTCTGAACTGTTTAGCAAATGGCTGGGAAGGTTAGAACGGAAAGCTGTCTCCATGAAGATTAGGATGCCTTTCTCTGGGTTTGTCCAGGGAAAGCCCTGGGTGGTCTCAGACCGTGGCGGCCCCCACCCAACGAAGCTGGGCTTCTCTCCTCTCTGTTCTCTTTCCAGGGAAAATCAGGCCCCCACTCCTCAGGACACCCAGCCATAGTCAGGCTCTTTGAACAGACGACACACAATGTCCAGACAAGCCACTGGACCTCAAGAGCTTCAGCTGACACAGTCTCATGCCACCTCCCATCCACCCAGAAGGGTGACAGAGGAGAAGCAGATTTAGGCTTTAGGGTTTTATGAAATTGCTTTGACTTTCTTGTTTGTTTCTGCAAAAGAAACTACTCATCCCTGGTCCCCGGGGGAAGCAGGGAGGGGTTACCTGCAGCCTATTTCCACGGTGGTCAGTCCCCCCAGGAGGAAGGGAGCACCCAATTTGAAGAGCTAGGCCTCTGCTCGTGGAATGGAACGGACGAGCTGCTGGGCTGCTCCTTGCAGGCTGTAGCTATTTCTCAACGACATTATTTCATTTGTTATGCTCACTGATAGTCTTATTAGGTGATGTGGAAAGAACGTTGTCTTAGTTTAGGTTGCCAAAACAAACAAACAAACAAAGCACACCTCGGCTGGTGAAATGATAGCCTGTCGTGTGAAAGCACTTGCCGCGAAAGGCTAGCAATTTAAGTTTGCTCGCTGGAGCCTATATAAAGGTGAAAAGACAGAACCAGCTCGACAAAGGGGGCCTCTGATCTCCTCAAGCATTCCGAGGCACACAAGCACAGCTGCACATGTGAACACATACAAACTCACATGATGACAGTAAACTTTAGGGCCTAGAGAGATAGTCCCGTAGACTAGAACAGTTGCTGTTCTTCCAGAGGACCTGAGTTCTGTTCCCAGCACCTACATCAGGCAGTTCACAACCACCCTTCTGGCCTCCTCGGGCCCCTGCACACACATGCAATCCCCACATAATTACATAAAATATAGTATGGTGTATTATATAATATGTATAATAAAAATGAATCTTTTTAAAATCTATCATACCTGGGAGCCTTAAGCAATATTTATTTCTACAACTGGGAGCCGGAAGTCTGAGATTAGGGCTCATGGCACGCTCCAGTGAGGGACCTCTTCGGTTGACTGTTATTTACTTCCTGTTGTGTGCTTTTATGGTGGACACTCTGCTGTGTCTTTTTTACAAGGGCATGGAAACTATTTGTAAGGGTTCTGACTTCATAAACTAATCGTCCCCTGTCGCCTTCTAGCATACTCCATTAGCCACGCTTAACGCCTGTCTTTTGTGAGGACCCCAACTTTCAGCCCATCTTAGAAAAGAGACTCTGTAGTGTTCATTAACTCACTGGAGAAAGATACAGAGAAGCTCCTAAAGTCAGCCCTGTGGTTCCAGATCCCCAGCCCTGCCCGTCACTTCTGTGTGCTCCCGGGGTTTGCCCTTCCTATACCTCTGTGCCATGCTGTCTTTGTAATCCACATCACAGAAAATACCTAAACCGGAGGAAAATAACCCGGTCCCCGCTGATCTCTGTCGATGGCTGGTTGTGTGGTCTCAGACACATCCTTTGTTCTCATTGAGCCTCTGCTTTTTCATTTGATAGTGATGAATCTGTACTTGTCTTCCTAGCAGCTGATGGAAGGATCAAGTAAAGTGTCAAGATACACAAAGATAGATAGCAAGTCCAAGTCAAGGCTGCATAGTGTGATACTGGCTCAAAAGATAGATAGGTAAACAGACAGACAGACAGACAGACAGATAGATAATGTCTTTGCATAACAGTCAAGTCCTCTAAAAACAGCAGTGAGATGAAGAACAGCTTGAGTTCTTAAAGAAAGCTCCCCCAGCACAGGAAGTCAAGCAAGGAAATGGCAGACAGCCCCTCAGCTCTCGGTCCTGCAACTTCTGGCCATGGCTAGAAGCCACACTCTCCCAGGCCTCTCCATGGTGACAGGAAACACAGCTGCTTCTCATTTGCCACCTGGTTTAAGCCAAGACCAGCTCTTCAGCCAACCCACAGGAGTCTCAGCCAGGCTCTCTGGGCCATGGCTTCTAAGAGAATCTTGCCTCTTTCTCTAAGAATGGGACAGGAGAGGAGCAGACGCAATGAGGCCCTGCAGGAAGAGGCATCTTTGCTGTCCACAGACCGCTGTGCTTATAGCTACTCCCTCCCGTACCCACAAGAAGTTATCCACCCCGCTCCAGACCCTGGGGACTTGTGATGAGTCCTGGAGAAGGACCTCCCTTTCCTCGCCCAACTGGCACAGTGCTGTGTAACTGGCCTTGGCCATGTTAGAATACACATGCAGAAAGAAAGAGCCAATATTGTTCTGGTCTCCACTGGCCCGTTGCTGTTTTTCCCTCCATAAAGGACCCAGATAAAGGCTAGGTTTCAGCCTGGCTCCCAGAATGAAGATAGAGGTATGGGTTTAAGGGTGAGCCCAACATCTACCACGAGTAAGAAATAAAATACTCTATTAAGATTCAGGCACATTTGTTGCTGCAGCCTTAGCGAGCATGTGTTAGCTGATGCTCTGTTCAGTCCTTCCAGATTCTCCCTGCTCAGAGCTGAGTATCATCCACTTGTTTGTAACCCAAGATCTGAAATTCCTGCCCTCCTTCTTTTTCCAGTGTGGAGGCCTCACCTTTCTCGTGGTCACTTCTGGGCATCAGATGCCCAGTATACAATACAAACTGCCCTGGGCCCCTCAGTAATCAGGCCCTCCTCTTCCATTGCAACCATCCACCCTTCTGCTTAAACTTCCCAAGTACACTTGTGAGTGCCTCCCCTCACGCTCATGAATGAGCTACATGCCACTCACTCCATAGACAGCCCAGGGCAGCTAGAGGAAGCCAATTCGGGCACTCCCTCTACCCTCCCTGACAGAACCTCCACCTTCATTCTGATGGGATCCCACAGGTGTGTGCAGGGGTGACCTCGGAGGAGGGGAATGCCTTCCTCTGACTCCCAGAAGGTAAAGCAAATCCCTTCAGTCAAACCTGTGCCTCTCCTCCCAACAGGATCTGGACCTGGACCTGGGGGGGGGGGGCGGAGAAACCAACCCCTCTCAAGACAGACTTCCCTGTAGCCCTGGTCTTGGAAGGAGGCTCTGTCTTTTTTGTTTGTTTGTTTGTTTGTTTTGTTTGTTTTTTGAGACAGGGATTCTCTGTGTAACAACCTTGGCTGTCCTAGAATTCACTTTGTAGACCAGGCTGCCTTGAACTCACAGAGATCCGCTTGCCTCTACCTTCAAGTGCTGGGATTAAAGGCATGCGCCACCGGCATTAACCATCTTCTTTGCCATTGCAGGAGCTCTCCCCACCTGAGGCATGATAAGCTCTACTCTCTCATCTGCCAGGCCTGGCCCCATTTCTATGTCCACTTTTTTCTAAAAAATGAGTTGTGAGCATCAGCTTGGAGCCCAAGACACTTTCTCCCCTCTGCTTCCCATGGCAGGAAGTTTAAAGGCTCATCTTCTGGGCTGTAAAAAAGCACAATTTAAAGATGGTATCAAAAAGAAACCCGTTCAAATGGTTCTAATGGTAAATTTTATGTGTTTTCAGTCAAAAGTCTTTAACTTTTAATTTTTTTCTTATTTAGTTTATATTCATAATTATAAACTTACCTCTGCAATCCAGCTAGACTTTGAGTGGAACGAGGAAACTATGGAACCCAAAAAACTTCAGTGAGAGCAGAGATTGTAGGGTGTTTCAAGTAGACAGGTGTTGTTTGAGGTTTTCTGTCCTGCCCAGTCCTTTATTCTGCCCGGTTCCTGCAGTTGTTAATTCCCAAAGAAATCACACAGAGGTCTACATTAACTATAAACTGATTGGCCCATTAGCCCAAAGCTTCTTATTAACTCTTATAACTTATATTAGCCCATTAGCTCAGACTTCTTATTAACTCTTATAACTTATATTACCCCATTATTCTTGTCTATGCTAGCCACATGGCTTGGTACCTTTTTCAGCAAGGCAATCACATCTTGTTTCTTCTGTGGGCAGGCTCACAACTGCAGAAAAAGCTTCCTTCTTCCCAGAATACTCCTGTTCTCATTGTCCCGCCTCTACTTCTTGTCTGGTTGTCCCGCCTATACTTCCTGCCTGGCTACTGACCAATCAGCATTTATTTAAAATATAATTGACAGAATACAGACCATTCTCCCACACCAGATGGGATGGGGGCACTCTCCTGAGCTACAGAAGGAATGGTCTGGTGCCTGCAAATGAGAAGAACTAGAATTGTCCATGGCTGGCAATGATGATCTTCTTGCTGGCCTTGCTATTCCTGGACCCAAACGCTTCAAGGCTTCCACGATGTTCACGTCTTCTTTCACCCCCACAAAGACCACATGTTTGCCATCCAGCCACTCAGTCTTGGCGGTGCAGATAAAAAATTGGGAACTATTTGTGTTTGGCCCAGCATTTGCCATAGACAAGATGCCAGGACCTGTATGCTTCAGGATGAAGTTCTCATCCTCAGATTTCTCCATGCAGATGGACCTGCTGCCAGTGTCATTATGGTGTGTGACATCACCACCCTGGCACAGGAATCCAGGAATAAAACTGTGAAAGGAGAAACCCTTATATCCAAATCTGTTCTCTCCAGTGTTCCGAAGGCAAAAGTTTTCTGTTGTCCTTGGAACTCTGTCTGCAAACAGCTTGAAAGAGATGTGGCCCAAGGGCTCACCATTGGCTGTGATCAAAGAGCGCGGTGGGGTTGAGCATGGTTGCAGGAAGTGTTGACAGTGGACAGTGGCATCTGCAAAGTTACTTTTAATTTTTTTTAAATGAAAAGTAATTTTCTAGAGAGAAAAATGCGTTCAAAGCCAGGGATGGTGGCACATATCTGTGATTCTAGAACTTGAGAGGCTGAGGCAGGAGAATTGTTAGTTCCAGGACAGCCAGGGCTACAGAGTGAGACCTTTTCAGAAAGAGAGATTGGGAGAGTAAGGGAAGAAGGGAGAAGAAGAGGGAGAGAGGAGAAGGAGAAGGAAGAGAAAGACATAATCACTTCAAAGTAACTAGATTTGTCCAGTTCATGCCTCCGTTACATCCCTGGTGCAGAAGAGACATGAAGTGTTAGAGTATCACCTGTGAGCCACATCCTCCTAAAATGAAGCACTTAGCCAGACAATTGCCAAGCCGTAGCAGAGTCAACTTTCTCCCAGCAAGCAAGAGGGGAGCGGTGAGCTGGTGGGGAGCAGCTCTGCCATCCCATGGTCTCACAGGAGTCCTTGGGCAGCCCGCTCCACAGCCTTCCGTCCTCCTGTCTGTTTTTGTTCTCCATTGATAACACAGCCTTTGCAAACAGAAACAGCACTTGGTCATGTTTGTTTTTCCCTCTTCCTCTGCTCCTCGCTTTCCAGTTCTGTTCCAGATTGCCACGAAGAAACGGCAGTAACTCCAGCAAATGCAGAGGCCTTAAAATGAGTTTGCCAGGGAAGCATTGCAGTCCTTTTGATGTTTTTTTTTTGGAGGGGAAGGCTAAATTTCTACTTATATCAGTATGAGGGTGGCACAGTGAGCATGCAGAGATTAGAGGGTTGAAGTCATGTACCAAGGCCTTACTCAGAAAGTGTGTTTGCCCCCTGAGCTTTCCCACTGGCCCTATTTAAGGTGGGCTCTCACGTGTCCCAGGCTGGCCCTGAACTTGCTATATAGCCCTTGACTTTCCAACCCTCTGATCTCTACTTCCAAGGTGGTAGGGGTTACAGGTGTATTCCACCATACCCAGTTTTATAGAGTACTGGGTCAAACTCAAGCCTTTGATCACGCTAGCCAAGCACTCCCCTGGAGGAGCTGCATTCCAGCCCCTGGATCACGACTGTTTTGTTCTGAGACAGGTTTCAGTATGTAGCCTTGGCAGACCTAGCCTTCAGTAGACCAGGCTGGCCTTGAACTGCCTTCGAGTGCTGGGATTAAGGTTGTGCTCCACCACTCCCAGCGAATTCCCATTTGTCACTTTACATTTCAGAAGCTTTTGTAATGACCAAGAACCTTAGCTGTGAGTTAACTCCTAAGAGTCTGGAAATGCCAAAGCCAGGACACAGAGAAAATGAGACTGAATCACCCCTACCTGGCTATTCTAGTTGTTATTAGCAACCATGACACCTATCTGATCACTGTGTGATTTCTCCGAGGTCACAGTGGCTCCTCATGTGGACACATTGTCTTAGGTGACTTGTAGTAAGGCCACTGTCCATGCAGCATTTTCCACGTGATGAAAAGAGGCTCAGAGAATGCTCATTGCTGCCCAAAGGCATGTGGTGAGAATTTGGATTTAAACTTAAATGGAGGGCTTTTTGCTTTCCTTTTTAATTTCAAATATAGAATTGGCCATCCAACTTCGGCCCTTGATTCATTTAATTTCAAAATTAAAACATGAATTTTGATGATTCCCAACACAGTGTGGCCTATTCGAATAGAATGCAATATATTCTATTCTATAATCAATATAGAATAGATGCCTTATAATTCAAAATTTTCTAGAAGTCACACTTACACAGAAAAAAGAAAAAAAAATAAAGTAAAAAGACCTAGTAGGAAAAGGGGGGAGGGAGGGAGGAGAGCAGAGGAAGCAGTGTGCAGTAGAGAGTCCCCCCATCTCTTCTCCACCAGCAATAGTCACTTCGTTGTGGCCGAAACCCCTGTCTAGGGTTAAGGAAGAGATTACAGATTTTATACACTCTAATTTTTTCAGAAAGCCTAAAGCTGAGGTAAAAACAGGAAGGGGCTTGAGATGTTTCTCAGAGAACGCACTAAGATAGTCCACTTGAAGGCACCATTGCATAACAGGACACCTTTGAGCCAGTGAGAGGGCTCACTAATTCAAGTAACTGTCTGAGGGCTGATTCTCCACTATGAGCTCTCTCCAGCCAGTTCTCAATTTAGACCAGCCACCAGGACCATCATGCCAACCAAGTGTAAACCAAGTGTCTGAAAGCTGAGCTGGGCTGGGTGGTGGTGGCCTTTAATCCCAGCACTCAGGAGGCAGAGGGAGGTGGATCTCTGTGAGTTCAAGGCCAGCCTGGTCTACAGAGCAAGTGCCAGGACAGGCTCCAAAGCTACAGAGAAACCCTGTCTAGAAAAACAAACTAACAAACAAAACAAAATAAAACAAACAAACAAACAAAAAGCTGAGTTGGCCTTAACTGAGAGGCTCCTTGCCCCAGCTGCTCATCTACCAATATAACTGTTCTCTGCTCCAAGACCCCAGGAGAGATCTTTGTCTCCAGCCTAACCCTGACCTCACTCCTGCCTCTCTTCATTCAATGAGCATGAAAAAGAAAGGACTCCTCTATCCCACAATAAAAATGGGGGATGCTCCAAATAATAACACCAATAATAATCAAGGCCACATGGCACATCTCCGTTCAGACTGCCTATGCTTCAGGTGAGCCAAAGGCGAGCATGGCTAATGATCACTGTATCGAGAGCTCAGTTCTGATGGCTGGAAATAAATTTAAACTTGAACTCGGAAATTTTAGATTAAATTATTTTAATCGTCTTTTTGTACTGGGAACTAAACACAAGCTAAGCAAGTGCTATGCCTCCGCGCTACATTCCCCAGTCCACTTGATTTTGTAATAGGGGCTCACTAGGTTGCTCAGGCTGGTCTTAAACTCACTCTGTAGCCCAGGTAGGTCTTCTTGCACTTGTGATCTTCCAGCCCCAGCCCCTCCAAGAAGCTGAGCCTTCATCACCAACCCAGCTTCAGGTCTATACATTCTTGTAAAATACCAAACTCAAGGCTGTGTCTAGGCAAGCTGCCACCACCATCCCCAGTTTAAAAAGAAAGAAAAGGTGATGCTTGGAGCATCGCAAAGCACTGCTGCCATCTGGTGGCGGCCTTGCAGTCACGAGCAAGTTCCCCAAGAGGACCCCGATCATCTTCTAGGAATGTTTTTCAAAAGGTGCTCTCTGATCATGGTGGGTGCAAGGGAGCTTCTTAAAAATGGACATTGCTGAACCCTATAGATCCTGGGTCTCCATGACAGACTCCAAACACCCACACTTAAAGTGAATGTCCCAAGTGATCTTCAAGCATGCTAAACTAGGGAGAACCATTCATCTAAAGGACTTGTCTAAATGACACGAGCTGAGAAAATCCAGAGGCAGCAAATGTTGGAGGACTCATTCTCCCTAATGCTGAACAGAGCGAAGACTGCTGTTCTCTGAGCCTGCTGGGCTCCATGGAGCTGTTTTATGTAGGAATAACACCCTGTGCACTGTACACACAAAGCTAAAAAGAATCTAAATGCTATGAGTACTCTCTCTCTCTCTCTCTCTCTGAAAAACCCTGTTGGCAGGTTTCTGGAGCTCCCCTCCCCTTGTCACCCAGTCTGCTCCTGTCCCCTCCCCGTCTAGATCCAGCCAGGTGAACCCCTTCGTAGACCCTCCCATCTCTCTCCCCTGCCTCTGCAACCTTTACAAAAGGTCCAGTCAAGCCGCAGCAGCACTCCCACCCATCCAGGCATCACTTTCTCAGAAGTCTCTCTGGGGAGCCTTTTAGGCTAAAGTAGGTACCCCCTTTCTAGCCCCTGCAAAGTGCCATATGCAACCACACTGTTTGGCACACACACCCCACCCCCCCACAACTGCAAACTTTTCATGGACAGAGCTGTGTCTCCATGCCTCCACAACCTGGTCAAACCCCAACCACGCAGCTAGCAGGCTTCGTTCAGTATTTGCTGAGTGAATAAAAGTGTTTTCAAACACAACAAGACGTCTGTCTGATTTTTTTCAATGATAAAGTAGTAAAACTGGGAGGGGTGCGGAGAAAGGGCAGGAACAGAGCAACCTGGGAATGTCCTCACCACCTCCCAGGAAAGGAGTGATTTCCCCAGAGGACAGAGGCCTGTCACATCTTGCCCAGCTAATCTGACAGAAGCCAGCTGCAGTGGTTGTCCTGCCCTGGGGAAGGCGTGCTGAGGCTGGGAACCACATGCCACTGTTTGCCCCTGGGGACAGGGGCACAGGGGGAGGGTAATTGACTTGTCTCCCGATTTATTTATTAATTCCTAGCTGCACCATTTGATGTGGTTTCCAGGAGGCACGCCGTTGAAATCTGTTCACTGCCTTCACCGCCTACCCCCCACCCCCACCCCACCGCACTGCAATGGCCGCTAGGGAGCCTGGTAAACCTCAGAGCCAGCTCACCAGCAGGACTCCAGGCAGGCAGGGTCTAGACATGGTGCCCACCACACAGGAGAGATGGGCTCCGGTGAAGGGCTCTGCACCCTAGGCTGCAGATTTGGGCCTGGTGAGATGAACAGACAGCTCAGCAGGATGCTCGGGCCTGCCTCTCCATGGGATGTCCCTGGGAACAAGTCGTCAGTCATGGAAAGGAGGAACCAGTGACTTCATAAAGCCCAGGTAGGAAGACCCAGTGAGCCGCCCGGCGTGTCAGAACAGATCTCTCATCCCAGCACTGGGAGGTAGAAACAGGAGGATCAGGAGTTCAAGGTCATTTTTAACTACAGTCAAGTTCAAGATGAACCTGGGTTACAGGAGACCCTATCTCAGGCATATGCTTGCAAACACACACACACACACACACACACACACACACACACACACCACACCACACCAAGCAGGGAGTGAGGCTGTAACTCCATTGACAGAGTGTTTTCTAGTGTCCACTGGGCCCTGGGTTCATTCGCCAGCACTGCATAACCTAGGCATAGTGGCCAACGTGGGCTACATAAGACTTTGTCACAGAGAGACTAGGAAAGAATTGTTGGAAATGAGGGGTCCTGGTTTGCCTGTTTGTATGGTTCATCTGACCACAGGCATTGGGGTCACCCTCAGTGAGCAACAGTGTTTATCATGGTGTTGGGCTGATGCCCTGACTTTGTCCCCTGCTTCAGGCTCCCCAAATTTCTGCCTGTTTCCTATAATTAATATAAATAGTTTTTGTAATCATAGGAGCAAAATAAAGAAAGAGCAGAAGGTTGAGACCTAGGCACGAGCATGCATCTAAACCTGCATCCTGCACACAACCTTGGGACCACACTTGGACAAACAGGGTCACGATGGTCTGCATGCATGCTGTGAGGACACCATGGAAGGTAGGTGGTAGGGATTTTGCTCCTCGGTGTCCCCATTTTCTTCCCCCACCCCCTGATCCTCCCTACAAAAACTGTTTTTTCTCACTCTCCTTTGAAGACTTTTCCCCCTCCACCCAGTTCTGTTCCCTGATTCTCCTTCCCCCTCTAAAGACTCAAATGGACTTGGTCCACACCAGGACCTGCCCTTCAGCTCCACTGAGCCAGTCATGCAACCCAAGAAGTCTTCTTTTTCCCTCTCCACCCCTACATAAACATTCACAAGCATACGTACATGCACACATATGCACACGCACACACGCACCAGACTCTATGAGCCTCTCTCAGAAGAGTCTTGTCCTATTTCCATCTCTACACATCTTGACTCCAGGTACACCAGACCCAGAACCTCTTTCTCTGTGTGTCATTTACCTTTGTCATAGACTCTGACCTAGGCTAAGAGAGGCCAGCAAGGTCCTTGTCTCCAGAGCTAAGCTTAACGGAATGCCCCAAACCTCAACGATCAATTCAAATGTTTGAAGAAGTATTTTTAAAACTCAAAATTAACTCCAAATATCCAGGATGAATGAAATGTCAAAACTTTTAAATAAAGACAAGCTCCCAGTGACTGATTTCGTGGGTGCCTCAGGCACAGTTGAGTTTGGCCGAGCATGGTCTCCAGAATGAACCCATCTGTAACAGAAAAGCATTCCTTAGCACGAGTCAGAATACAAGAATATGTGGCTCTGAGCCCTGCGCCCAGCGAGTCTGTGCCTGTCCTCCATACAATGACATTATGACGTGAGGAGCTCAGGGTCCCCAGCAGCCCGTGGGACACAGCCCTGAAGTCACCAGGACTCAGGAGGTCAGCTATGTGGCTAGTGCAGCAGGGTCAAGCATTCCAGGCCTGGGAGGACCTGATCCAAGAGGCAGAGGCCAACACGTGATGAGTGAACAGAGGGACCAAGAGATGGCCTAAGGAGGTGAGGGGTCAGGAGCTGAGCAGGTCTTTGTGATGTTTCCTCCCAGAAGCTTCAGACCTGTTCAGGCAGGTCTGCCTGCCTACTCACTCGAGGTCATGGCAAATGCCACCTCCATTACTTCCTCAGGCAAACAGATGCCTCAAGAAAGGACACCTGGCCCCTGAGCCCTTAAGACCAAGGAGGCCATTACTCCAGAGGACTCCGATGACTTGTCAGGACTTCTGAGTGTAGGAGTAGAGATCCTGTCTCTCTCTCTCTCTCTCTCTCTCTCTCTCTATATATATATATATATATATATATATATATATATATATATATATATATATGCCCCAGGATTTCAATTACTCAGCTCCTAGGGACCCTATTCCAACCAGGAAGGAAGCCCAGGGCAGCTCATTTCCTCTTCCCTGCCCCAGGAACCTCTGAAGTTCCAGGCCAATGTCATCTCCAAGGCACAGGGGAGTGGGGGAGCTCCGAGTGGTCAGGAGAGGCTGGATGTAGTGCAGCCCGCAAGAGCCAGGGGTACCCGAGGAAGGGCAAATGCAACCACGGCCCCCGTTCTGAGGTGAAACCCACAGTCTACACTCTGTGTGTAGTGTGCATGTGTGTGGAAGGGACTGGGTTCAGCTCCAGCCTATAGCCGTTGGCTAAAGAGGCCCAGGCAGGCTGAACTCACTTGAAGCAGGTCTCCGATAGGTTTCAGTGGGCTTTGTTGTCAACCAGAAATTCTTTTTGTCTTGGGAGCCTGAGCTGCAATCACATTTACTCACTCAACAAACAAAAGTCTCCCACTGTGTGCCATGCCTGAGGCTGCCCCACCCAGGCTGTAGGTACCCCTAAGCACACCATACACACACCCAAAATGAGCAGTCTTTCACCGGGGCTGAGCGCAATAGCTGTCCACACAGACAGCCACGCACGCACAGTCAGGACTCTCTTCCTTTCTGCCTCTTCCCAATGGATGACACCCACTGCTAATATCAGACACGGGACTTGGGTACCAATCAGTGAAATATCCGGGGGCTCACTGTGGAGGCCAGACACCCTGCCTTAGGGCCCTGTCTCTGCTTCTCGGGCCCCTGGTCCATTGCGCTGTGAGGAAGGAGTGCTATCAGGCTGACACAGGATTCACAGGTCAGGGGGACTCCAAACACAGAACCAAGATCTGAAAAGAAAAGACTCGAAGGTAACACGGTTCTAACACATTGCTCCTAAGCCACAGCCCCACTCACAGTCCAGTTTTCCACAGTAACGCCAGCTCTGCCTCATCCACAATGTGACTTATCACGAAGAAAAGCTGTCTTCAGGGGAACCCCTACCTCCCATACACACACACTATCTTCGTGGTAGCCCCTACCTCCCATACACACACACGCACTGTCTTCAGGGGAACCCCTACCCCCCATACACACACACTATCTTCGTGGTAGCCCCTACCTCCCATACACACACACGCACTGTCTTCAGGGGAACCCCTACCCCCCATACACACACTGTCTTCGGGGGAGCCCCTACCCCCCATACACACACACACACACAC
>NC_022029.1:32414814-32418208 GCF_000317375.1 Microtus ochrogaster
AGTTCTCAGCAGCTCCCCACCACCTAAAGTGAACATTGACCAGCATTCCAAATCCTTCTGAGAACTGAGGGGATTTCCTTGACTCCTTTCTCCCTGTCTCTCCCAGAACCCTCCCACCCAAGCCAGTGGGTACACACATTCTAGCTAGACGGTGCCCTTTTACATCTATGCACGTTTTGCAAAGCCTATCCGTATCTCCCCCACAACCTCCAACCCCTGTCCCTCCCAGCTGGCCCTCCCTGCCGTGCCCAACTAAAACTAAGGCTCACTGCAAGGAAACTTCTCTAGTGGCCACAGCTGGGTGCTGTTCTCTTTACCTACTCGGTACTCTCTAGTATGACACACACACACACACACACACACACACGTATACACATGTACACACACACGCACACACACACACGTGCACACACACACACATCTCCTCCTACTGGGAAATTGCCTCTTGCCCACTAGAGCCCCAGTTAAGCTCAGAGTTGAGGCTGGGGCCAGGTCGCCCATCTCCTCTTTGCCTACTTGTTTCCCGCAACACAGGGCTGGGTACCCTGGCACAGGCTCTGTTACCCACTTAGCCCAGTTGAGCCTTAGGGTTGATGTGTTGTCTCTTTCCGGAAGGGTGTGACCCCAGCCCCCTGTGGAAGGCATCAGCCTCTGGCTGGGTGGCTCTGAGGCTTTAAGTCAGGCTGGGGCCTGCTCAGCTGGGTGGGGACCGCACACATTCCTTCGGAATTAAGCAAGGTCCCGCTGACTCCAGGCTCCTCAGGATGGAGATCATCCGGTTTGCTTGTAGAGCAGCCTTTCTGTTTCCCCGGGCTCTGAGCCCGTGTGGTTCCAAAAGAAAGCTCTTCAGTCTCCCAGGGCAGTGACCTCAATAGCCACAGGGAAGGGTGAAAGGTCACATCTGTGGTCATTTGGAAGCCTGGGTCAAGGCCAGAGCCTCTGCCCTCTGCAACCCCCTGCCTTGCGTTCCTTCTGTCATGTATCTGCCACACTTATGTATACACACATGCACAAATGCATGCCGACATGAATACACAGACACATACACAACCACACAGAGACGTGTGATCGTGTACATGCAAGATATTCATATAAACACACAGAGTGTTCCCACATGGGTGTGTAAGATTACATGTGTGCAAAGAGACAAATACACACTGACACACACGCACAAGCAAACACAAACCCTATAGTAGCTGAAGGAATGTGCTCATGACAAGGCCCACAAACGTCACAGTTTCGTGACTGACCTTTATCTCCACTGAAATCACACAACCCCTTCCATTAAACTTAGTCCATGAGACTAAGACAAACATGTGACCCTGCCTAGGTTCAGTCCCCGTAACTAACCGCAGTGACAGGGCCTACTCCAAACCAGCTCGGAGCCCTGGATGGTCATATAAGCCTCTGTGACCCCAAAGCACGGTGATTCTGGATGAAAAGACAGTTCTCTTCCATCTACTTTCCTGCCTTCACCAGAGACGAGCAGATACACCGAGAGAATGTTTTTCTGCCATCTGCAGAAAATCAGCCCATAAGAAATACACAAATTGCCCACTGTTGTGTCCAATGCAAGGATAAAATCATAAAGATTTCAAAGAATAAAATTGTCTGTAACAGGGAGGCTGGGGAGATGACCCAGCTGGTAAAGAGTTTGCTGTGCAGGCTTGGGGACCTGAGTCGGCACACCTGTCACCTTGGGGTGCCCCAGTGGAGGCAGGAGGACCCCTGGGGTTTGCTGCTCAGCCTGTCCAGTCAGATATGGATGCCCCTGGTTTGTTAAGAGACCTTGTCTAAAAAATAAGGTGGAGACTGATTGAGAAAGATACCTAATATTGACCTCTGATCTCCGTGCACAAGCACACACACAAAGACACACAGACACACTCACACGTACACACAGAGAGAAGAGACATTCACACACGGAGGTATACAAACACACAAATGTCATAACGTAAATACTAACTCTTAGCTGTTGTGCAATCCCGCAGCCACCCTGTATATGATCCCCATGACCTCCATGTCATAGGCTGAACTGGGCACCCTCAAACTCCTGAGTTGAGCCCCCTGGCTCCCGGCACCTAGGAATACAACCATATTTGGAAAAGAGACCACAGCCGGGCACTTTAAGATGGGATTGCTAGGGTGGGCCCTGACCCAGTCTGGCTGGTGTCCATATAAGGAGAAAAGATTAGAGCATACCGAGCCCAGGGGCTCAGTGTAGAGCAGGCCACCGTGTGAAGAGGTGACAAGCCAAGCAGGGAAGCTAAAGAAGCCTCTGACATCAACAGCTTGATCTTGGACTTCCAGCTTCCAGAATCGTGAGAAAACACATTTCTATAGTTCAAGCAACTGGCGATGATGGCGTTAGCGGTGCGAAGGCTGGGGCGACCAGGCCCGGAAAGCCACCATGTAGCACCGGGAGCTCTGAGCACTGGGGCTGAGCTACTGTAGGACTCTCTGCTTTTCTCCTGCACAGGAGTAAACTTCTAAGCCCCTCAGCACAACCTGCTCCTTGTTCAAAAGTCACCTTGCAAGCACACTGGAGGCCACTGGGCAAGGCAGGGGGGCTCAGCACAGAGAGTGGGTAGGCCTCTTAAGCCTGGGCCAGCTCACGGACTGGCACAGAGTCCAGTGCCTCTCTTTGAGCTAAGGAAGGGCTTGGCAAAGCCTTCTTGTCAGAAACCCACGTCCACTCAGAGCAAGCTCAAATTAGTCTGCCCTGCTGCTCTCAGCTGGTTGCAATTGCGGCCCCTCGTGCTAGGATTTCACTTTCGACACTGATTTATGGGAAACACAAGGGTTGCCTAAAAATCACTTGAATTCCTGCTCAGTGAAGCAATGGTTCAGCGAGGCAAAGGGGGAAGGAGCCCAGCCCTGCCACCCCACAGGGGTGGGGAGATGAGGTGGGAGTGTCCCCACAGAGGGGAAGACGCCCAGAGATCAGAGCCACTCGGGTGGGCCATCCCACCCCCAGACCCTCCGGGGCCGCAAGGGCTCTTTGGAAAAATGACATATTCATGCGATCAGCTTCTCGGCGGCGCTGAGAACAAATGAGCCAGAGGTCCACATGTCAACAGGCATGAATCTCACCCACATGTGGAGAGAGAAGGCTAATCGCTGAACATATACTACAATGTCACAATTTATACGAGATCTCAAGTGTGCGAAACAACCCTGGGAATGCCCTTTAAAGACTAACACATGAGGAGGGGAACAAGCGAGGTAATGGGAGGTGAATGTGATCAAAATACGTTGTGCATGTGTGTTAAAATGTCATAATAAAACCCATTATTAGGTATAATTAATATATCCTAATTTTTAAACTATCATAACAAGTCAGGCAACAGCTGCATATTCCTGTTATTCCGGCACTTTGACACTGAAGGCAGGA
>NC_022029.1:32418502-32427047 GCF_000317375.1 Microtus ochrogaster
AGCCTGAGCTATATGACAGATCTGGGGCCAGCCTGAGCTTCAAAATAACAGCAACTAAAACTTGTATGCACTTTTAAAAAACAATAAAGAAATTAAAGAAAAATGAAAACCCTCAAATGTAGGCTAGTGGTTACTTTGGCAGGTGGGATGACAGAAGGGATGTGCATTCAGGAGCTGCACATTCGGGAGCAGCACATTCGGGTGCTGTACATTTGGCAGCTGCACATTCGGGAGCTGCACATTTGGGAGCTGCACATTCGGGAGCTGCACATTCAGGAGCTGCACACAGGGGATCTGGGTGTATTGCTAATTCTGTTTCTGATACTGGTTCACAGCTCCATAGGTGTTCATTATATCACGCACACATGCACACACACACACACACACACACACACACGCACGCACGCACGCACGCACGCACGCACGTTGTTTATTCTACTGTTTTATATTTAACCTTGTTTTGGTCTACATTTAAAGATAAAGCAACGTTTCCAGCCTCAGAGTCAGGCACGGCAGGAGATTTGCTGTAGGTTCAAGGTCAGCCTGGGCTACAGTAGCAAGACCATGCTCTGAAGAAGAAGGACGAGGGAGAGGAGAGGAAAAGGAGAAAGATTATTTTTTTCATTTTCGCATATCAGGTCCCCTGACTGAAAGCCCCCTGAGCAGCATCCCAAGTGGCTCCATGGCATTAGGAGTTGACATTAGGAGCTTCCCCATGGAGAGAACACACATCCAGCCGAGCCTCCTGCTTCTCTTTAAGGATAGTCTCAGAGCAGACTGCCACAGAACGGGCTGACAAGAGGCCTTCCTTGTGCTCTAATCTAGAGAGCAAACACACTGGGGGCTCCTGCCTGAGGCCTCACAGGGCTGCAATCACCTTACAGCCCTGCTCTCCCAGACTGCTTAACCCTCACAGGCCCTGGGACCCTCCCTGCACACCACTCCAGAAAACCCAGTCCCCTGCTGGGCTGCATTGGCCTATCAGGCAGGCCTGGACCACAGTTGGGGCTGTACAGCCCAGTTGCCCAAAGTGGCCCAGTGTGCCTCCTCCCCCACTTTCTCCCTCAGTTCCTCCAGAAACTGAGTCTGGCCCTGGGGCCTACTGATCTGCCTCCCAGCTGCTGCCTGGTTTGTTAGAGCTGAGTCTCACCCTCCAGCACCCAGCTTGTCTGGCTGTTATCTGCAAACATGGCTGACTTCTGGAAGCTAGAATTGCATCTTATTCATTCGTTCAACAAGCACGATAAGCACCTCTGATGTACTATACGCCTTGCAAGACGCTGGGGATTGGGTCTTCCTCAGGAAGATCAGACGGAATTACAGAGCCAGAGTGACAGAAGGCTAGAGTCACCAGCTGGGAACCTGGAGACTGGGTGAGGACCATCTAGTCAGAGCCATCACACACACACAAGGGGAACACAGGTGACGTCACTTCTAGAGGTCACATGTTAATAAGGTACAGAGTCAAGATGGGTCCCAGAAACTACAGGACCCTGAGACCCAGTTGAATGTCCCTCCTGAGCTTGGTAGCCAGCGCCATTCTTAGAAAACCTGCTGGTGGCAGAGTCAGGCCTCTGGGAGCCATGTCTTCCCTCTATCTGGAGGCCACACACTGGAAGTAAGTGGGGGTCACATTTACAGTGCCAAATCCCAAGACAAAATCTGCACTCCCCTTTTTACCAATAAGGGGTGGGGATGAAATCTGAAAATCTGAGGATCGTCTCTTAACAGGCAGTGACTTCTGGGACATGCCCCCTCACCCTGAGAAGCACAGACCCTAACCCTGGAATCTGATCTTAATCTTCTCTCCTTACCCGTCCCTCCCAACCAGTGATCCTCAACCCGTGAGTACCGACCCTTTTGGTGGGTTCGCAAATCAGATCTCCTGCATATAAAAGAGTTATGTTGCAATTCATAACAGTAGCAAAATTATAGTTACGAAGTAGCAATGGAAATAATTTTATGGTGGGGGGGGGCGGTTGCCACAACATGAGGAACTGTATTAAGGGTCACAGCATTGGGAAGGTTGAGAACCACTCCCAACATCAAAATGAAGCAAGGCTCCCTAATTGAGCTCTCTACTCTCTACCCTTTGACTCCAGGACCCCCAGAGGTCGAGCCTAGTTGGAACTCCCCAGAACCTGCTAAGGGGGAAAGCAGGGTCCCATGTCTCTCTCTGTCCAGAGACCGGAGCAGCTTGGGTGGCATCTGACTCAGGAAATGAGCCGGGTTTCCAGCTTTTCCGCACGAAGCACTCCCTTTCAAAGCCCCGACTCAAGTATCCCCACATGAGTGCAGGGCCCAGTGCACAGCCGAGTGCACAGCCCAGTGCACATCTCAAATGACAGCTCTGCCCCATTTCACAATAGCACGGCGACAGCCCAGCCCCATCCAGTCTGAGACTGTTTTGCTTGGCCCGCAGCATGTTTGACATGAATCCTGTTGCCAACATTGTAACACTAGGAGAGGTCACATAAAAATCAGATTTGAGAGGAGAAGAATGGCTTCCCTGAACTCGCTCACTCACCCTCCAAGGAAGAAGCCCCAGTCCCCACCACCCCACCACTCCTCACTGTCACCCCCTCCCCATCGTGCCCACCCCGAGGGCCATTTGTCTCCTACCATCTGCCCTGTCTCTCCTTTCAACACGTTACTTTCCAGGCCACAGGGGCTTTGGAATTTGTGAATTCTCATTTTAGGGTCTGAGGATGATTTTGCCCCTGGAAAATGTGGCTCGGTGTTCTGTGAATTCTGCAGGCCCACTAGCTCTCCCCAGGCGGCAGCTCTCAAGTGGGGAGGTGAAAGGCCAGCTGGGTTGGAGACTCACACCTACAGCTGGGACTTGGTGTGGAAAGCAGGGAGAGGCCCTGAGCCAGACCGTGAAAGAGCCATCCTCAGGAAGATGTGGAAGCAAGGTCAGAAATGAGCCTGGGGAGGGCTGTGGGCTGAGAACTGTGATCCTCCAGCCTCAGCATGGAGGATCGGCATTTTTTTCCCCTTTAAATCTTAAAGTGGGTTCATTTCTACAGCACAACATCGCCCTTCAGCCTTTTGCCCTACCCCAGACTCTAGACTTCCCTCATCTGTGTCCACAGAAAGGGGGGGGGGCATCACCAAGGTCTAGTCAGGTCCCAAAGACCTCAAAACAGACAGCCTGAGAGGCTCCCTCCCCCACAGAATGCACAGAAAAACCCAGTCATTGACATCTCTGCGTTCGCACAAGCGTCTGCTGTCTTAATGCTTGTCTGCTATCATACGTCTAGCAAAGTCTTCTTGGAGAAAAACCCAAGATGGAGATAATTAAAACCACTTTCCTGCTAACTGGGGCAGAACAGTCCTGATATGGTGTGAGAAAGGCTAGGAAAACGGTATCTGTTCTCCACAAATGAGTACCAAGCTCCCTCCGGCTTTGACGTCACTACTCTAATCCATCATGACTACTCCTACTAGGCCGTGGGCTCGGCCCCTGCACACTGTGGGCTCCAAGTACCTTGGAGGGGGGCTCGCTAGCGGTGGAGGGTCCTGCATGGAGCCACTGGCTCTCCCGCCTAGCCCAGTTTGGTTCTCTGTTTGATGCGTTAGAATGACAGTCAATGAAAAGCCACCAGGCTCTTCTCCAGGGCAAGGAGGGACTCTCTTTGCCTCTGGCTGACTCAGACCCTTAACTCCTGACATCCCCCTCCCTCACCAGCTCATGTCCTTCCCCTCCCCCTAAACTTTGGTTCTGTGGCTTCTTTCTCACTGCCCCTCCCCCGACAAGTCCACAGAGCATCCTTCCCCCACAAGAGGTGGGCTGCCAACACTGAGAGAAAGCAGTGGGGACAGTCAGAGGAAGCTATGCAGAAAGGAGTCAGGCATAGGCAGTTTGCCTCCAGATTTTTATAGCTGCAGTCCACAGCCGACCAGGACTAATGCTCTTTTTGCCCTGAAGCCAAGCACCCTCCCTTTTAACCCCTGCTCTCATCCTCCTCACCCTCCCTTAAGCTACCTCCTCCAGGCCCTTTAACTGCCAACAGCCTGCTTTCCCAACTTTGATTTATGGTGACCAGAGGGATAGCAAAGAAGTTAGAGCTAGCCCCACCCCCAACATCCATTTTAAAACCACCCAACATTCTGGGCAGAACTTTTCTATTGAAAGGCAATCATAAGCCTACACAGTCCCATATGGAGCTGCACACACACACACCCCCTCACAGCCAGAGATAACAGGGCCAAGCCCTCCCCAGACCCACTGCCCACCCCAGCACGCTCTCTCACACGCTGGGCACTCGGGCACACGCCCCACCAGCCTGCCCTGCACCATGAGCCATTTGGGCCTTCTTTTGAGGAAAAACACTCGGCTCCCAAGAAGGTTCCTGACAGGGCCGTTTTTTTTTTTTTTCCAGAGCCGCTGGATAAATTGCTTTTGTGCAAAAATAAACACAAGTGAACTGCATTAGCTGAGCGAGTGACACATTAGTTACAGATGCAGGGCCTGTCAGAACATTGAGGGAACAGCTTTTATTGGGGAAAGGCTGAGAGACTCATAAATAACCAGTTGGCAATCTCACATAAACATTTGTGCGTTCACATAAACACCGCCTACCACAAACGGGGCCTGGCTGCCAGGAGGGCTTGGAAGAGCCCTTTCTGCCCGTCCTCGGAGAATAACGACGAGGCTGGAGGTGGCGAAGGGTCACAAGCCCCCTTTCTCCCAGAGTTCCCTACTTCTTGGACCCGCAGCCTGTGCTCTGTGGGGTGGAGGGAGAGATCCAAGTTCTAAATCCTAAGCGTCCGCCAGAGAAAGAGGGTCAGTGCCCAGCTCCGATGGAACAACTGGTCCATTTTCCTCCCTCCACAGAGAGCTCTCATTTGCTGGCCCAGAAAGCAGAGAATGGGTGTGCTGTTGCACTGGGGGCTGGCCTGCCCAATAAAGCCAAGTGAAGGATTTGAAAAGAGCTTGGAAATCCTTCTCAATACAACCCCAGTGGTTCCCATCAGAATCGCTGGGAAAGTGGGATGAAGCCAGTATCCCCCCCTCAGCACCAAGAAGGAAGGCTACAAAGGGTGGCACCAGCCGCATCCCGTTCCAAGATGCAGGGCGCCTAGGCTTCCTCCCTCTGGCTCTTGAGATTGTCCTTGCATTGGCCTTGAACTTCCTTTCTTTCCTCTGAGACCAATACTTCAGACCACATCTGTTTGAGGCCACAAAGAAGGAAGGGCAAGGCCGGCCCTGTGGACTGACCAACCAGCTCGATCTCACTGCTTTCCCTTCTGTGCCAAGCCTGGTCCCCTCACACTCCACCCCTTTCCCAAGCAAATGGCCTTTGGAAAGTCTCTGGTGCCCTTATTTGCACTGAGGTGAATGAAGCCTTGCTTTTGGGCTATGTGGCCTTCGTTTGAATCCATCCCCATCCCGCAAGAACGGGTAGGATTCAGTGCAAGCAGACAGCCTCAAGCTTCACGGCAAATTTTAGACTAAGCTAAAGGGGGAAAGGGAAATTGAGGATTTTCTGCCACCCCCTGCCTGCTTGTATTTGGGATTCCTTTAGGAACGAGACTATAAAGACAAAGGAGAGCTCCCGGGTCTCCAGACACCTCACACCACAGACTGGCCCCAGCGCCAGCAAGCGTACCCTCTTCTCTCAGCTCAGCGTTCACTGCTCACCGATTTCTGCCACGTGAAAGACCAGATATAACTAGACTGAGTACCTTTCTGTTTTGTCCATTGTGTTCCTCTATCTAGTCCCATATTTTCTTCAATCTGGCCTCCCTCACTGTCCCCCATGCACCTTGGGGGTCCAGCCCATCTGAATTAAATACTCATCTGGGCCTATAACTTTAGACTTAATTATTGGATGCCTTTCTCCTTCTGCAAGCCCACATCCAAGCCATCTATCCAGACACCTTGGAAACTGCCTTCTCCTAGAGTCTTCTCTTAGCCTCTCTGTCTCTCTCTGTGTCGCTGTTTTTGTCTCTGTCATCCTGTCTCTCTGTCTCTCTCTCTTTCTCTATGTCTCTATCTTTGTCTCTGTCTCTCTCTGTTTCACTGTCCTTCTGTATCTGTCTCTGTGTCTCTCTCTGTCTTTGTCTCTGATTTCCTGTTTCTCTGTCTCTGTCTTTTTTATCTCTCTCTCTCTGTGTCTTTCTGTCTCTGTCTCTCAGCCCTCGGAGAACACTTGAGTGTCTTACTGTTACCTTTTCCTCTTGCTCTGGGAACCAGTATTCCCTTGCATCCCGCCCCCTCCCAGGGTTTAAGCTCTCAGACCAGGGGAATCCCTCCTTCAGATTCTCCCTCCTCCAAAACACTCATTCCAGTGTCCCTAGGAAGTGGTACCTATGCTGAAGTGGTGAAGGGAGGTGGTGATACAGTCTGGAGTTCTGGTTCTGACATAGTGGGATGAGGTGATGGGGTGATAGGGTGGGAGATGGAGGCTCTTCTGGAAACTGGCCCATAGCCTTCCCCTAGGCAGCCTCCTCTAGGCTTTCATTTTGTAGCTGAATAACTCTGCTTTGGAAGAAAAATTAAGATGCCAGGCAGATGCCAACAGCCAAGCACCACAGCTCTATTGACCAAGTCTCTGCCATCTAGGCTCTTTCTTCCTGTGAACAAATGGAATGCTTTATGGGAAGCTAGGAAGAACAGTCCTAGATGCAATGTGGAAGGGTCTTTGGCCAAGACAGCCCTCGGGAGAGAACACAGTGCAGCCATAATTTATTGCATTCGATATTTTCACTTCCAACCTTATTTTTATAGACATTATTTCATAGGCTACAGCTTAAACACAGATGGAAAAGATTCTGGCTTTGTAATAAGAGATGGGTTCTGGTGGGCCCACCCCGCGGCTCTACGCCTGTGAGTGAGTGAACACACATGACCGTGGCCTTAGGTGGGGCTGGGAAATGCCTTTATTGTGTGTGTAGATTTCAGTCTAACAGTCGGTGCTCACCTCTTCTTCCACATGGCTATGTCCTCTGCACGCTCCCAAGGGACAATGTGATGAACATGACGGCGGGCAAGAAGAAGAAAGGACAGAGCAACCTATGAAGTGGTCCTGCCTGGGTGTGCTCTTCTTTGAGTCCTCAATGGACTCAGAGCCAAAAGGCCCAGCTGCAAAGAAGGCAGGAGGAGGACGCCTGGTATTGTCTCCATGACTATGCTGTATGAATTGCCCTGCCCTTGGCGGGGATGGGGTCAGCATCTGGTTAGAAAATAGCTTTTAAATCCTTCTAATGTTGCCTGAAGTACTCTCCCTCTGTGCTGTGGCATGAAGTTCCATCTCAATGAACATCTTTAAAATCGGGATTGAGGAGCCAGGGAGAGAGCATGGTTGGAAAAATGCTTGCCTTCCAGGCACAAGGACTGGGCTTCAGGACAGAAGCTATGCTTGGTGGCATGGAGGCAGAGACAGGAGGATTCCTGGGACATTGCATGCTCTCTAGGTGGCTGCGCCTACTTGACTTGTACCAGGCCAATGAGAAACCTGCCTTAAAAAGGGAAGGAAGGAAGGAAGGAAGGAAGGAAGGAAGGAAGGAAGGAAGGAAAGAGGGAGGGAGGGAGGGTAGGTAGTGACTAATGAATGAAATCTAAGGTTTCTGAATACCACCAAACCCCCGTCACGTAAATGCACACACACACACAGGCATATTCACACAGAACATGAATGAACCTGAGGTTTTAGAGTCTGGTGTGGCAAGGTTTGTTGACCCACCCTTATTTAGGGAAAAGAGAAAAGGAACACAAGAAGAGACCGAAAGTGGTAAATATTTGAAGGGAAAGAAGTAAGAGAGACATAGGAATGTAAAAGGAGCATGGCTCAGACTGGAGCCAGGAGGTGGACCCCAGAAGACATGTCCTAGCCTAGCAGGAGTGTCCTGGCCCACAGAGTGGCCCACACACATCCACAAACTCCATGAGTGCAGGCTGAGGCCAGCTTCACTGCTGGCAAGCAGCGTGCCTACCCGAGCATGGCAGGCAGCTTGAAGACATGCCTTAGCAGCGGCCCTCCCTGCCCTCCCTGGGGGAGTTTTTCATCAGACTTTATGGAGCTGTGGGAGTTTGTGTCAGGCTCATGGGGAGTCAGAGGCAAGAACAGCCCCCACAGAGCTTTGAGGCCAGGGGAAAGCAAACACAGGAAGGAGAGGCCCAGGGAGAAAACCCTCTTCTGAGGACTCTGTCCTTGTGGGGGAACTGCTATGTGGAGTGACATACCCAGGAGAGGCTGGGAGGCCATTCCTGAGTGGCTCTACCCATGAGGACCTCTTGGCAGAGCTCTGTGGGAGAGGGCTGCTGGTGGGCTGGCAAAATGGTTTCTTTGTTTGCATTGCGGACATTTCTGTACTGCACAGTCACCACAGTAAATTCTTAGGGCCCGTTCTTGGGATATCCTTGAGGGTTTGACAGACCAAAGGAGGTAAAAATCTGTGCTGAGAAAGTCTTCTACTGTCTTAGACTTGGTGGCCAGTCAATTGTGCATGCTCACCTGAAGCGACGTCACACCAGCACTGAGGGAGGGAGTCGTGAAGGAACAGAAGTCACACCAGCACTGAGGGAGTCAGGAAGGAG
>NC_022029.1:32427297-32443008 GCF_000317375.1 Microtus ochrogaster
GAGGGAGTCAGGAAGGAGCAGAGGTCACACCAGCACTGAGGGAGTTGTGAAGGAGCAGAAGTCACACCAGCACTGAGGAAGAATGCGGAAGATTTGAATCAGGAGTGAGTGAGGTTCTGCTTCAAGTAGCAGAGAGCTTCAGGAGGGCAGTGCCCACCACCTGACTTACTTGAGAAATCCGGCCCAGGGACCCAGAAACTACATTTTAGAAATGGTTCTTATGAATATAGAAGACCCACAGCTGCACGACTTCCTTCTTTGGAGGAAATGCATCCCCATATACACTCTAGGACTGGTGGGATTACCTGTCAATCACAAGGCTCCTCGACAAGCACTCTTGAGAACCAACTTGAGCTCTAACTCTGTGCTTGGACTTTTCAACCCTGATAATATATATATATATATATTTATATCCTCTTAACTCAAGACTATTTGAATTGGTCTTTGGCCATTCATATCTAGAAGAAAAAAAGTCCCAACTAGTACACATGGGTAATAAGAGAAATATGCTTCTCTTAGACACTGCCAACCCACATCCCACGGGCCACATGTGCCGCAGCATAGCTCTGACTGTGGACCAACACAAAATCATAACCTTACATAAAACAGTATGAGATATTTGGTGCTTTTTTTTTTGGTGACTCAATTGTGTGGTTCTCGGGTGTGAATTTTGTAGCCAGTATTGTGTTGCAATGTCAGAAGGTTGCCATGCCGGCAAGTTTAAGCCAAGGAACTAAATCAGAATGAAAATGTGTTTTCCCAGGAGCAGAGGCCCATAGACTTCCGGGAAAGGAGCAGAGAGACAAGAAAGGTGGACACAACAGGCGAAAGATGCCCCTACTCTGCCCCCACCATTGGAAGGACCCACATTTCACACGAAGGTTTGCACAGGCACACACACGTGTGTACAGGCACACTTGTACTATAAAGAGGACATGGATCCTCGTCTCCCTTGGAATCCAGCTCTCAATCTCAGCACATAAGGTCTCCATCTCTAAGTATCCACTCTCATGACTGACACTTTTAAGTCCTCAAGTCAACAGGAGACTGAGTCTGTTTGTTATGGCAAACCTTGAATTACGCTGTCTCCCGTATTAGCGGTGTTGGACAGACTGAAGGGTGGAAGCGGGTAGTAGAAAAACACAGATGGATTCGTCAGTCGAGTCTTCCCTCACGAATAGAGTGTGATAGCAGTGTTCCATGAGAGTGGTAAGCACACATCCTGTTCCATAGGTCCTGGCCCCTCAGCACAGTGTGTGCCACATTTGCAAACCACAGGTGTGGAACACTTTCTGGGATACATGATTTATGATCCACCTACATTTGCACATATGCATCTCAAGATGCAAATGCATGAAGCGTGAGACTGACTCTTTACCTTGGCAGCTACCCAGACACGGAGCAACGCCACGATGGCGAATGATTCATTAGTATAAACATGTCTACTAACGTATCACTAAAATTTTCAAACTCAAGCTTAAAGTTAGCCTTACTTAAACATTTTGTTAAACTTTATGTGTGTTTGATGGAACTCACCAGTTTGGAATTCTGGGAGATCGATGCTGTGGCTTGAACATAGGATGTCCTCCATAGGCTCACATGTGTGACACTTGGTCCTCAGCTAACCGTGTTGTCTCAGAAAGTGTGGAAACTTCAGGAAGTGGATCCTTGATCAGGTGGGTCACTGTGGGCAGGTACTGATGTTCTGTAGCCCAGCCCCATCTCCTGTCATCATCTTTGCCTCCTGACTGATAATGTCACAGTGTCACATTCCTGTCACGGTGCCTCATCAGCCATGATGGATTATAACCCTCCTGTACCCATGAGCTAAAATAAACCTCCCCCTAGGTCACTGTTGCCAGGCCTTTTGTCACAGAAGCAAGGAAACAGCAAATACAATCACTTTGAAGATTTCTAAAGACAACAGTATTTATTACATTTATTGATGTGTCTATTTCTTCGTTTCAGATTCGTGTATGGGCACTCACGCCACAGCATCCATGTGGAGGACAGAGGACAACTTGCAGGGGTCAGTTCTTCTCGCCCACCTTGTGGCTTCTGGGACTCAAACTCAGGTCCTTGAGCTTGGGGGCAAACATCTCAATGGCTCTAAAGCTAAGCTTTTTAAAGTTTATATGAGAAGGGCTGGGTAGATGGTCCACCAGATAAAGTATTACCTGCACAAATATGCAGAACTGACTTCTGTCACCAAGCATCCAGATGTAGCACAGGTTTGGGTACCTGAAATACCAGCACTGGGGAGGAAGAGACAGGCCCTCCTGTGATTTGTTGACCAACCAGTCCAACCAAATGAGCAAACTCCAGGTTCAAGGACAGACCCTGTCTGAAAAAAAACAATGTGTGGCTGAGAGAGACGTCCCAAAAAGGCCCTCATACACACGTGCACACACCATACAAGTAGATACATATACACATTTTTACACAAGAAGCAATCTTAAATTTAAACCTTTTACAGTGGACCCTGCCGTTGTAAAATTAAAAGAGGTGACATTTCTGTGCTGATTCCTCTGTCTCTATATAATAAACCACAAACCTTAGCGGCTCACAATGAGCGTCTGCTCTTCCACAGTTCTGCCAGTTGTCTGTGAGACATGGTTGCTTGGTGATGTGCATTTCTCATTCAATCAAACGGCAGCAGGGCCTGAACCCTGAAGCCGAATACAGCCTTGGCGGGATGATGTGTACGTGATGGCAGCATCTACATCCTCCTTCCCCTGCCTCAGGACGGATGGAGCAAAAGGGATATGCTGAAGTGCATTGCTTTGGGGATGTGCGTTTCTTATGGTGGTCTTGACTCTCTCATTGAATAACAGTTTCAGGGGAATCAAACTCCTGATTGACCTACCCCAAGGTGAACATTCTTTCTGTTTGTTTTTGAAACAGTTCCTCTGTGTAATCGTCCTAGCTGTCCTGGAACTTGCTCTGTAGACCAGGTTGGCCTCAAACTCACAGAGATCCACCTGCCTCTGCCTCCCGAGTGCTGATATTAAAGGCATACACCACCACCACCCAGCCCATGGTTAGTATTCTTTTTTTTAAGATTATTTTATTGATTTTTATTGATTTCTACATTTTTCTCTGCTCCCCTCCCTGCCTGTCCCCTCCCCTTCAATCTTCTCCCATGGTCCCCATGCTCCCAGGTTACTCAGGAGATCTTGTCTATTTCTACTTCCCCCACAGTGAGTATTCTAAGATCTCAGATAGAAACCAAAAGCCTTTGATGATCCGTGCTCAGAAGTCATGTAGCATCAAGGTCACTGCTTCCGTGGGTGAAAGTCACAGAGGCGACCCAGATTTAAAGGGGTGGACCATGAAAGCAGCTGATAGCAACAAGTACAGTTCATTACTGCGGTGTGATGGGAGGGCTGTCTCTGAAGAACAATTACCTGTGGTCTGGTACCCATGAACCCCCTTCCAATGTGCAAAAACACCTGCCCACCAAGACCCCCTAAGGACTCAGCCATTAAACACCCTCAGACTCAGGTTCCAAAATCCAAGACTCAAGTATCTAAGTGGGTAAAGGTGCACATGCGACCCTTCAGGTCCTAAGGTTGTGAGCCAAGAGACGAGTTATCTTTCCTATCTTTCCACATTCAGCACACAACAGTGGGGCGGGCACAATGGGAGAGCAACGGGTGCTCACCTCCCAAAAGGAAGAGCAAGGCTGCCACCCAGCTCCGCATAGGCCTCCCACTCCTTCATTAGGCCTATGTCTTCTCTCCAGAAGTGTTTTCCTGCTTCCAAACTCCTAACGACTGTGCTGGTTAGCTTTCTGTCCACCTGACCCAGAAGATGGAATCTCCTTGGAGGAATTGTCGCCCTCAGCCTGGCCCACAGACAAGCCTGTAGGACACTTTCTTGACTAACAGTTGACCTGGAAAGGCATGGGTTACGACGGATAGTGCCACCCCTGGGCAGGGGACCCTGGGTTGTATAAGGAAACAGACTGGGCAAGCCATGGGGACGAGCTACATGGTCCCTGCTTCACTTCGGGTTCCTGGCCTCCTCTAGTTCCTGTCCTGGCTTTCCTCAGTGATGGACTGGACTCAAACAAACCCTTTCTTCTCCAAGTTGCTTTGGGTCAGAGAGCAAAACTAGAACAACTGTCCTTCCTTTTCATAAGAAATAACCAATAGCTATAGTCAAGAGACCTGTTTATTTGAACTATACTTCAGTCCAACTTGTAGAATTATTTTTAAAACTTTGTGGGCTTCCTTTTCTCCCCCTCACTTTTTAACTTTTATTTATTTTTTAAAAATTAACTTTAATTTTTAACTATGTAAATGTGTGGAGGGGCATTTGCCCATGAGTGCAGTGCCAAGGAGGCCAGAAGACATTAGATCCTCTGGATCTGGAGAAACCAAGGGCCACGAGGTACCCGATGTGGATACTAGGAAAGGGCCAGTAAATACTCTTAACCTCTGGGCCATTTCTCCAGCGTCTGCGGGCTTTTGTATGCTACATTCTAACTTCCTCCATTAGACAAAAGCAGCAACCATTTATTTACTTTAAGGCTTATCTTGACTTAAGCCACCAGTATGGAGCCTGTTGAAGTCCTTAGAAGCCCTGCTGTCCGGAAGAGCTGAGAAAGTATCTCCAAGGTCTTCAGAAGCCTTGCTGTCTGCCCACGAGGCCTACGAGACTGCCCTTGAGTGTTACTGAGGCAGTACCGAGGGATTTGCAGCCACACCCTTGGCTTCCTCTCCTTCTCAGCCCACAATTTACTGGCAGCACCCAGGCTTGCGCCTTTGCCCTGAAGCCTGTTCTTCCGTTGAGAGCCTTCAGCTGGAACAGCGCTGCTACCTCCTCAGATTTCCTAAATTCCGCTCCAGAGTGGAACAGTGCCTTCCTTAGTTCATGGTTACCGGCTCTTCTGCCCAACAAAGTCAGCTCGGGGAAGGAGAAGACGGGGAGCTTTCATGGCATAGCTTGGAAATCGCTTTAGACAAGACTTTCTCCGCCGGGTCAGTGAAGGCGGTGGCCCCACATCGGCCAGTGATGAACTCTGCATGCATCCTTTGCTCAGAAGGTTTCCTCCCTGCATCCCAGGACTCCAACCAAGTTCTCCTCAATGCTCCTCCGTTTCTGCCTTGTGAGGGCCCCCAAAGCAAAGGCCACGGTGGGTGTCCATTTTATCTCTCCGTTCACCACTCCCAGCGCGTGGTACTGGCCTTCCCAAGAAAGGCCGAGAGATCACTTCCGTTGTTTTAGTGCTGTGTGCTCCTTCCCCAGTGAGTGAGTCTGAGCTGGCCTGTGACTCACGCTAACAAATGGAATGTGCTGGAAATAAGCTGCCTAAGTTTGGAAGCGCTCTTTTAGAGTACTGCCAGCTCCTCTTTCTCCCTTCCTAAACACGGCTGGGAGTACTGAGCACCTTGCAAGACTTCCAACTACCCTGCTGGAGAAGCCAGTTGCTCCATTAAGAGCGGTCCACAGACATCCAGGGGAGAGGGAAAGGGCCAGTGCTGTCTGCTTTCTGCCCAGTCAGCCTCCCATGATCCCAGACACCCTTCCCTGACCACGGCCTGAGACTCCTGAGCAACAGCAGTGGCGGACGCCCTGATAAGCACACAGAACTCCCAGCACCACAAGAGATAATAAAGTTGTGGCTGTTGCGGTTTGGTTTCAAATTCCATTTTGTTGTTGTTGTTGTTTTTTTTTCTTGGTTATTTTTTCACTTTTAAAAGATGTTTTAAAATAATATGTATGTGTGTGTGCCTTCATGTGGTTGGGCGCAAGTGAGTGCAGGTGCCCAAATTGGCCAGAAGAGGGCATCAGATTCCCTGGAGCTGGAGCCTGACTTGGGTGCTGGAAACCAACCTCGAATATTCTATAGATGCTCTCAACCACCTAACCATCTCTCCAACCCCTCATCTTTAAAATTAGCATACAGAGTTACAGGCTCTCTAAGACATCTCCTTTGTTGGTTGGTCTTCCCCACTGCAAGGTGGCCGTTTTAAGCCACCAAGTTTGGGAGCAGTTTACTATGCAGTAACACATAATCAAGACAGCCTTAAATACGGCATTATCTTAGTTTTAGTTCTTTGGCTCATTCCTATCACTAGAATGCTAATTATGAATTCTTACCTACAAAAGCATGATTAGCAATTCTACTAACACTGAAGGAAATTGAAGTTAGGTAAGAACTATGTGCTAATATATATGTATTTCTCTAAATACCATTGCCCATAATCAGAACCTTTATATTCTTAGTAATAAATAAAACCCTGCCATCTTTTATGTCTTATATGTTTTCCTTCATCTAAAACTCATTTTATATATATTTTCAATTATGCCATTTTAATTTTATCTCTTTTATGGCTTTTATTACATTTTTCTTATTTTTATTTTTGTCTTTGTTTAAGACATGGTCTCACTATGTAGCCCTGGCTAGACAGGCACTCACTATGTAGACCAGGCTGGCCTTGAATTCATAGAGATCTGCCTGTCTCTGCCTCTGAGAGCTGGTGTGTGCCACCACATGTGGCTTCCTTTTTATTTTAAAATTATTAATTATTATTAGGAGGCACATACACCATGGCACACATGTACCAGTCAGAGGACAACCTTCCAGAATCGGCTCTGTTCTCACACGGCGGGTCCTTGGGATGGAATTTAAGTAGTCAGGCCTGTGTGGCAAGTGCTTCCACCCACTGAGCCATTTCCCTGACCTTTTATTTATTTATTTGAGACGGGGGTGTCACTGTGTAGCCCACATTGTCCTTAAACTCATGGGGTCACTCCATTCTCAGTCTCCTGAGTGCTGAGTTTTAAATGGGAGCCACCATGCCAGGCTCATGTCATGTTAGATCAGGATTCGCTTGTTAACTTGATTGATGGCACCTAAGGATGGAGACATAAGGACCGTGTCTCCCTTAAACTGATGACATGAGTGTCCAAAGGGCTTTGACAGACAGAAGTGAAGCCGAGCACTCACAGAGACCAGACAGAGCACAGGGGTGACCTGAGGAGACCAGGGAGGTGCCTTGATGAAGCGGCATGCTAAACTGCCCACCTATCTGCTTTCTCAGGCAGCCGCTACTCCACTGGCCAAATCTGAATGGCCTGGGCCATGGTAAGGGAACAGAGCAGAGCTAAGCAAGCCCAAGGCCACCCCAAAGCCTGATTAGCCCAGAGGGCATCAGGTCTTCTGGAGGTCCCAGGCTAGAACCAGGGCCCAGTGCAAGCTGGGAAGCCCCACACAGTGAAGCCCAATGAGAATAGGTCTACTGATCATGGAGATCCAGGCTCCCCACCACATTTTTGGGTGTCTGGGATGTGTTTTCTGTCCCTCCCAGCTTCCAAGACTCTCTTCTGAGAAACTCTAGTCTTCTCTTAGCAAAACGGCGGTGGGAAGAATCTGTCTCTCGTTGGGGAGGAATTGGGTCAGGGGCGGTGAGAGAACCGAATTGAAGAGATGGCAGCAACAGCCACGTCTCTAAGATTAGAAAAACCAAGGTGGGTCCAAGGCCAGGAGCACACGTGTGCCTTAGACCCACAGGGCTACACGGACAGACAATCTGGCCCCCAAGACAGGTGCTTCCTTCCAGCATGTGGGGCCACTGGAGTCGGCACACAGGTAGGACAGAGCTGGGACAAAGCCAAGACTCATGACCAAGGGTGAGCCCGTTCTCTTCCCCACCCAACATGGGGCTTCCGGCAAAGCTTTTCATCCCTTTGTGTCCCCATTTCCCATGAGCAAAAATAAGGAAGACGTGGGGAGAGAGAAAAGGGAAAGAAGGAGCGGAGAGAAAGGAAGGAGAAATGGAGTTAGCCTTGCCAGCTGCTGTTAGTGTACAATGGGAAACCCAGGTGAAGTCCTAAGGACGGAGGTTGGCACCAGGGAAGTTCACATGCGCAGCAGAGAGGATAGTCGGGGGGTGGGGGCATCATGCAAGGCAGAGGTGGGAGGACTCTCGATGACCCACAGGCCCTGGGGTTCTGGGGCTCCAGTCCAAAAGTGCTTCCTGCGTTGCACCAAGCCACAGCCGTGGTCCCAGACACCTCGGTTGTTCAGGAAGTGTGTGGTAAATGCTGTAACCACAGAACTCTGGAGGCTGAGGTGGGAGGACACCATGCTAAAGAGCAGCCTGGGATACATAAGAAGACCTCAGTATCCATGATTTTTATGCTTAAGATGCCTCCATCTTCCCGACCATGGAGGCTTGTTCTCTGACACAGTGACTCTGGCTCAGGTTTAAGCCCTGAGACTGCAGATCTTCAGGTGACTTGGGTGAATCCCTTCCCAGAGAGGCACCACTCTGACGCTAACCTCAGCAGAGCCAGTCCTGACTGGCCTTGATTGTATGGGGCACCACGGCTTGCACAGGCCCCTGGAGCCTTCCTCTAGTGAGGGTTCACTCCCTGAACTCTTTCCAAACCCATGACCACTCAGCTAGGGCCATGACGAGACTTCAAAGGAAGTACACAGCTGCCAGCCCCTCCTGGCTCCTTTCTTTGTGGACAGACCTCTCCCGACCCTCTAGAAGCTCAAGGAACTTCCGAGTGGGGCCCAGTTGAGAGACTCCAGCTAGGGAATACTCACCCAGCCCTGATATAAAGGTGAGGAAGATGAGCTAGCTTGAGAAACACATGGAAAATGAAGGCACTCACTCCCCACCTCTCCAGCACTCAGAGGATTGGTGGGAAAGAGGCCAGAGGCCTTGAGGTCCTCCAAGGCCAAAGCATAACATAAGTCCATGAAGTCCGAGACCTGGCCTCTGCCCTAAGTCTCACAAAAGGAAAGACACCCACGGACAACTCTGCTTGAGCCTATTGCCCGTGAGCGTCTATGAGCAAGACAGTGGAAAAGGGACACTGGCCGCATCTGCTGCCTCTCATATTAGACAGTCTGGACTCACATCGCAACTTTACCAATTATTAACTCCGTAACTTTGAATTGGCAGCTAAGTGAGTCCATTCACCCATCTGTTAAGTGTGGTAAATAATAATCACTAACTCATGGCACCGCTGTCAAGATCAAAGCCCTTAATCTCTTTATAGTGTTATATAACGTCTATGGGGTAGTAAATTCCCCATAGGTATTAAGTCTAATTATTACATGGGCTTTGATATCTCCACATCCCCAGGTTCAGAATCAGATAAACTTATTGGTTATCTTAGTCTGGGTTACTATTGCTGTGATGAAACGCCATGACCAAAGGAACTTGGGGAGAAAGGGGCTCATTCAGCTTATGCTTCCTCATCACAGTTCCTCATCCATGGACGGCAAGACAGGAATGCAAGCAGGGCAGGAGCCTGGAGGCAGGAGCTGATACAGAAGTCATGGAGGGGTGCTGCTTACTGGCTTGCTCTGCCTGTTTTCTTACAGAACCCAGGACCACCAGCCCAGGGATGGCACCACTTACAATAGGCTGGGCCCTCTGCCATTGATCACTAATTAAGAAAATGTCCTACAGACCAATCTTATGGAGGCAGCTTTCTTTTTCAGTTGAGGCTCCTTCCTCACTGATGACTCTAGCTTGTGTCAAGTTGACATAAAACTAGCCATTGATGTAAAAAGTACATGGTATCTATATGTCTTTGATTATGAGGGTGAACACATCTGGATACCTGTGTTTCTGTGAATGTCTGTCCTCATCCGAGTGGGCTCAGCTCACACTGACTGCATCCTCCCTGGGAGGGGCAGATGCTCAGTCAGCAAGGGAGTGGGTTCCCCTGGTGGCTGAAGCCTACAGCGTACGTACCTGTTGTTTCCGCGGGTTCTGCTATCCAGAGTGGTAGCGCTTCAAGCACACCCAAGACTGGGATTTTATGAGTGTGCTTCTTTCTTTTGCCTCGATGAGGACCCCATGACTTGCATCTTGTCTAGCCTGAGACAGCCAGCCCTGCATAGGACTGGGATTTGTCATCAAAAGAGAAGAGCTGCAATGTTTGTCACCGAGTTGAAACAGTCCGTTACATAGCCCGCTCTCTAGAGAGCGGATTCGCTGGATTCCTGCCTCTGTCTCCTTGGGTGTGACCATAAGGTTTTATGTAATAGATGCCCAGGCCAGAAAAGAAAGTGTTTGGTCCTCTCTTGTCTATGGAATGGGGGATGGTGGGAAGGGACTAGGAGGGAGGGGAGCCAAATGATCACATCTGGCCCACTGGGTCCTCTCTGGAGATGGGTCTATGCTCCTGACTTCCCTAGGAACTCTGGGAAAAAGCGGCAGCCTCCCAGCTGCTCCAAACCCCCCTGGCCTCTGCCTGTGACCGCAGGGCTTCAGAGCAGGGCAGGAGAGCCTCAGAAATGCAACTTTCACAAGCCGGCTTCAAATCCCACAAGGCCTGACTGCTGAACCAAGGGCACAACAGTCTGGCAAGGGAACTCCATAGGCAACAAGGAATCCGGGTCCAGTGGCTTCCAACCAGCCCGGGAGGGACTGGACCATGGGTTATGTAAACTCAGCTCAAGTATATCAGTGGTCAGGGGTGAGAGCACTGGCTGGGAAATCGGCAGTCACCACACCCCAAACCCCAACGCCTTCTTCTTGCCAGATGTCACTCAGTTGTCCTTGTCTGGCCACACGTCCTAACACCATGTCAGTGGGGAAAACCGTAGAGAGTAACCTGAGAACTAAGCTCTTTTATGTAAGAGTTGAGATTGCTTCACGGGACAGGCTAAGTTGTCAGGCCCCATGACGTTTAAAACACACTGAGCATTTAATTGTTTTTCTCACTAACCATTATGGAGGGGTTGGGAGAAAGGGCAGTTTGGTTGTAAATTAATAAATAAGAAAATTTCTTTTTTCCCCTGCACAGATGAAGTCTGAATTAAATTTCCAGCCCTGTTGCATACACAGGAATAAAGGCTCTCCCACTGGTCCGTCCGACTACTGACCCTAACAGAGGGTACGTCCTGGCCTTCTGGACCCCAAACTACCTCCTCCCAGAGGGATGAGACATGGCGACGGCAGAAAAGGACACGGTCACCCTTCACCCTGCGTACTCACGCCTTGGTCCTTGTGTGCTCACACACCCCCTAACCTGATCTATGTGGATTTGTTGTTGTTTTGCTTTTGAGATGGGGAACAGAGGTGTTGTTTTTTCTCTCCAGCCCCTTTTCTTCCTGGACACTTAGCCATCCCTCCTTCTCCTGACCCCTTCTGGTCCAGGATGTGGGAATGGGGACTGCAGTGGAGCAAAGATCTCATCTGAAGTCCCACACAGTCCTGTGAGGAGGACAATGCTGCCCCCTGCTGGCCCCATATGAGAAACAGTCCACATTTCCCTGGAAGACAGGATCTTATACCTGACAGAGAGACACGTTCCCTTTTTCCAAAACAGCCTCTGGCCTGTCTTTCCTTGGTTATCTGGTGTGCAGGCTGAAATATCAGAGCCCCCTCTCCCAACGGTTTGGAACTGTATTTGGCCATCAATGTTGTTTTCATCCATATGAATGCCTAAATTTTGTGCAGGTGAGAATGGGGACATTGACCACTAGAGCAGCGTTCATTAGTGACTTTTAGCCTTTATTATGTTCCTTAGACGACTATATGTGGATATGGCATTGGATGGTCTGTATTCCTTTGGTCTAGGCACCTTTGTTAATTCTAGCATCAGTGATCACATCGGAGGCTCCACAACAAAACCGCAGAACTCTTGGAAGGCAGGATCCTCCCATCCCACCACCTGACGATGTTCTCTTCGGTCGACATCGCACTGATAGCCGAGCTGCCCGTTCTCTTGCCACCATCTTTAAAGTGTGTGGTGTGTGTGTGTGTGATGTGGCAGAAGGGGATTCATGAGCAGATGTCTGTCCTAGGGAGCATTAACTGTCAAATCGACAGTCTAGAATCACCTGAGTCTCAGTTGAGGAACTGTCTTTATCAAGTTGGTCTGTGCGTACATCTGGGAGGGGCTGAATTAACAGGACTAATTGACGTGGTGGGTCCTAGCCCACTGCAGTGGCACCGTTTCCTGGGCAAGTTTGAACTCTATCAAAAGGCTATGGGCATGAGCCTGTAGGTGAGCCAGCAAGCAGCGTTCCTCCATGGTTTCGGCTCCAGGTTCCTGCCTTGAGTTTCTTCCCTGACTTCCCTCAGTGATAGATCATAACCTGAAGTGTGAGCCAAATAAATGCTTTCTTCTCCAAGTCGCCTTTGGCCACGACATTTCATCCCAGCAATGGAAACCAGACTTAGACAAGATCAAATTACAGCCTTTCAGGGGGTAATCTGCTCCTTCGCTGTGCATTTTCGGGATGAAACTCAGCTCATCCAGCTCGCCCATCAAGAGCTGTTACCTCTGGAGCCTCTCACTGGCCCTGCTCATCATTTCTGTGGCATTTTCATTTTACAGATGAAGAATTGACACCCAAGAGAAAAAACAGCACTCTGCCTAAGGTCACATGACTCACGTGACAACCAGTGATGGTTCAAAGGCTAGCCAGGCGCTGGGCACTCAGAACAGTCTTCCTCTAAGAACAAAGTTATTCCCTATTGTTTTTGTTTGTTTGTTTGTTTCTTAAGACAAAGCTCATGGAGCCCTGACTAGCCTTGAATCCACCAAGGATAACCTTGAACTTTTTTTTGGGGGGGGGGATGATTTGAGATTGTTTCTCTGTATAGTCTTGACTGTCTACAAACTTGCTCTGTAGACCAGGCAGGCCTCGAACTCAGAGATCCAACTGCCTCTGCCTCCTGGGATTAAAGGTGTGCACCACCATTCCTGGTTGACCTTGAATTTTAACAATTTATTTACTTATTTGGGGGGATGAAATCAGGCCACAGTGCACTCATGAAGGTCAGAGGTCAACCTTCGGGAGTCAGTTCTCTTCTTTCCCCACGTGGGTCCCAGGGATCAAACTCAATCTTGATCGCGGGCATCTTTACCTGCTGAGCCATCTCGCTAGCCCCTGATCTTTCTGCCTCCACCTGTGTACTCCATCTAAGTACTGAGATTACAAGTGGACACAACCATGCCCAGTTTTACGTGGTACTGGGTATCAAAGAATTCTATCAACTGAACTACATCCTTGGCCCTGTATGTTCATATATTAAGTACAAAAATGAAAAGAAAGTTCACCAGAGATATTTATTTTAAACACTGAATCTTGGAAATGTCCTTGCTTTGCCTATTGAATGAAAAATAATATTTTAAGAGCCTGAAGCAATGGCTCAGAAATTAAGGGCACTTACTGCTCTCCCAGGGCCTGGGTTCAGTTTCCAACACCCACATGGTAGCTCACAACCATCTGTAAGTCAAATTCCAAGGGATCTGACACTCTCTTCTGACTTCTACAGGCACTACGCACACATGGTGCACATACATACATACAAACAAAACAGTCACACAAAATAGATTATCAAATCTTTTTAAAATGATTTAAAATATTTAAACTGATTTTTATGTGACCAGTTGGTAAATTAAAAATATCTCTTATCTATCTTTGCTTTTTGCAACAGGGTCTCACCCTCTACCCTAGGTCCATCTGGAACTCACTATGTAGCCCAGAGCAGTTTAAAACTCACAGCAATCCTCCTGCCTTCAGAATACCAAGTACTGGGATTACAGGCAGGGGCCACCAGGCCTGGGTTTAGAATGAAATGTCGGGTGGGACAAAGCTGTCCAAAGGGGAATTTCTACATCAGCCCTCAGTCCAGAGACCTAAAGAAATGTAGAGCTACAAAATCAAGCCACTGTCCTTAGCAGCCCCGCCGTCCACCACCCTTCCTGAAGCCCCCAGTACTGTTCCTCACCCCTTTCCCATCACTGCCTGCTCTCCGGGGGTTTTGATGCCTCTTCCAGGCTAAGGCACTGAAGATGCCCTGGGGAGGGCCTATTCTAGGAAGCTCTGAGGACAAAGCTGTGGCTTTTGCCTTCAGATAGACATATACCTACATGCCATCCTCCAGGTCCAGGCCTTGCAGACCATAGCACGTGCTCTACCCCCAAGCTTCCTACCCAGCTTCATGGTCTAACTTCAGATCACAGACCAAGTTCGTCATGAAGCTAAAGCTCACTAGAAGATATGGTGTGGGCTGTGCAAAAGGCGTAAAGCTTCGTTGGGTTTGAAGGGTTGAGTCCCAGCCTGGGTCCACGGTTGTTCACATATAAAACAGCTGATAAAAACAAAAACAAGCAAATAAACCCCACGGGTGGATATTTCCCCAAATGGTAGGTACAGTGAGAAGACACATGGGGGCCATTTCAGTGCCCACGGAGATATCCTATGGTCGGCAGATGGAAGAAAATCGGCGCGTCTGTCTCTTTTTCCTAATTGGGTCCTCGGGACGTGGGACTCTCCTGTTCAAACCCGCTTCTGTCTCAAGTCTTTGACTGGCTAATATAGTGTGTGGGAACAACTGCTTTTCCTGGTGGTGTTTGGGGAATGCTGGGAGATGGTTAAAGCTACAGAGAGGGGCCCAAATGGCCCTGCAAGCTGAGGATGAAATCTCAAGCAATAGCTGGGGCTACTTGGCTCTGCCCAAGCCCCATCGTAAGGAAAACATTATGGGGAAGGGACACAGCGCCACCGTGTGGTAAAAGACTGTCTGTTCACCCAGGGATACCTTTTCTCAGAACTGGTCACCAAGTCCTTACCTCTCCTCCAAGTCCAGCTCAAAGGCTTCCTGAGTGTAGGTGACAATCTCTAGAGCTGCAGCCTGGGGACCTGCATGCCCACACACTCGCTAGGCAGGTGGCATGTATTCCTGTGGTTTGTGGAGCACACTGCAGTACTCCTCAGTGGTGGTCCTCCCTGGAGCCCAGTGGTGGTCCTCCCTGGAGCCCTGTGTTTGTCCTCCCTGGAGCCCAGTGTAAGCCATACTCTTCAAGTAGACAGTAAGCCCCATGGTCTCAGGCCCAGCACACCCCAGTGCTGAGACCTGGGGAAGACTCCAATAAAGTGTGTAACACCAGGCCCCAGCTGTTGTCTGGACAGCACACCTTTACATGAGAACTGGGCATTAGTTCTTCATTTAGCTTTAGAGTCTGTGCCTATGTGTTGTTTCTATACCATCCTTCCATTCATTTGGTGTATGCTGTGGGATGTGGGACACCCCTCTGTATGCTGGGAATATGTTTTACTACCACTGGTTAATAAAGAAGCTTGTTTGGCCTATAGCAGGACAGAATATAGTTAGGCAGGAAATCCAAGCAGAGGGACAGGGAGAGAAAAGGCGGAGTCAGGGAGACGCCAGCAGCCACTGGAGAAGAAAGACGTGAGGTAACAAGCCACCTGCCTCTTGGTAAAATATAAGCTAGTAGAAATGGGTTAACTGAAGTTGTAAGGGCTACCTAGGAATAAGCCTGAGCTAATAGGCCAAACACTATGTAATTAATATTAAGCCTCTGAGTAGTATTTTAAAAGCGGCTGTGGGACCCGGCGGGACGAGAAACCTCCAGTTACTCTTGTGTGTTTACTGATCGGCACCATGGGACCTAATATCTGAATGGAACGATGGGTGGTGAACCATTAACGCTTGGATAAACGTGATTCCCCCTGCTCCCGCCTCCACTCCCGTTTGTAGAGACTGGGTCGTGTGAGGTAGACTTGGATGACCTGGCCTCAAACTTGGGGCGATTCTCCAGCTTCAGCCTCTCGAGGGCTGGGTCTATAGGTGTGCACCACACACCCAGCAAATGGTTGGTTCAGATCATCGTAAGTATAATAAGCAAGAGAGTGGAGTGAGGGGGCAACTGTACTCAACCTCATCTCTGAGGAAGGATGGCTGAGCCCAGATG
>NC_022029.1:32443500-32456617 GCF_000317375.1 Microtus ochrogaster
AAACAAGGAACAGAAGCAGAAAGCCAGGTTGGCCAGAAAATAGAGAGCCAGGCCAGAGTAAAAGGACTGGTAGGTGGGCAGAGGCCAGTTTAAACTCCCGGGCCTTCAGAGCCATCTGCAGCCTTGTGCACTTCAGTCTGCATTCAGGGAAAAGCCACGGAGCAATAGGAGCTGATTTGTCTTCTGGATGGCGAAGAGACTCAAGAGAGGTAAGAAGCGGAGTAAGGTAGTACTTCAGAGTCTTCTGCCAGGGGCTGTCAAGATGCTCAGTGGGTAAAAGCACGTGGTACCAAGAAGGACAACTGGAGCTCAATCCCTGACACTCACCTGATAGGCGGGAAGGTACTCCCAAAAGTTGTTTTCCGACCACTACATGTGTGCCATGGCACAGACACACATGCATGCACAAGCATGCAAACACACACTAGATATGAATTCAAAGAGTCTGGCCAGGCGTGGTGGCACATACCTTTAATTCCTGCACTCTGGAGGTAGAGGCAGGTGAACCTCTGTCGACATAGTGAGTTCCAGGACAACCAGACCACATGGTGAGACCTTGCCTCAGATCAAACAAAGAGAGCCTTCTGCGGTCATCCAAGGAATCCAAGTGTGACAAAAAGCCACTGTGGAGAGGTGTGAGGACTGCCACTCGAGACATCCAGGACCTGACGATGGACGCAGGAAGGTAGACAAATATGGTTAGTTAGCCCCTAAACTTCCCAGCCACAACTCAGCCGCGTGAAAGGTGAAAGACGTTTTCTGATCTGAAAAGTCTAGGACAGATCTGGGGAGGCTGCCTCTGAGTCCCCTCCCCTCGGTAGAGACAGTAGGTGTGCCACACCAAAGAGCTCTGGCCGAACCCAGAGCCACAGGTGTTTAACCTCAGGCCAGTTTAAGGATGAAAGATTACGGCAATTTTCAGTTTAGCCAGAAGGGAATTCTCAATAAGAAAGCACCAGCCTTTCATCCCAGCCTTTGGGAGACAGAGATAGGTAGATATCTGTGAGTTTGAAGACAGCTTTAGCTACACAGTGAGACAACCCCCCCCCCATCTCAAAAAAGGCCCTGAACAAGGGGGGGAGGGTAGGAGGGGGTGGAGATGGGTGAAACCTGGTGAGCTGGCTCAGTGGATGAGGTCATTGGTCACCATGCCTGATGGTCTGAGTTGGAGGCCAGGGCTCAAACAGTGGTAGGAGAGAACCAATTCCTATAAAGTTGTCTTCTAACTTTTGCATGCACACTGTGGTCCAGACACACACACACACACACACACACACACACACACACACACACACACACACACACGTCCATACTATACACAATAAACAAATGAATGTAATTGCTGACTCGAAAAGATGATCAAAGTAAAATGCGACAGCCACCTCAGGCAAGACCCACCATTGTCACACGTGACAGACACTCAGGTCTGACAAGTACGAAAGGCAATGTTTTGTAGTCACATGATTAAGAAACAGAAAGCGCGAGTGGGGGTGGGAGGAAGGACTCTTAAGAGGCAGGGGCGCAATGGGTGTAGTGGTCACCACGCGATAAATAAATCTTTTAAAATCTTAATAAATAAATAAAATTCAAAATTGAAAGTGGTTACCTGTCTTTTAACTGCTGCACAATCTGGGTCTCCTTGGGCATGCTCCAGTGGCAGGAGACAGCTGTGGAACAAAGCTGCCAACAGTCACGGCCACACGGAGGGTAACTGTGCGAGTTCTCCTCTTTGGGGCAGGCTTGCATTTTCCTGTAGCAGAGACTGGGGCTTTGGTTTTCTGCTGTTGGTTTTAAGTGGGCTCATTCGTCCAGATGGCCGGCCTCTGGCTGTATTCTGACCTACTGAGAGCTCAACAGGAGCATCCCATCCCTCCAGTGGGCACAGGCCACTTGCTTCGTGGCTAGAGGGAGCCAAATGGGAGAACTGAGTCAGGCAGGATCTGTGGCAGCTAGCCCCCAGCTCTGCCTGGAGACTAAGACATGACCGCAGGGATGATGGGAACCACACACTACAGAGACATCCTGAGAGAGAAAGCCAGTGCCACCATGGAGGATTTACGGGCCCCAGGTGGGCTGCTTTCCAAGTTTTCATTAGAAGTTAGAACGTTAGATAGATCATTTCTGCGAATTTTGCCCAACATGAACGTAAATTGTCTTTTAAAACGTAAACATTTTGTAAGCCAGTTCCAGCAAGCTAAATGAAGCCTGACTCCGGGCCAGATTTGTTCTACAGGATGTCCCATGGCCCCGACACTCCCCCGTGCAATGGTAACACCTCTGTAGCTGACATTCTTAGCAGTTTCTGTCACAGCTGAGGTCACACAGCTGAAGTGCGGATCTACAAGGGAACAGCAGCCGAGCCAGGCAACCACACAAACTGAACTCGAAACTGGATGCAGCCATTTGACCATCTCCATTAAAGCACGTCTTTGTCACCTGTCAAGAACATTTGTCCCTATTGACTACACTCTGCCTCCAGACTCTACCAAACTGCACTCCTTTGGGGTGTCACTCGCAGCATTGATGAGCCTGTCTTCAAGCCACCCACAAAGCTGATGTCAGCCTGGGGTACATCGGGTTTCTCTCCTGCTGGGAGCTGTTCAGCTACCATGTCCTTTACAGTCCCTGTACCTCAGATTCAGTCACCTTCCTCCGTGACGCTACCATCCGTTGTCCACAGGCCTAATCCCTTGGGCCTGGAGATAACTGTGCTATGGCATCTTGTGGTTCATTAAGCTTTTTCTCACAGATATTTTTACTTGATTAAAAGTATTATGGTATGGGAGGTTGCACCCGGGCATGTGTGTGCTACAGTGTTCATAGGGACACTAGAGGGTGGCTTTGGGGAGCGGGTTCTCTCATTCTGCCTTGGATTCAGGCATCAAACTTGGGTTATCTGACTTGAGTGCCAAGAGATTTTACCTCGCTGAACCAGCTCACCTGCCCTCGCTTGATTTCATTGCTCATCAAAGCCTGACACACACCCCCCAACGCCACTGCAAAATTAATCAGATCATACACTTTCCAATCTGTTGAGGTGTTGCTTTTTCTTTGTTTGCTTTTTCTTTGTTTGCCTAACAATAATTTCCAAACAATGGTTTAGATTTCTAGATTATGCTAGTTCCGCTTCCTATCTGACCAGATATTAGTTTGCAAAGTCACTGTCTAAGCCAACTGCAAGCAGGAGGGACCAGAAGCAGGTTTAAGAAGAATATATTGGCCATAGAACAAATATTTCTCAGAACTGAAATATCCTTCTTGGTGGGAGGTTTGTGAGACCCAGGAAGCAAACTAAACTGAGAAGTCTCAGGAAGCTTCCAGAACTTATAAGATTCCAAGGCCCTCTCCGAGATCAGATGAGCATTACTAACTGCTGAGGGGAAGAGACTAACTCACAAGCTCCCTTCAGGCCTTGCAGAGTCCCAGGGCAACAGCTCTTCGGGGTGGGCTTCTCCGTGATATATGTAGATACACACACTCCATAGTAACCCCACACCCACACTCCGCGTAGCCCGGTAAACCCATTGGTTTGTTGTTATATTTGGTGAAATTGTTTGATCTGTTAGTGCCAGGACAGAGAACAGCCATCCTTCCTTCCCAGGGAAAGCCACACCCTGCTCTGATCCTAAGAGTTACTAGAAAAATGCAACAAGCTGCCTTAAAAGAAAGTTCTACAGCTTTCGAATCGGGTTCTTCCGTATGGCTGGACAAAGGCATCTTCCAGTGGTCTGTGTTTGTTCATGGTCAGTTTCTGTCATCATGACAAAACACCAGTGAAAAAGAAATGTTTCTTCTGTTCATGACTGGTGCTTTGCTTCCCGCAGATGGCAGGAGCAGGCAGTAGGGGACCGGGCTCAGCTGCTGGGAAACAGAGGGGGGGATACAGGGGACACAATGTGACGTCCAGAAAGGCACACCCCCCGCCAGGGACCCACTTCCTCAGCTGGGTCCCCCACTTCCCAACAGCCCAAAGAAGAACCCCCTCACCCCTCCAAAGCCCATCAGTTGGCACGTGGGTTGGGGGGGATGTTTTAACACCAAGCTGCAACTGTAACTGCCGAGGGTTGGAAATGGACCCTTGGCAAATCTGATCACTTTTAATGCCATGTATGTTTAAAAAAAATCAATTCTCTTTTGAAAATAGATTTTTTTTTCCCAACAAATTTTCTCTTGGAAATGCTGTTTTGTTTTTGCTTTTAACATTATTTTTGGCAATGAAGATAATCTGTACAATAGAATACTGTTTACTAATCAAAGAAACACAATGAGGGCTTGGGGCCTGTGAGATGATTTATCTGGTAAGCATTTCCATGCAAACCTGAGGAACGGAATTCCACGCCCAAGTTCTAACCCTGGAAGGGGAGGACAGTCCCTGTCTGTTAACCTCCAGTTGCATTTGGTGGCAGAAATCTCAGGTCTAAGTTGTTGTTTAAGATTTGTTTCTAATTGAGTGTGTGTCCTTGCTCTTGAGTGCTGCTGTCCAAGGAGGTCAGACAGCAGGTCCCCCGGAGCTGAGTTACAGGAGGGTGTGAGCTGCCGGAAGTGGCTGCTGAGAGCTGGACTCTGGCAAGAGCAGTGCCCACTTTTAACCACGGAGTCATTTCTCCAGCCGGTTGTTTGTTTGTTTAAATAAGCAAAGTTTTTACTTTATTTTTCAAGGAACTCACATTTGTTTCCAGGCTCGGGATTCTCTGGGCCTCCGTTCTGCCGAGCAAGAGTCCTTGTGTCCAGGGTACGGGAGGGTGCGGCCTGAGCGCGAGGGTTAGGTGAGGCATCCCTGTGTGCTGGATCCCGGGCTAGGGCGGCTGCTAGCTGAGAAGACAAGACGCCTCCTCTGGTGGCCGCCATTCCTGAGTGATATCAGTGTTAGGAAGGGGTAAATGGAAATTTCCCAGTCACTTGTCCCAGCTACACACGCCAGGGGAGAGTGGGGTGCCTTGACCCCGGGTTCGGGGAGGGGCTGGAGGCAGGGGGTCTAATGCTAGGGAATGGGGCAGGTCCCTAACCCAGGTGCCATGCTGTGGTCCATTTGGTCCTGGAGAGCCACCCGGAAGCAGTGGTCTGGATCCGGGCCAGGGCAGCGGCGGAGAGCCCGCTGGAAGCCACCACGCTACTGGAGAGCCCGGAACCTCGGTGTGCATCCCTGGTCCTGGATGCGTTTTAAACACCCGCCTAAAGCCGTCGGAGCCGTCGGAGTTCCACTGCTGGCTGGATACTGCTCAGTGGCAAAGCCGCTCGGAAAAAGAATGCACAACTCCTCAGCGAACTGATTTCCCGTTCGGGCTAAGGCAGGAAGCGAGGAGACTAAGGGAACCCTAATTTCTTACTGTACTAATACAAAATAACCACAAAACTTAGCTCCAAAAGGATCGTGCTCCAGGTGAGGCTCGAACTCACAACCTCGGCATTGCTCTGCATGTACTGCTGTATAAGTACCGCGCGCTAACCGATTGCGCCACTGGAGCTCCGCTGTGCCGGCCTCGCGAAGGCTCTATCAGGCCCAGGGAGGCGTCGGTGGAGCATGCGCAACCGCAGCCACGGGCGCCGCTCGGGACTCCAACCTCCCGTAACTCCGGAGCGGACTCACGGCTACCAGCCGGTGTCAGGGGACCGAAGGATCCGGGAGAGACTCGGCGAGGCTTCCCCTAGGGGCCGCGGGGACGGGTTCGCACGGCCGAGCCTGCAGGGGAGCGGCGGCGTCCTCCGCGGGGCTGCGCTCCCGGCGGCCCAGCCCCCAGCACGCGTAGGCCGGCCTGGCAGGGGCGGACCGAGCGACCCCGCGGCTGCCGTCCCCGGGAAGCGAACCCCGAGCCCCGACCCGCCCTTCCGATGGCGCGGGGGCTAGCGGCAGAGACCCGGGCGGCTCAGCCCGAGGGGCCTCGGGGTCCAAGCTGTCGGTGTTTCCTTTCCTATCATCTTAAAACTAAGTTCCAAAAAAAAAACAAAAAAACAAAACAAAACAAAAAAAAAACTAATTTCCACCGTTTAAAACCAAAAGAGCTAGAAATCTCGGAATATCCGTTTCTTTCCCCAAACTAGAAATAACCGGAACACCGGACCCAGGCCCAAGTGATGACTTATGGGCCCTGTGTACTCTGTGAGTCCCTTTTCCTCGTTACAGAACTTTACAAACACCGTGCTTTATGAAAATACAAGGGGAGAGACTGGAGGTTCAGAATAAGCAGAGAAAGCAGGTTCGGTTTCCATCACCCACAACCTGCGGCTCACACCCCTCCTTAAACTCCAGTTCCAAACACACACCTACACTTAATTTAAAAAAGAAATCTTAAAAAAAGGGAAGAAAATAGCAGGAAGGCTACTTGGGAAGGAGACAAAGGGCAGGGTGCGGGGTAGGAGAAGGTAGAGGAGAATGAGTGTTATCAAAGTACCTGATAGGCTTTCATCAGGTGGTGAAACCCATCTCTTCATACACTGAGCAGATGCTGATAAAGGGTAAAATCATCCTCTACTACGGAAGTGGGATAAAAAGGAACAGAATCCCTGCTGGGTCTGTTATATTAGTTGTAGTGCTGTGGATTCGTTTGTTTAATCTCATAACAACAACAAAAACACTGAGGGATTTTTTTTTTTTTGGTCCTAGGCACTTTGCATCCCTCAGGTGGTTAGCAATCCTTTCCAAATCCACCCCTTCCATCCACCCCTAACCCCCACCCTGGGATCAGGCTCTCACTCACTTTGCCACCTAAGCTCCTGCCAACATATCGGTGACCTTGTTTGGTGACCTCTGCTTTCCTAAGAGAGAGAAAACCATCAGATTAAACAGCAGATTGGCCAGGACACTGGATGTGATGTGAGGCAGGGGTGGGGGTGGACACATGGGGCTTGAGTAAGTGATGGGGCAGGGTGAAGGCCATCACTGTGGCCAGCTCCGTGGTAACAGATTTGGGGTGACAAATGTAGCTTGGGGCCCAGCTTCAGAAAGCCTTGATGTTTGAGCAGGAGAGGTAATGGCGGCCAGGTTGACAATGTGGACATGTCAGATTCTTCACACAGTGGTAGCGAGGAAGGTGTCTTTAGAAAGCTGAAAGGCCAGCCAAATGCAGTACTTCTAACCTGTAATTCAGGGACTCAGGTGAGGCAGGAGGATTGATGTGAATTCATGGTCAGCTGCACCACTGTTCCATGCCAGCTTGAGCTACATTATGAAACCATGGTACAAAACAGAACACATTAAAAAGAGAGACACACAGAGAAAGAAAGAGCTGGTTGCGGTGGTCTTTAATCTTAGCATTGCAGAGGCAGAGGCAAGAGAAGCTCTGAGTTCCAGGTCAGTCTGATCTACAGAGTAAGTTCCAGAACAGCCGGGCTACCCAGAGAAATCCTTTCTCCAAAAACAAAAACAACAACAAAGAAACACAAACAAAACACCAAAATGAAACAAAAAACAAAAACAACAAAAAAAAAACATAGCAGTGCACTGTACAGTGTCCATATGCAGACTGGAGTGTCTGCAGAGAAAGGAGTCAGATGAGTCCCCCCAGATGGTTTTGTAAAATTCAGGAGACATACACCAGAAAGGGGTGACCAGTTCTGCCGCACCAGCGCAGCCTGGATGCCAAGTCCGAGCAAAGGAAGTCAGGATTAATGAAACACACACTCTGGATGTTGCAGAATCAGAAGCCCTTTATTGTACATCACCAAGGGGGTTTTATACCTAACAGGTGGGCCAACAGGATGGAGACCTGATCACTGGACCCTTAGGTTAGGGCTAAGGCTATGCATTCTCAGGAAGCAGGGTTGGTAAACTTGTAAGTTTCTCAGAAACCCAGAACAACAAGGACAAGAAAGGTCACCAGCGGGGGAAGTGAGTGAGGCCTGGACTCCATTAGGTCCCAACACAGTACCTACCATCAGGCCTCGAGCATGTGACGGCAAGACGTGAGGTCACGGTAAGACGTGAAGTAAGTATGCTGCAGCATGCCAGCCTCTGGGCTCCTGAGAGTCTGGGTGGGCAAGTCCAGGGTAAATGTGGGCAGCATCGACTTTGAAGAAAGTTCCTCCCTGACGCTGGAAATGGGTGAGAAAGTAAATGCGTGGAGGGTAGGGGCTATTTGTTTCTCAATGCTGTAAAAAGGGCACAGCTCCCAGTAAATAAGAGAGTTGTGAAGCCACTTAAGGCATCTTCCCAAATCCACTAGCATTTGGGGAATCTGTCCCCGTGTGGTGGTTTGAATAAGAATGGCCCCCATTGGTTTATACCTTTGAATGCTATTAATCAGGGAGAAGCACTACTTGAGAAGGTATGACCTTGTTGGAGTAGGCGTGGCCTTGTTGGAGTGGGCTTGGCCTTGTTGGAGTAAGTGTGGCCTTGTTGGAGGAACTGTGTCACTGGGGGTGGGCTTTAAGGTTTCAAAAGTCCACGGGGAAGCCCAGAGTCCCTCTCTCTGCCTATGGATCATGGTGTAGACTTCAGCTACTGCCTCAGTACTGTAGGCACCCGGTCCTAGGAAGTCAGGTAGGGTTCCTGGGTGGGGGTCATTAAGGCTGAGGAAATGTCAGATGAAAGGAGCTGAGACAGAAAACACAGGATAGAATTGGGGGATCTGTCTGGTCATGCTGAAATAGCCAAACAGCCCAGAGTTTGTTTCAGAACTTGCTAATATGCAAAAGCAGAACAAAGCACAGCACAGAAAGTCAGTCCGTATCTAATCACAAGACCATTCCTGTCCTTGAGTGAGCAGCCTCCTAACACCGTGCGTGCGCTCTTGCTGCTGGGGCAGCCTCACTTTCTATCTTGATGTTCCTGAGGTTTGCCATCAGCAGGATACTTTCTGCTAGACAGAGTGTTCTTTTCTCAAGGGCAGAATCAGAAGTCTCTCACAGCCCTCAAGGTTTTTGGGAAGAGCAGAGCAAGCAAGCTTAAACTCAAATGACTTGTAAGTCAACATGGACTCCAAGTGGAAACTGAGTCACACCTGGGCTCCTACACAGCAGCTTTCTGCATGCCACCATGCTCTCCTCCATGACGATAATGGACTAAACCGTTGGAACTGTAAGCCAGCCCCCAATTAAATGCTTTCTCTTGTAAGAGTTTCCTTGGTCATAGTGTCTCTTCACAGCAACAGAACACTGACTAAGCCACGAAGAATCTCAAGCAGAGCCACCTGGTAAATCATGAGCCGTAGAATCACTACTGAGAATCCAGGTTTTGTTCTCCCGGTCCCATTGTATACCTGCTGTTTCATTAGCTCGGTTAATAGTGGGGACCAGCCTCTATGTATACATATGTGTACAGATAGTGGGGATCCCCACTGTGTATAGGGGAAAATGCTATAGGAAACATGAATAGCTTGGGTCCCAAAGAAACTAAGGCTCTCAGAGAGGAACCTAGAGGGGGTAATACTGAGATGGGAGAAGGAGAGAGCGTGCCAGGACCACAGGCAAAACCTTCTGAGGCTGCAGACTGCCTACCCTCCTCAGGCTGTCTCCAGAGATCAGGGCACAAGGAGTCTTGATCTTTAAACATCCGAAGGGGCTCAAGTTTCTTGCACCAGTTTCCTCTAAATCCAGAAACCTCAAGTGGAGAATGTTTTCTCCACAGAACTTATTCCAGAACACTAACATTAATTTTCTAAGGCTCGGTCTCAGCACATAACCCTGGCTGGTCATATACTCAGGACCCTCTGCCTCTGCCTTCAGAGTACGGGTTCCCCCAGCCTATGCCATCAACCTCTCTACCTTGAAATCATCTGAATCATTATGAAAGTTGTGTAATAAAGCAGTGATTTTTTAAAAATAAAATACTAAAATTTCTCTAGGTGGATGGGTAGTTAAAACCTGTGATACCTGTAATGTAAAAAGAGTCTCACTCTTTCCCATATACCAAATAACAAAATGTTTATTATGTAAGGTGTGGGGAAGGCTTGTGGTGTTAACAGATAAGTTTTAAAATAACATTGTCATCTTGGCATAGGAATGAATGTACTGTACATTAAAATGTATGAAATGCAATGACTCATTGTAGCATCAGAAATAGACAAAAACTGTTTCCTAAATGAATGTTTGGAATTTATGCCTTTTGCACTGAAAAAAAAATTGTTTTTTTTTTTTACTTCCATGTTTTTGTGTTTAAATGATGAGATGGACCAAAAGGGTTCCAATTGCTGTGTGCGTGTGCCATCCTGCAAATTACTAGAGTGGATGGACTCTGACTGTCTTTATTCCTGACAGTGAAAGGTCAAACAGCGTGTAATGGCCTCTATAGTTTCCCTTCATGGCTTTGATTTCTGCTATTCAAGAGGCATTGTGATGAGCCACACAAACATTTTGATTAGCTGAGTGCAATTTGTGAGTCTGGAGAATGTAGTTCATCTTTATTCAAATCTATGGAACAGCCATTTTATGGTCCCCATTTGCTTGTTTTATCAAACTTCTTATATTTCTTATTTTTAGCCAGCATTGCATTATGTATTAAGAAGCATAAATGTTGCTGTATAGAAGCCAAATCCTAAATGGGAAATCCCTGAGCAGTCACCATGGACAGACAGCTGGTGTCTGAGTGCCACCGTGGGTACTGGTCACAAGCACCCAAGAGCTTCCGAAAGGATTCTGTCATAATTGGAAGATCGTCAAAATTATTTGGGGGCTTTTGGTTTTTGTTGGTTAGTTGGTTGCTTTCTTGAGATAGGATCTCATATTGCCCAGGCTGGCCTCACACTCACTGTGTAGCAGAGGCTGGTTTTAAACTCCTGGTCCCCCTGCCTCTGACTCCGCCTCCCAAGTGCTGGGATTACAGACATACACCACAGTACCTGGCTTTTAAGCATTCTTTAAAGATTGTTGTTCTTTGAAACTGGAGGGATGACTCAGAGGTTAAGAGCATTTGCTCTCTTCCAGAGGACCCGAGTTCAGTTCCCAACCCCTATGTTGGGCATCTCAAAACCCCCTGTATCTCCAGCTATAGAGGAGCTGGTGCTGCCTTCTGGCATCCGTGTACACTCACACACATGTGGCATATATACATAGACACATACACACACGGTCACATAAGTAAAAAACAAATTTAAAAAAGAATTAACTACTTAAAATACACAATGCTACTTTCCTTAAAATGAAAAGATGCCATGGGCTTGGTAGTGGTGACACATGCCCTTAATCCCAGCATTCAAGAGGCAGAAGCAGGTGAATCTCTGTGGGCTCAAGACCAGCTTGGTCCACAAAGTGAGTTCTATAACAGCCAGAGCTGTAACACAGAGAAAACGTGTCTTGAAAAATTATAGAAGGAGAAGGAGGAGAGAAAGAAAGAAAGAAAGAAAGAAAGAAAGAAAGAAAGAAAGAAAGAAAGAAAGAAAGAATGCTATAGCCACCTATAATAGGATGAATCACCTTGAAGTCTTTCCAGTGTTCTGTGTTTGTCAATGTCTAAGTACTCTCTACCCGTGTGGTTCCTAAGTGCCCCCCATCACGTAAGTAAATGATCCTTTGTACTTTTAAGAGAGACAGGTGGAGAGTTCAAGGCTTAAGTTCTAGGGAAGTCTCATGTAAGTGTAAGCAGATACCAGTGTGGAGGATATGTAGCATGATTAATAAAAACCCAGAGACAGATACTGGGATTCAACTTGAAGGTCAGAAAAGCAAAACAGCCAGTCACTGGCTCAGTCTGAAATGGTGATCCTGCCTCCAGGAATCCTCAGAATGAAACTGTGTCTGAGAGCTGTCTCCTCCCATTTTCTATTCCTCTCTAGTGCTGGATAAAGGCATGCACCACCCAGTTTCTATGGCAAACTAGTGTGACTATTGGGATTAAAGGTGTGTGTCACCATTGCCTGGTCTCTAAGGCTGACTGGTGGGGCTGTTTTACTTTTCTGAACTTCAAGTTAGCTTTATTTACTAAAATACAAATGAAATACCACTACAAAGATACCTGAAGTGAAGGAGCATGGGGCCTGTGGTGGTTTGAATGACAATGGTCCATAGGGAGTGGCATATTAGGAGGTGTGGCCTCGTTGGAGGAAGTGTGTTGATGGGGGTGGGCTTTGTGGTCTTAGATGCTCAAGCCAGGCCCACTGTCTCTCACTCTCTTCCTGCTGCCTGTTGATCGGGATGCAGAACTCTCAGCTGTCTTTCCAGCACCATGTGCTGCCAAGCCTCTGAACTGTAAGCCAGCCCCAATTAAATGTTTTCCTTATAAGAACTGTCCTGGTCATGGTGCCTCATCACAGCAATAAAAACCCTGAAATAGACAGTGCTCTTCTCTGTGTATTAAGTCAAAATAAAGAAATGGTAAGAGCTGGTTGGATTATAAAAAAATCAAGAGATTGGTAACATCCAGTGTTGATGAGAATGTGGGAAAAGGGACTTCTTATTTGGTTTTGTTTTTATATTAAATTATTTTATTTTATATGTATAGGTATTTCACTTGGTGTATGTGTGGGCTTTGGAGGTCAGAAGAAGGCTTCAGATTCTCTGGAGCTGGAGTTAAAGATGGTTGTGAGCCACCATGTGGGTGCTGGGAATCAAACCTGGGTCCTCTGGTAGAACAGCCAGTGCTCTTGACCACTGAGCCTTCTCTTTAGCCTCTCTGTCAAAGTTTTAAATACACATAATCACTGGTGCAACAAATTCCATCTGGTACTGTCATGTAGACACACCTGAACTTGGGAACAACTAGAACTGTCCAGTTTAAGATGTGCTGTATTGTAAAATGTACCACTATCATCAGTAAAAGGAAATTATTACCTTTTTAACACAGTACCATGACCTGGACCATCGGGTCTCTTAGAATTTTCATCTTTACTTATTAAAGCAGTTCCTTTAGCAAGATGCACAGTTTTAAATAATGCATCCCTTTTGATGCATACTGCTTTCGTTTTAGCTTTTAGCAACGTAGTTTCTTCTCCATAGGAAGCAACAAGGAGAAAAACTGCTCAGTGTGCTTAGAGCTCAGCTTAGAGCAGAAAAACTGCTCAGGGTGCTTAGAGCTCAGCTTAGAGCAGAAAAACTGCTCAGTGTGCTTAGAGCGTAGGGTGCTAGGAGCATTGGGTGCGGAGAGCACAACCTTGGGAGTTCATTTTTGACCTTACAAAGATTTCTTGGTTTTTTATTTTTTTGTTGTTGCCTTCCTTCCTTCCTTCCTTCCTTCCTTCCTTCCTTCCTT
>NC_022029.1:32456717-32458622 GCF_000317375.1 Microtus ochrogaster
TTGCCTTCCTTCCTTCCTTCCTTCCTTCCTTCCTTCCTTCCTTCCTTCCTTCCTTTCTTTCTTTCTTTCTTTCTTTCTTTCTTTCTTTCTGGTAGTTACAGAATTCCTGACTCCTATCAGTAGGAGAGGGAGTTGAGAAGCTGATACATCCAGCTAGTGTGACAGCATCACATTCTCCAGAAGAGAATTGTTCTGAGAGTGACAGACCAGCGAACATGAATTGTGACTGCCACAGACAATCTGACCACATGGCCACCCTAACCACAGTTCCTTTTTATATTGCAATGCATGAATACATAAAGTAGATTCGGGAAAGCTCTTCTTCAATGTTTTAAACTGCAAGGACACAGAGGATGGTGTAGGAGGCACATTATCACTTCTCCTCCTTCTCTGCCCCGCAGTGCTGGAGCTGAGGACCAGACAACATTGGTGCTCTCTGGTCTTGTCAGCAAAGGTGCTAGAGACCACTACAGGGGCTTCTCGCCTTCTGCCCAGTGCTTTCCCTCTGCCTCCTATGGCTCAGTTGCCAGTGGATGGCTTCCCACTTGATATTGGACGACACACGTTGCCCACACACCTGCAGCTTTAGCCTGCAGCTCTTTAGCCAGCTTCTCCGCCATCCAGTGGGCTGCCTCCATACCTTCACCTGTGAGCCCTGGGGCCCAGAAGATGCTGGAGGGAGCACCCACTCCTGCCATTGACACTGAGTTCTGGTTCTTCTGCATCCTCATCAATACCTGGTGTTAGACCTTCATGTGAGCTCCTCCTCTGGGTGTCCCGCTGTAGATTTAGGGATACTGAGCATTTCTGGGTGTCCTTACTGTCCATTTGCATTTTTTCAGTGCTGCTAACAGGAATCGAACCCAGAGCCTTATGTGTGTGAGGGACCTGCTCTACCTCTGAGCTATGCTCCAGACCCCACTCATGCTTCATAGTAAACGGGCATTCGGGTGGTTTGTTTACGTTTCTTCTGTTCATTTATATCCTTTTGTTTTGTTTGGGTCTTTTCAGGAGATTGATGATAAATTATTATTATTTATTTTTAGTATATATGTGGGTTGCGTGTGTATATGCAAGTATGTAGTAGGAGCTGCAGGCTGCATTCTTGCCGCCCGGCTCCCAGCCACTGGCTAGCTTATGCCCCAAAATAACAACAACAAACTGTATTCATATAAACACTGCTTGGCCCATTTCTATTAATGTGTGTAGCACCACGAGGTGCGCTTACTAGGAAGATTCTAGCCTATGTCCATCCTGGGTAGGAGCTTCATCGCGTGTGCCCCAGAGAGCAGCAGCATGGCGTCTCAGCTCACTTCCTCTTCCTCCCAGCATTCTGTTCTGTTTACTCCACCCACCTATGTTCTAACCTATAAGGCCAAGCAGTTTCTTTATTAATTAACCAATGACCTTCCCACATCACAAGTATATACGTGCCATGACACATGCAGATGTCTTCAGCTTGCAAGACTTCATTCTCACCTCCCACCGTGGATTCTGGGAACTGAACTCAGGTTGTTGAACTTTTTTTCTAAATTATGTACGTGACCTAATGACTCTCAGAATCCCATGATACCTGGACTACAAGAAATGTCAAGGTTGGCCTGGTCCACAGCATCCCAAACTCCCAAGACTCTACACACACCCACTCTCATCCAAGTCATGCGGAACTATGTCATGAAGAGGGAGGAATGGTAGAATATTGGGGTCCCTGGGTTCTGGAGAGATGTTCAGTGGTTAAGTACACTTGCTGTTCTTGCAGAAGAGCTGGGTTCAGTTCCTGGAACACACATGAAGGCTCACAACCATCTATAACTCCAGTCTCAAGAGATCTGGTGCCGGGTGATGGTGGCGCAGGCCTTTAATCCCAGCACTCGGGAGGCAGAGGCAGGCGGATCTCTGTGAGTT
>NC_022029.1:32458722-32463541 GCF_000317375.1 Microtus ochrogaster
AAAAAAAAAAAAAGAGAGATCTGGTGAGGACATCAGGTAGGCAGGTAGTACACATATATTCCTGGTTAGTATACTTCATATTCCTGGTGACTACACACGTGTATCCTGGCTAACTTCAGTTAGCAAGAACAGTTAGTGAGAAGTGTAACTACAGAAGCCAAAAAGCAAGGTTAGTACATTAAGGGACTTTCCCAGATCCTGAAACTACGGACCAGGTCTTTGATGGACTGGGTCTTTGTTCCTTTTTTGGTGGGTATTGGGGCCTCCATGCTGTCTTCTAAGATGAGAATGGTGCCTCCAACATGGCGTTAGTTGTGCTAAGGTCTCGGGGCCTGCTATACCTAAAACAAAAACCACAGTATGGTCATGGAAACTCCACATCTGTTTTCTCAGTTAACTGCAGCCACCCCCATTTAATGCCATGCAGGCATAACCATTACATTTGCTCCTGCTGCGTCGGGTCAGTGATTTGAACTGTATTCTGCAAGGCAAATCAGCCACCTCTCCTGGGGTCATCTGAGCAGACCTAACACAGCTGGCCCTTGGCCACTTCCTCATATTCGCATCTTCCAGGGTGCTAGCCCAGACTTCTGCACAGGGGGGCAGCAGTGTGCCAGATGATGCCTGGGCAATAACAAATCTGTAACCAGCCTCAAAAATTCCGATTTGTAGCTGGCTACCTTCTCTGCAACTGGCCTGAAGTTGGGAAAGTTTTACAGGGCTGATCAGGCTTGAGCCTGTGGGTCTGATACTGTCTCCATGCAGATAGAATGGATTTGATGTCCACACTGCTATAATCTGCTTGTGTGCTAGTTGGGAGAAACACCCCACACAGTCAGGATTACAAAGCTGAACTATGTTGTGAGAGTACAATAGAAGACTCGAGTTTGGCTTGCTGATTTCCCCCCTATTCACCAGCATAGTTCACGAGGTAGTCCTTTTATCCACGGAAAGTTATTTGTTCTTACATATTTGATGGGTAGAGAGAGGGAGACAGATAGACCAACGGGGTCCAAGTGACTGACACACCAGCTCAGTCTATGGAGGACTAAGGGAGCAGCTGGTTGTCAATAGCCATGTTCAGTCAGACCTAGGAGTATCTAAGGCTCCCCATGACCTGGCTCACCGTGCAATCCCGGGGGTCTAGCAGTACCCCACCCAGCAAGCAAGAACGCCTTGATGGGCTAGGAGCCCAGGGTTGGTGTTGTTTTCTTCTGATTCCATGCCACAGACGAGCTTCTGTATAGAGGAAAGAGAAGGCAACTGAGAGCAGCCGATTTGATCTTGATTATTAACTTGATGGGATTTACAGTCACCATGGAAACAAGCTTCTCGGCATGTCTGTGCAGGAGTTTCTAGTTAATTGAGCTGGGAAGGCTCACACGAAATGTGGATGGCACTAGTCTGTGAGCTGGGGTTTCAGGCTGACTAAAAAGGGGGGCAGTAGCTGAGTACCAGCATTGGTCTTCCTTCACTTCCTGACTGTTAATACAGTATAACTGGCTGCTTCAAGCTCTTGCCACCATGACCTCTCCACCAAGAGGGATTGGAGGGATTGGATTCTAAGAGCCAAAATACATCCTTTTCCTTTCCACAGTAGGCAAAGTAACTAATACAAACAGGTAAGATCCAGAATAGATCAAGGATCAATATCCCGAAGGCCCTAATCAATCGAGAACTAATCAATAGCAGAACACATGGGTAAAAAGGGAACTATTGGGGTTTTTTTATGCTGAAGTCATTCAGATAATGAGAAGGCTTGCCCGTGGAATCCTAGAATAATGTTTTATCTACACAGTCCAAAATTAGAGTGGGCATCTTTTGTTTTGTTTTGTTTTTTGCTTTTTGTTTTTTGAGACAAGGTTTCTTCGTATAGTTTTGGAGCCTGTCCTGGTTCTTGCTCTATAGACCAGGTTGGCTTTGAACTCACAGAGATCTGCCTGCCTCTACTCCTACATGCTGGGATTAAAGGCATGAGCCACCACTGCCCAACTAGAGGGAATCTTGATAGTGATTATACAACTGTATCTTAGCCTGAATCGAGAGCATTCCTATCCCAAATTCTACGTACAGCCTCACTATTCACATTATTTGATTGCATCAATTAAAATCAGAGCAACTACCATTCTGTCCTTTGTAGAATGAAATAGAACATCTGCTGGTTTCAAAACAGCCCCCTCCGTTGGTGTGAATTCATCCGCCCACCTACCTACCCAGCCCTCCATTTAATAACACCCAAAACAAACCTAACACATCATAGATCACTATGTAGCCCGTGTCTTTGTTTACACCCCCTCTGATTACTTATAGATGGGAAACATAAAGAAGGGAGTTGGAGTTATTTAGGTACCAAAGAATACTCTAGAAGGAAATGTTTAGCAAAAATGTGCTAAATAAATATCTGCAAAGATAAAGGCGTAGAAAGGGGGAAGGGTGGTAGAGCGGAAACAGGAAATGCCCTGCCTGGTGGGTGAGATTCTTGCCCAATATCTGTCTGGGTTTTGACTTACACCGGGGGAGCTGCTAAGTCTGGGAAGTAGAGAGGTAAGTCTGCCCGTGTGAGGCTGCAGACAAGTGCAGGTGGGCATTAAGGCCACAGAGGAAGACACTAGAAGTTCCTCTAACCAGTGGCTCTCAACATTCCTAACGCCTCAACCCTTTAACGTAGTTCTTCGTGTTGTGGGGACCCCAACCATAAAATTATTTTCATCGCTACTTCCTAACTGTAACTTTGCTACTGTTATGAATAATTAATGTAAATATCTGATATGCAGGATATCTGATATGCGACCCCTGTGGAAGGGTCGTTGGGCCCCCAAAGGCATGACCCCCAGGTTGGAAACTGCCGCTCTGTGGTCTCTATTATGGTGTCAGAGCCTGAGACAGTTTCTTCTCCCCCACCCACTTGTTTCTCTTGTTTATTCCCCTCCAGTTTTCCCAAGAATTCTGAGTCCTGAAGAGAGAGGGGAAAGGCAGGTGGTCGGTCATACACCCCCACACCCCACTCCCTCTCCATTCCCACACTCACGTCTAGGTCTGCCCCAGGACAACGTGGGCTGAGGAGCCTCCTGCCTGGCAGCTAGAACACCCAGGACCATCTTCACCTGTCCGTGGCTTGAAGCATGCAAGGGTGGTTTGTGGTGGCCCCATTTGAAATCCCAGCCCTGAGAGGAGAGGATAGAGTTTGAGGCTAGCCTGAGTTACACAAGTTGGCCAACACCCTGAGTAACAAGGTGATCCCTTGTTTCAGAAACAAAACTAGATGACAAAATCCAAAAAGAACATGCAAGAGAGTGGGGGACAGGGAAGCTCAGTGACAAGCTTGTCGAGCAACCCGAAGGCCCTGGTTCGATTCCCAGTAGAGGGGGGGGAAAAAAGCTCAGAACAGCATAGGGCACCTCATTCACGCCCTCTACTGCTCGAAGCTGAGGTAGCTTCAGTTGGACCGAGCCTCAGCTGCAAAGCAGGGTGCACCGGAACAGCTTCCCACTTAGGGCCCGTGTCTAAGCAACTACACTCTGCAGGACACCAGCCTTGAACTCAGTGCTTCCGAAGAGACCGGATGCCGGCTGGAATTGCCTCCTGTGATGGCTTCTCTGTGCTCACTGTCGCTCTCAGTGCGCCATGCGCTCTAAGCCTCGGATTTTCAAACCTTTATTGTCCCTATCACAATATTTCCTTAGGGGAGGGAGTCTCTAGGAGAACTGAAAGCCGGGCATCCTGCATCTTAACTCTGGCCAAGTAGGTACCCGAATCCCTCTTCGGAAACAAGCAACTAGGTGCCCCGAGGATGCTGGTCAGGTCCCAGGAGGCGGGTCTGGTCTGGGGCTTTGATCCCGGCTCTGGAGGGCCCGCCCACTTCGGTAGGCAGGGGCAGGGATGAGGTCCGGGTTCAGGATCTGAGGGCTCATACCCAAGAGTCACACAGCGGGATGCCAGGGGGTTGCTCCGCTCTTTGTCCTCCGGGAGGTTAATTAAAGAGGTGACCCACAGGAGGCTGGGCAGACTGACCTCTCCAACTGCCCGATTGCCTGACAACACGAGGTGGGCAGAAGAGTCCTGCCTGCCGACCATGGAGCACCGTGTGAAAGTGAAGTCCTGGGTAGAAGAGAATCGGGCCTCCTTCCAGCCCCCGGTTTGCAACAAGCTTATGTGAGTCCCCAGCACCCGTGACTTCTACCCACCCCTTTTCTTGTTCCTCTTCCCCCTCCTCTTCCTTTTTCAATTCCCTCCCACTCCCGCCTGGAGTTCCCCACCGCTAGAAGTGTGCCCAAGGGGGTTTGCCATCCACCTGGTTCTTTCAGGCGAGGGTGAGGACTGGCTGTTTCAGTACCTCAGTCTGTTCCTCTTTCTGGAGACCACAGTAGAGACGGTGGCTTTGACTTCTGAGTCTGACCTGAGTGTCTCTGAGGCTGTGAGAGATGAGGTGGCAGTCCTTCCGTGACTGAAAGCAACCATACACCTTGGGAAAATCATGGTTTTCAATGCCCCAGACTAGAATTTAGGAGCTGGAGACAGCTGGACCACACACCTCAACCCTGGCAAACCCTGAAGCCACGGTGTCAGAGCACCACCTTCTTTGGATGGTGTGTGGGGGGGGGGAGGGATGTCTCCATAGCCTAGGCTGGCCTTAACTCACTATGTAGCTAATAGTGGGCTTGAACTCCCAATCTTCCCCCTTCCACCTCCAAGTGCTCTTTTTTTGTTTGTTTGTTTGTTTTTTTGTTTTTCGAGACAGGGTTTCTCTGTGGTTTTGGTTCCTGTCCTGGAACTAGCTCTTGTAGACCAGGCTGGTCTCGAACTCACAGAGATCCGCCTG
>NC_022029.1:32463641-32465349 GCF_000317375.1 Microtus ochrogaster
AACTAGCTCTTGTAGACCAGGCTGGTCTCGAACTCACAGAGATCCGCCTGCCTATGCCTCCCGAGTGCTGGGATTAAAGGCGTGCGCCACCACCGGCCGTCCAAGTGCTCTTTCTGAGGTGCTGGGGGTAGGACCGCAGGGGTTCTCATATGCTAAGCAAGCACTTTTCCAAACTGAGTTACACCCCTAACCATGGGAGTTCTTCAGGCCCTCCCAGGCCTTCTTACTGACCTGTTCACTCTGCCTTTCAGCTCAGACTTGCCCCTCCATCACCGTCCTCCCCCTCCCTCATCTCCACAGCCGAGCTCCCTAAACCCCCACCCCAGTGATCCCCATATTTGTGTGTCTTTAAGTCATTTCCAATGGGTGATGTCCTAACTGAGACAGCTACAGCCACTTACCCTCGGACAGGAGGATTAGGCCAAGTCTATACACATCATCTCATTGAGTTCTCACAGCCGCCCACATGGGGTGGGATGTAATAAGTAACTTTCCCCAGTGTCACAGAGCTAGCAAGGGACAGAGTCCACACGCAAGCCCAAAAACAGTTTGACTACAAAGTCCACGGACACCCTTGGTCACTACGCAATACCCCGTAGCTAACCGTTACCTCCCCTTGAAGCCTCTCTCCTCTCTCTCTTCTACCTCTGCCATCCCCTCTAGCTTGGAGATTTATCATTTTTGCTGCCTTCCTCCACTTCATCCCTGTCTTTAGTCTCTCAAGGCATAGCCTTGAGAGGACAAGGAGGAGTTGGAGGAGTGTGAATGAGAGACTCTGAATCTGTCCATGTCACTCTGGTCAGTAGTGACTCCCTCACCTCCAGCCCTGCCCCAGCCTTCCAGCCCTCTAGAACTCCTAGGTCAATCATAACAATCAGGACCTCCCTTTATTCAACCAGGAGATATTTGTTGAACACCATGATGCGCTGGACTTTGGAGAATCGGCAGGAAGCAAACTGACAAGATGTCTTCCTTGTAGAAATAAGATTCTTGGGAAAGGGGATGTCAGTCAGTATGAACAGGCCTTGGCGGTAATCATCTATCAGTGGAAGGGCTGAGTTTTCACGGAGTCTGTGCCATGCCTGGCATGGAGACACACAACCACACACAGTGACACTTAAATGCATGAGGAACAACCTGGCTGTGAAGGGGGGGGGTCTGTCCTTCCCCAGATGCATGCACCAGGCCTCCTCCTGCACCCAAAGGTCCCTGTTCTCCTCCTCTCATTCGCAGGAGTTGATTCAGGTCCTGTTCTTGCCTCTTTACCGCAGGCACCAGGAGCAGCTCAAAATCATGTTCGTGGGAGGCCCCAACACCAGGAAGGATTATCACATCGAGGAGGGTGAGGAGGTAGGTTGTGCATGCTTGCCCTTGCCATCCTGCTGCACTTCTGGGGGAGCAGACACTTCCATCCCAGCGCTAGAGCGAGCGGCCCAGAGAAGAGCAAATATGACTGCACAGGAAGGAAAAATGGCTGCCTTAAAATTGGGGTGTCTGCAGGTGTACCTTTGATTGCCTTGTGCTCCGGGAACTCTACTGGAGAGGCCCTGTGATTGACAGGCTCTTGCTGTGGGGTCTCCACTTTCATGGACATGTGGAGGTCTATACTAATGATACTTCTCTTTCAACCTGGATACACATGATTGGTCTCGCATATGAGACACAAACCCTGGGGGATTCCATTGTATTCTGATTCCAGAAGCCAGGC
>NC_022029.1:32465449-32472593 GCF_000317375.1 Microtus ochrogaster
TCTGTCACATAGCGAGCAAAGTGTCTAAGGACACAAGGAAGTGGAAGGGAAGTGTTGAGTGGAAAGATGACAAGGAGGGAATAGGACAAGGAGAGGACCAGTCCTGAGTTGCTAGGGGCTACGACGAGTCGGAGTCTGGAGACTGAATTCTGTGCTTTTCCATTCACTTACTGAAGCCGTATCCTACAAAAAGCAAAAGTTAAGTGTGATGACACACACCTGTAATCCCAGCTTTCTAGAGGGGCGGTAAGGAGGATCAAGAGTTCAAGGACAGCCTAGGACCCTTGTTTGAAGAGAAGAGGAGCAGGAGGAACAGGAGAAGGAAGAGGAGGAGGAGAAGAGCAGGAGCATCAGGAGGAGACAACAATAACCATTACCACCCTCCCGGGAAACAGATCCCCAGTATAGATCTGGATGTGGTGGGAAAGGATCACCGTAAGGTGCCCCTTATTTTCTGGGAGACCTGGTTCTGGGCTTTGAACCTCCACCCGCATCACTGACATTCCCCACACCAATCTAGGACTGCTCCCATAAACCCTTGAGAATTGCTCTGTCAGAAAATACTGAGGGCCCAGTGTGTGTGTTGGGCACCAGCACACTAGGCAGAGGGTGACGGCCCTGCGGCAGTGGCCTGAGTGAGCAGAACGAGTTACACACACACACACACACACACACACACACACACACCCCTTCTCCCGACCATTAAACTCTGAAAACCTTTTCTGTGATTAAAAAAAAAAAGATATGAAAATCTAAAACTACAGAGGGAGGCGGGTCATGGCTGAGTGGCTGTGGTGACTGAGGCCCAGCTAGCCTTTCCTGCTTGCCTCTGTCAGCCTCGTCTCTACTCTAGGGTAAGCCTGCTGTCCGTGTCCACCCCGCCTGCCCCTGACCCATCTCTCTCATTCTTCTTTGCATATTCATCTCAAGGTCTCTCCATGCTGCTCGGGTGGGTGGGTGTCTGTGACAGCTGGTTTGGATGTCAGCTTGACACAGGCCATTGGGAGTCTCTACTGAAAAAAATACCTTGCCAGGTGGTGGTGGAGCACACCTTTAATCCCAGCACTCAGGAGGCAGAGGCAGATGGATCTCTGTGAGTTCAAGACCAGCCTGGTCTACAGAGTGAGTTCCAGGACAGGCTTCAAAGCTACAGAGAAACCCTGCCTTGAAAAAAAGAAAGAAAGAAAAAAAGAAAGAAAGAAAGAAAGAAAGAAACTTCAGCAAGATCTGGCAAGCCTCCTGGGCATTTTCTTAATTAGTGGGAGGGTCCAGCTCATGGTGGGTGGTGCCATCCCTGGGCTGCTGGTCCTGGGTTCTATAAGAAAGCAGGCTGAGCAAGTCAAGGGAAACAAATCAGTAAGCAGCACCCTCTATGGCCTCTGCATCAGCTCCGGCCTCCAGGTTCTGCTCTGTTGGAGCTCCCGCTCTGCCTTCCTTCACGATGAACTGATGCGGAAGTGGAAGCCAAACAAGCCCTTTCACCCCCAAGTTGCTTTGGTCATGGCGCTTCATCATAGCAATGATAGCCCTAAGTAATACAGTGCCCACGAGTCCCAGGGACAATCTATGTCTGGATTCATCTGGTGGCTGAGTGATGAAAAGGGCTGGCTTCAATGTGGAGAGACAGCTTGGTGGCTCAGAGAACTCTAGCTGGAGGTAGGTTTGTGATATTTGGACCTACTGTTTGGCAGGAGGGCAGAGGTCGGTGCCTCCCCAGTCCCTGGGCAGCGTCAGAGCACAGCACAGGCTTGGCACCCTCTCTGTCCTTGCCTGTCCTCACTGGAGCCTGAGCAGCCAGCCCCTCTGAGTGATATGTAAAGCACATGGGATACTGGCTGAGCTGGATTTCCCTTCTTGGCTGAGCTCCAGCCTCTGCGACAGCCCTTGGGTGCTCTGCACCCACCCTTCCCACTCCCCCACTTACCCACCTCACGCTTTTTCTGGTGATTGCCAAGAATCAGGACAATGGGCTGGGAAGGAGACGAGGGTCCTGTGTCTGTGGAAAAAGGCAATGTGCACAGGGTAGAGACTTAATATGTGTGGGTCCTTACCTGTTCCTGGCTCCCCTGCCTTTGAAGTCCTTTTCAGGGCACAGAAGCCAGACTCAATTTAATATCCGCGCGAGCTGGTACACTTAATCTTCCAGCCAGCCCGAGGCCTCAAACATCATTTGCTTCCCAAGGAACGCAATTCCTTTTGGATTGCCCAGGGCTGATGGTGATTTCTGCTGTCAGGGCAATGCCCTCTGCTCTAGGCCAGCCCGCCCCTTATCACAGAGAAGGCCTCTGGGCAGGGGGCAAGACAGGAAAAATTCCACCTCTGCCATCTAGCTTTGATCAGTAGCTGTTGATAATGTCTTATAGTCAGCCTGGAAAGGGTTTGAAACTGTCCCCTTTCTCCCAAGTTTCCCTGATATTAGCAGGTTCTGGGGACCTTGGCCCCTCCCATGACCCCGAGGTACCTCCTCCCCTTTTCTGTCATCTATCATGAAAGGACCCAAGACTTATACTGAAAATTGATCTCTCTCTCTCCCTAAACACACACACACACACACACACACACAGAGGCATGTACAAGCTCAATAGCTTCCTATGAGAAAACGTAATAGGTTTTTCTGATTTGTATTCAATAATACACAGTGTGTGTGTGTGTGTGTGTGCGCGTGTGCTGTGGGGGATTAGACTCAGAGCTTCATACATACTGCATAATAAACATTCTACCATGGAGCTGCATCTTCAATTATATGGCTCATTTTTAATAATGAAAGTAAATATGGTTCATTGTAAAAAACATAAGACATGCAGAAAGAAACCTTTGTCTCACTCATAACCACGAACACCATCGCCTGTGTTACATAAGGGCTACCGTGTAATTAGAATCCTCTGGGATCAATTTTTTTGCTTCCTTTGTTTTTGGAGACAAGGTCTCACTCTATAGGCCAGGCTGGCCTCAAACTTAAGGCCAGCCTTCTGTCAATCAGAGGTAGAATAGAAAACGTAGTAGGAGTTCCCTAGAGAAAGCCCAGCCATCAGCTCAATCCACCTAGGCTGCCAACTCCCACAGCCCAGTGCCAGAGCTTCTCAATGACCGGAGGAATACACATGGCTCCCAGAGTCACACACAGGCTACAGTCCCAACTTCAACTCCAGGACTCACCAGTTTAGACTAGTTGCTTTGAGTTCCATCTTTATTTTCTTCAGAATGGGGCTAATGTTGATATTCAGGTTGTTAGATCTCTGATGTGCAGCCGGGTGGTGGTGGTATATGCCTTTAATCCTAGCACTAAGGAGGCATAGGCAGGCAGGTGAGTTTGAGGCCAGCCAGGTCTACAGACAGACTCCAAAAGAACCCTTCCTTGAAAAAAAAAAAGATTTCTAATGTGCGTGAACCAGTTTATGTTATGGAGTATTTTCTACTGCTGAGCCACTGAATCCTCTTATCCAGCCTTCTACATCCCACCTCCCAGCCAGGCACGTGCTGTTGCCTCCTGAGTACTCTGATGATAGCCTGTGTGTTCCAGATGTGACCCCTGTATGTCTCTAACTTTTTTGTCTATGGCCTGGACCAGGGGGTGCAGGGGCCTCAGGGCAGCAGTGCTGGAACTGTTCACAAGCCCGGAGGTCTTCAGGAAGCTGTTCCAGCTTTCTGGGCAGAATTCAGGTCCTGGAGAGGAGCCGAGGATCTAAAAGATGGAGCAGAAAGGTCCCAGGCGTTTTGTTTTTCCACAGGTGTTTTACCAGCTGGAGGGAGACATGGTTCTCAAAGTCCTGGAGCAAGGAAAACACCGGGATGTGGTCATTCGGCAAGGAGAGGTGAGGCTGACCCCAGGGGAAAGAAAGACAGAGAGCGGCAGAGCAGAAATCCACCCCAACCGTTTTTCCTGTCCATCCTCTGGACTTCCTCTGAGCACCAACATTCCCTTAGGTTTCCTGGTAGAAGCTGCGGGGGAGAATAGGGTCCAGGGTGGACAGGCAGAGCTTCCTGCTGCCCTGTGGGTCACCCAGCATACCGGGGGGGGCACTGAGGTTACCTAGAGGGATTGCAGCCATGCTGGACTTCTGTTCTCCATCCCTACAGATATTCCTCCTGCCTGCCAGGGTGCCCCACTCCCCTCAGAGGTTCGCTAACACCATGGGGCTGGTGGTTGAGAGGAGGCGGTTGGAGAGCGAGCTGGATGGGCTGAGGTAATTGCTCGCTCTTGCCCTGTGGGCTCGGTGATCAGAGGGCTAACAGCAGAGGGGCATAGTTCAAAACTATAGCAGGAGGGATCCGTGATAGACTCAAGAGAGCACTTCCTGGCCACCAAGAGACTAAAGGGCTTGGCAACAGGAGGTAGTGGAGACCCTGGATTTGCTGGTGACCAGGGAGAGGAAGTGGGTTTGGTCATGAGGGAGGAAGTGCTCTTTGGGTATGCATGACGTCTTTGGCTGGAACTGACATTTGTGCTTTCTGCAGGTCTGCTAGGAAGCTGGGGGTCGGGGGAGGGGGCAGGCAACGCAGACTGGGGAGAATGAAGGTCACATGTTTTGGTACAGGCAAATACTACTGCTTCTAGCAGCCTGGGACTGCAGAAGCTATCCTTGACCAGCGCCTGTGTCTCTACCCAGATAACAAGCATGGACATCTGGCTGGCAACAGTTATGTGCCAGGCACCAGCTAGGGGGTTCTGTGCATATTTATTTACCCTACATCCCGCATGATGCTGGGGGCTATTTTACCATCTGCTCTCTTTGAAGCTCTGGCTACTGAGGAGAAAATAGACCCAGGTAAAATAACTTAGCAGACCTGGCATTACTGATACAAAGCCAGCATGCATGCTGGATCAGCAAGGTGGAAGGGTAGAGCCAGACTCCATCTTCCTTCCTTTGAAGTCCCTTTTCCCATCAGTCTCTAGACCAGTGGTTCTCAACCTGTGGGTCTCGACCCCTTTGGGGGCTGAATGACCCTTTCATGGGTCGCCTAAGACCATTGGAAAAGCCAGGTCTTTATTCCCAGCACTTGGGAGGAAGAGGAAGGTGGACCTCTGTGAGTTTAAGGCCAGCCTGGTCTATAGAGTGAGTTCCAGGACAGTCAGGGCTACACAGAGAAACCCTGTCTCAGGGGGAAGAAGAAAACAGACGGGGGAGTGAAACATCAGGAAGGTTACGAACCCCTGGTCTAGACTATTGTGCTCTAGAAGGAGGAATACTTCAAGCTCAAAGGACCAAAGCTTTTCCAGCAACCAGAATCAGAATTCTTTGTCCTACATATTATCTTATAATGGGCATGTCTTTTTTTTTTCCTTTTCATTTTCTTTTTCTTCCTTTTTTTTCTTTTACATTCCAGCCAACATGGCGACTGAGAGGGGTGTGTCTGTGGTATGCAAGCCCCTCCCCTCTGAGTGCTTAGGCCCCATCCCATACCTACTGACTCCGCCCTTCCTAGGTCCTAGGCCCCACCTCCAACCCTCTAAATACTTCCTCTATACTAGACATCTTTAAACACTCATTTTTCAATGAGTTGAAATCACACATATTTCTTGTCAAAGTTTAGAAGCATAGAAATTCAAAATGAACTAACTTAAAATGACCTGCCACTAAGGGGAGGATTTTATAGTTTGTGAATTTAATTTTATTCCTCTTGTTCCCCCCAAGAAAACAGAACCCAAAGCCCTTTGCCATTGTTGAGCTAGGCCTAAAGTAGTGGCCTTTCTGTTCACACGTCTCCCTCATAACCCTGCGGTCTTGCTGCATGCATAGGCTTAAGTTCTGTTTTGTTTGGTTTAAAAATAAAGATTTGATGTTGAACCAGTGAGATAGCTCAGTGTCAAGGCTCTTGCTGCCCAAGCCTGAGACCCTGAGTTTGATTCCTGGGATCTGCATGGTAAAAGGTCTAAACTTTTGAAAGTTGTTCACAAAATCCTCTTCTGACCTCCACAACCCATTCCATGACATGCCCACATACCCATGCCCAACAAATTAGTAAATGTAAGAAAAAAATTCATGAGGCACTGCAGACTTCTAGAATTTACACAGTTTGAATAACTGAAGCCACATGTTCGCTGAAGAAGTTCACGAGTATTTCTAAACTGTTAAAAGGTTCCTAAAAAATATACAGCTAATGGTGATGCCATGGTCTACAGCATAATGGCTCATTGTATAGGGAGATAGCTGGCCTTAATTATAAAAGGAGGTTCTCTACAGGGCTTTATGGAGGGTACTCTAGTGAGTTATTGGTGTCCTCAATAACATTTTATAGCAAATTCAATAACGGGTTTCATCTGGCTGCTTTTGACCTTTAATAAAAGCCAGGGGCTCAACATTAAAATGCCACCCTGAAGGCCATTCCTTAGGGCACTGCGGCCCTGTAATGAAGTTTCTGGTATCCAGTTTCCTCCCAGGGTAGAAGCTGGGTGGGTGTATGATGTATCTACTGCCTGTCTGTCTCCATAGGACTGTCCCTGCTTTTCAGGCGGGAGTTGAAAACCAGACAGAACTGGACTGATCTGGAACTGGCTCAGAGATTAAGCATTCTGTGGACAGTTGCTCCCAGCACCTGTTTTGGGCCACTCCATGAGGGCTAGTGGGACACCACAGCTCTGCCTGCAGAGGGGATCCCTCTCTGTTGGGATATGGGTGGTTGCAGGGGTGACTGAGACTGTGTGTGTGTGTGCCAGAGAAAGCCAGGGCTGTGCTCAAGTCCAAGGGCAGAGGTGAACTCCGACCTCTGAAACAGAAGTCCTTTCCTCATGATGTGGTGTGGTGTGTGTGTGTTGCACTTGCTGCTGAAGTTTCCCTGTATGATGACCTAGAGCCTGAAGAACAAACTTCAAGCTGCCCGGGACTCAGGCTCAAGTTCAACTTCCTTTTGCTAAAGACAAATACACTTGAGCTGAATGTTCTCCAAGCTTCTGTCTTGAGTGTAGCCTGCCCTGCGACATTCAGGCTGTGTGATCCCACTGAATCATTGCTTCTGAGCCTGAGTTCTACCTGCTTTGCATATGCCAGGTGTAAGTGTGATCCCTGGGCTTTGCCAACAGAGATGACAAAACAGTACAGCTATGCAGTGCCTGAGCTCAGTAAAGAGCCCATAAGCAGAGCCCAGCCTGGACCAGGCTGCCCCAAAGCTGCCTCAATGGAGTATTGTTGTGGGAGCTCTTTCCGCT
>NC_022029.1:32472693-32475308 GCF_000317375.1 Microtus ochrogaster
AGGGAACCCAAAGCTTATGAGAGGCTGTGATAATAGAACATAAAACCTGAAGCCCCTTCACCCATCACAGCCTGGGCTTTGCCAACAGAGATGACAAAACAGTACAGCTATGCAGTGCCTGAGCTCAGTAAAGAGCCCGTAAGCAGAGCCCAGCCTGGACCAGGCTGCCCCAAAGCTGCCTCAATGGAGTATTGTTGTGGGAGCTCTTTCCGCTCCTTCAGCCAATAGCCGCAAACTCAGCGGCTACTGGCTGAAGAAGCAGAAGGAGCTCCCGCAACAGGGTATGAATTACCTTGACCTCTGTTTTGACAGGTACTATGTAGGGGACACTGCAAATGTCCTCTTTGAGAAATGGTTCTACTGCAAGGACCTTGGAACACAGTTGGCCCCCATCATCCAAGAGTAAGTCACCAGCTTGGGCCCACCCCTACTGTCGTTCAGCTTCGCAGTGCCCACTGACCTGGACCCGTCAGGTCTGAGAGTGAAAGGGAGTCTCCCAGCTCTGGGATGGGATGAGAAGCTCTGCAGGGTTGGAAGGGAAAGTATGATGGGTGATCAAGTCATGTGAGGGGCTATGAATGTGTCCTGGCTCCTGGGTGTGGTATATGCCTCACTGGCATGGTGACAGGAATGCGGCCATTCCCTACTGTCTGTTTGTCCCTGCAGGTTCTTCCGCTCTGAGCAGTACCGAACAGGAAAGCCTGACCCTGGTGAGGCCTCTGACAGCCACATTTTCTTTCCCTTTCTCCCTCCATCCTGCCCTGTAGGGAGTAGAGTGTCTTGACCAGGAGCCTCTTCCTGAGCCCTCTGTCCAGAACTTAAAGTTCTGAGCAAATGACACCAAGCAGCACCCTCCTGTGGCTGTTCAACCATTAGGCTGCACCTAAAACCCATATCTGCTATTGAGTTAGGGCTCCTGGGACCCGGCTGTCCTGGGGCTGGGCGCTGAGCCTGGAGGTCACTGCTTGTCACTGTTGTCCTTGGCACAGACCAGCTGCTCAAGGAGCCACCATTCCCGTTGAGTACACGATCCGTCATGGAGCCTATGTCACTGAAGGCATGGCTGAGTGGTCACTCCAGGGAGCTTCAGGCAGGCACATCCCTCAGCCTGTTTGGGGACACTTATGAGACCCAGGTAATACAGCTCAGGGCCCTCGGCATCTATTCATCTGGCACCTGGGAAGTGGGAAGTGTGTGTGTGTGTGTGTGTGTGTGTGTGTGTGTGTGTGTGTGTGTGTGTGACAGAGAGACAGAGAGGAGAGAGAGAGAGAGAGAGAGAGAGAGAGAGAGAGAGAGAGAGAGAGAGAGAGAGAGAGAAGCAAGAGAATAACCTTCCTGTTCCCTCTCTGTCTCAGAGAGTAACAGTGTTTCTGTGGCTGGATGTCTCTGATAGCTTCATGGTCCCTCAGACACTTCACTTTCAGAGTAGGAGGTTCTTCGCTTATTGCCAGCTTTCTGGGTGCCTGTCAATTACCTACCCCTGGGCTTTTGGCACATGGGATCTTGGAAGCTGAAGGGAAAGAGTTATTTGGCAGAGGACTGGGCAACAATGTGTAGCGACGATAAGAAGCTGACCTTTCCTCTACTATTGATGCTGCCTTAGGCTTCGGTAAGAACAAGACAGTTGCTATGGACAAATTAACTCATAGCTGCCAGTCATGGGACAGCTTATTATTTACTAGAGAGGCCACTGGAAGGATAAAGGAAAAAAATCAAGGAGGGCTCCTGGAGGAGGTGTTGTAGATATAGAATTTTTTAAATAAGAAAATTAGATTTATATATTTTATGTTTATGTGTGTTGGCCTACATGTATGAAAGCACATTGCTTGCCTGGTACCTGTGGAGGCCAGAAGAAGGTGTTGAACCCTCTGGAGTTGGAGGTACAGATGCTTATGACTGTGAGGGTCCTTTGAGAGAACAAGTGTTCTTAGTCACTGAGCCATATCTTCAGCCCCCAAGTAGAATTGCAAAGTGTAAAGGTTTGCAGGAGGAAGGAAGTGAGGCGGACGGAGCATTTGAGGGAGGAATGAAGGACTGAACAGTCTCACCCTGCAAGCAGCTGAGGCTAGTCAGAGCTAGCAGAGAGTCACTAACTCTTCCTGGAACTCTGCTGAGCTAGACTAAGGGAGGGGTCCTGTCCTAGAGACAGTGGGGCTTCACCCAGGTGTCAGTGAGGAGGCAAGGGTGGCATTTCACAGCTGTCGTCCTTCCTTCGTGAGGCTAGGTCAGAGGACATGATGTAACAGGGAGACCTACAAGGATGCTGGTAGTCCAGTGTGCAGTAACTTGCCAACGGCACAGCCTACATGGTAAGAAATAGTCACTCCGGGTCAGAAAGATGGCTCACTGCATAAAGGTGCTTGCTCTGCAATCCTGGCAACCTGGGTTTGATCATTGGAAGCCACAGAAAGGTGGGAAGAGAGAACCAATTTCGGTCATCCTCTGACCACCAATGCGTGTGTGCCCACACATACATACACACCATGTGCCCACACACACATACACCATGTGCCCACACATACACACCATGTGCCCACACATACACACACACCATGTGCCCACACATACACACCATGTGCCCACACACACACACACACCATGTGCCCACACACACA
>NC_022029.1:32476567-32482787 GCF_000317375.1 Microtus ochrogaster
AGCAGGCAGCCCCTGCTGCCAGGCTGGTGACAGAGACCCTCCCTTCTGATCCCTGACAAGTAAAGCCTTGTCATATATGAGGCTGCAGCACTGCCCCGTCTTGCCCCTTGAAGGTCATCGTGGCTGAGAACCAGGGTCAGGGCTATCTCCTAGATAGGGCAAGACCCCCACCCCCTAAACCCTGCTTTGTCTCCCACCAGGTCATTGCCCATGGACAAGGTAGCAGCAAAGGCCCAAGACAGGATGTGGACGTGTGGCTGTGGCAGCTGGCAAGTGGGATCCCAGGACAGGGTGGCACAACTTCCTGTCCATGGAGATTGGGTTGTTCCTGGGCCTCAGATTCCCATAGTGAGACCTACACTTAGAGCCCGCTTGCACGGCAGGCTTGGGGCTGTTAAAGTAGGTGTGGAGGCCCAACACTTCCCCATCACCTTTTGTTGTTCCGTTTTATTTTTGTGGTGTTGGAATGGAACCTAGGGCCTCCTGCAAGGCAAGAGGTCTGCCATCAAACCACCACCACCACCCTGCACCACCCCTCCACCTCACCCTCCACCCCCCACCCCTCAACACACACCCTTTTCTTACTGAGACAGGTTTTCACTGAGTAGCTCAGGCTCACCGGCCTCCTTTGATTCTTCTGTTCTTTCACAGGAGGGTTCCTCTACGGTGACAATGGAAGGACAGTGTGTAGGTCTGGCCCCAGATGACAGCCTGCTGGTGCCTGCAGGGACCTCGTGAGTACATGCCAAGACTTTCCGAAACTGTGGAACAGCCCCCTACCTCTGGGTCATGCCTGACTCCTGCCTGTCTGTGTCTACACAGGTACACGTGGGAGCGAGCACAAGGCTCTGTGGCCTTGTCTGTGACACAGGACCCTGCCTGTAAAAAGCCACTGAGGTGACCTTCGTGTGTGGGCCCCAAGCAGTCATAGGGTGCCTGAGAGCGGTCCTGGAAGCTGCCGTTTCTAAATAGCTCTGCTAGGATCATTGCATCTTCATGGACATGAAGCACCTTAACCGGCCCCTATCATCCACCCTCCTGCCGTGGTCAGCCCAGGATGCCAGACTTCCAGGACACCATCAGCTCCCCTCTCTTTTAACAGCCATAGTCACACACTGTTCAGCTAGATTCATATTGTCCCCATGAGCCCACCATCCTGCCCCAGAGAAATCTCTCAATAAAGGCCCCTGATGAACGAGGGCTCGTGAGTTATAGGTGGCGGAGCCTGAGTTCCTCTGTGATGTGTCATGTCTGGGGTTTGGGAACAGCTGTGACCTTAGGGTGTCACCACTCTGTGGATGGACATTTCTCCCCTTGTATGCAACCCTGACCCACACATGTGTGGATCCTTCCGTGGTTGTACAGCTGAGTGCCTCTTTGTCTCTTTCTCTGTTCCCATTCATTGATTTAGCTGTTAACTGAAAAACAGCAAACCCCACTCTGCTGAGTTTCTTTCTCAATCAACGGAAGTCATTCATGCTAACTGTGGAAAATAGAAACCTTTACAACATAAGTCCCCGCCCCCAGAGTTAGTTACTACTCACAACTGCTACAGGGGAGGACGGGGAAGTGGGACATCAATGAAGAGACATGGACAGCCTCCCTGGGCACCTGGGATCAGCGAGGGACATCAGCCAGGGACTTCAGGGAGAAGCCTGAGCCTGCGTCTGCACAGCCTGAGCCTGCGTCTGCACAGCCTGAGCCTGCATCTGCACAGACTGAGCCTGCATCAACACAGAACAGGCCTGGGTTTAGAGGCAGAAGTTCATCTAGGGAACTAGAACCCTATCTCCCTCCCCCAGGCTGGTGGCCCACTGCTCCAACACACTCCACTGGAGGGCAAAGAGGACCTGACTTTGCTGAGGGGTGTTCTGGCCCTGAGGGATGTGACACCAGCTGGTGCTTTCCTACCCCAAACCTTTGTCTAAGCAAAGAAGGATCATGTGGGTGCCTCCAAATGTTCACTGTCTGGGGTGGCCTGGTCCCTGCTTGACTGCATCTGCTTGACTGTGCTTCTGGGTGTCAAACCTGGGAAGAGAACACAGCATGTCTGGAGACGCTCTGAGGTCAGAACAGAGAAGGGGTGGCTCCATCTGCCAGGCTTCCTCATTTCCTTCCTCACAACTCTTTATGAAGGTGACAGCACCTGATTTTACAGAGGACAATCTTATCAGAGTTTAACAGAAAACCCCAAAGCAGGCAATCTATAAATCTCTACAACACCTTTTGAGTCGGGCCAGACATGCAACCAAATGTTAAAGAGGAAGGGGAGGGAAGCTTTAGAGAAAATAAGGAAGCCTGGATGTTAGAGAAAGTGTGCTTAGACCCACGCTAGGAAGAAGAAGGAGAGCTATGCTCTCCCGAAGAAAAGACTTACAGAGTAATCCGGCTGCACCTCCGGAAGCAACTGCGTTAGGGGATTGGGAATTCTAAGAAGGAAACTGCATCATCTCACTAAAGGGATAATTGCTCCTCCTGTCCCCTTAGCACAGCTTAAAGTACATCTACCTCCCTAGAAATGATGTCTCAGTCAAGGGATTGACCTGCCCATCTGAGTGCTAGGTCTCCACCCAGGCTAGAGCGAGAATTCTCTTGACCGGAAGGACGTAAGTTTCTCTTTACTGCTAAAAGGACACTGAAGGTTGACTGACTCCCTAGGTGGAGGCCTCAGCTCTCCAGGGTTCTGGGTGTTTAGTATGGGACCTAGTCCCCCTCTCCACAGTTCCCTCTGGTGTTTTTGTCCACTTTAGCTAGCCTGATTGAATCATGTAGGAGGTCTCAGGAAAGCAGGGCAGAAGCCCAGGAGGGAGACACAACAGAGTAGAGAAAACAGGCAGGATGGAGGCAGGCTGGGAGTCAATAGGAGGAATGTACTTTGAAAACAGTTTGCATGCTGTCCCTACCCACTTCCCTTTTCTGAAAACTCGCCAGTGATCTCAGAGAAAAGCTGGTGGCAGGAAGGGCTGTGGGCCACCTACGCAGCCTCCAGGTCACTCCTGTCCTGGCTGCTTTTCTGTCTGTACTGTTTGCCTCCATCTGCTCCTCCCTTTGCTGTCACCGTGTCTTTTCTACATTGGTAGGGACACTCCACAGACCACCTCCCTTGGTAGGACCACTCTCCAAGGCTGTCCCAAGGAGCAGAAGGCCAAGCCCAGGTCAGTCAACCTCAGCCTGAGACTGAACATTTCCAAGTCAGCTGCCTCTCCCTTAATGGACCAACTGACACACTGTTGGCCACTCAAAGTCTCTATCGTTCAGGTGTCTACCCAGGTTTGTGCTCACTGAGGTTGGAGTAGCCCCCGTGCTGGAGTGAGACCATGTTGCTGTAGAATAATTGCTTTCTACACTATGAAGATTTGTCGCTGTGATTGGTTCAGTAAACAAATTGACCGGCCAATAGCTGCGGAAAGCCAAACTAAGAATGCTGGGAAAGAGAAGGGTGGAGTCAGGAGTAGCCAGCCAGACTCAGAACCAGTTGGACACACAAAATGAGATAGAGGTAAAAGCCACAAGCTTCATAGATTAATAGAAATGGGTTAAGTTGTAAGAGCTAGTTAGTAATAAGCCTGAACTATTGGCCAGAAATTTTAATTACTATGTCTTTTGTATTGGTTATTTGGGAGCAGGAAGTCAGGACAAGAAAACCTTGCCTATGCCACATGGCATTGCCTTCATTCCCCCCTCTCCCTTTCTGGACATCTTTCTGCCAACACCTCTCTCTGAGTCTCCTACCCCATCTCTAAAACCAGCTGGCTGTTTCAGCCCAATCTAAGAGAAATGTTGAGATACTCTCATGTCTGCATTGCTGTTTTTGCCTGCCTAGAACAGGCACAGGGCTGCCTTAAGGAGTCCCTGGGGAAGGTGTGGACCCAGCTCCCAGCCAGCCCTGGAGCCTTCCTGTGGTTCTGATTATAAGCTCAGGTTCTTGCTGAGCTTGCCAGAGCCCCTCCTGGTGCTTGCCAGTCCTCCTGCTGCCTGCCCCCAAGTTCCCCAGGCCTGCCTTCTCTGAAGGAGCCCTTGTGCTGCCATAGGTAGACCTTAGATTGCCACTGTGATCACCAGGGAAAAGTAGGGCACCCTTGATCTGGCCCGGTGTACCTTTCTCTGGACATGCTCCTCCATTTGTGGAGTGGAATCCACGTCTCTGGCCCTTGTCTGCTACAGAATAGAAGACAGAAATAAGCCAACAGCAGAGCACCAGAGAGGAAAGTACCTATGGGGAGCAGGAAGGGAATAAGGGAGAAGAACAATGGAGAACTCTACATCTGCTCTCTACAGTAAGGAGAGCAGTAATAGGGAGTGCACGGTGAACTGGACATGTTGGGGCTCTAGTTCATACTGTGTGAGTATGGGCCAGCACTTGGTAGCCTTTCTCCCAGTATAAGCTGCTCCTACCAAGAGTACAACACAGCAGCATCCATTGCTTCCCTCCCAGCATTCCTACATAGGGGTGAGTGGGGCAGGAAAGCAAAGAGCCAGTAGTCATGAATGCTCACCCAGCATTTTCTGGGCCTCCCACATAGCTAAAGGCTGTGTGAAGAGTAGAGAACTCTCCTTTGACCTCAGGCCACGATTCCTGACAAAGGCACACAAAATCAGAGCTTATGGGCACTACCAGGCTGAGCAGGGAAAATGACCCGTGAAGAGTGAGCATTGCCTTGTGACAACACTGGCAGAAGAGCAGGTTTAGAGGAGAGGATAGAGGGTTGAGTCTCAGTGCAGGGTGTGCAAGCCTCCAGGGAGACAACACACAGGAGTACCATCAGAGCTGGACCGGGAAGGCAGAGGTAATGGTAATGGATGCTATTCTCAGAAGAGAGTAAAGTGGACCAAGAAGCATTCTTTAAAAGTCCCTGCAGGTAGGGTGCACACACAAAATGAAAGAGCCAGAAAAATGTTCAGAAGAAAGCTTTAAATAGAATATGCGGGCTGGAGAGAGGAAAAGAGAACATTAAGGAAGGCAATCTCTTTGCCCAAGTAGAGAAATTTCCATTAGAAAAGATGGGGAAAAAACCACCATTTGTGAAGGGAGCACGCCTTGTGTAAGAACAGAGCGTTTTCAAAAGTGCCCTCTAGCTACCTGATGCAGGGAAGCCTAGTGCATGTTACTATACTAGAGTATAGTAATATACTATCTATCTATCTATCTATCTATCTATCTATCTATCTATCTATCTATCTATCTATCTGTCTCTATCTATCTATCTATCTATCTATCTATCTATCTATCTATCTATCTAGTATATGTATATAGTTTAGTACTATAGCTTTAAAATATAGACCAGTGCTATATTGGGGGAAAAAAGCTTGCTAAGACATGAAAAGTTGTAAGCTTAGGTGTGGTGGTACATGCCTGCAATCCCAACATGCAAGAAGATGAGGGGTGCAAGTCCAACCTGTGGGGGTGGGGCAGCCAGGAGCAGTATCTCACTGTGTCTCTGAGTAGATCATAAAGAGGTTAATGCAAATTAGGAGAGGGTGGCCACAGTTTTGAGTGCTCGAGACGCTCAGATGGGATGACACTTAGACTTTTGGTGCTTTAGACAGTCATTAGTGACTTTATTGACAGCAAGTTCTGTGAGTGGCTGGACCAGAGCAGGATGGAAACCATAAAGTAGTGTAATGGGTTGAAGCATTACTGAGATTTGAAGTAATGGAGACACACGTCTCCTCTTTCAGTTTCTTTGCCAGTAAAGGGAGAGAAAGTGAGGTAAGCAGAGGACTGAGGTTTTGGTGGGTTGAGTGTTCTGTCGTCTTGTGGCCCGAGAGGAGGAGGGAGAGGTGAGAACAAGGGTAGGAATGAGCTAACAGTGATAAGCACTGTGGACCACTCTATTCTAAGACCACAGGGCTGATTTCTTTAGCCCCGAGATAGATATTGTCCCATTTTGCAGATGAGAATTCGGAGGTTGGGTGACTTTCTCCAGGTTCCACAGCGAGTAAGTGTTGGTCTGGCTTGAGTCTGGATACCCTACTGTAAAGGCCTAAAGGAGTGAGTGTAGCAGGAAGGTGTGTCCTTGATAGAGGAGAGTCCCTCTCAGCTAGGGGATGACATTTGGACAATGCTGACCTCTAAGGAAAGATTCTTTTTTTTTCTTTAATTTTTTTAAATGTATTTATTTATTAAAGATCTCCGTCTCTTTCCCGCCACCGCCTCCCATTTCCCTCCCCCTCCCCCAATCAAGTCCCCCTCCCTCCTCAGCCCGAAGAGCAATCAGGG